>NC_133365.1:51531688-51599831 GCF_049309525.1 Garra rufa
CGTGACACAATTGTTATCAGTTGTCATTGGTGTTTAATTATTAATAATTGTTCTTATTATTATCAATGTTGAAAACATTTTGCTGCTTAATATTTTGTAAAAACTGAGACATTTTCAGGAATCTTTGATGGATAGCAGTGTTATTTTAGTATCATCGAGATACTATGATTTTTATTTATATTTTAAAACAGCTTTTATATTTTCTCTGTTTTTTTTTTTGTTTTTTTTTTTGTTTTAGCTATTTTGTTGTGTGGTTTTTGCCATTTTTAATGATATCTATATAGTTTTTATTTATTTGTATTGCCGTCTTAGTTTTAGTTATTTAAATACAAGATCAAGTTAAATTTAAAAGCCTAAATTAAGAGAAATGTTGCTTTGGCAACTAGCTGAAATGTTTGTTTTTTTTCTAACCTATTTCAATTATGTTATTTAAACTAACAAAAATGTTAACAGTTTGAATATTTATTTAAAATATTAATCTTTTGTAACATTATAAATGACTTTTCTGTCACTTTTGATCAATTTATTGAGTGCTTGTTGAAACAAAGTATATATCTTTTTATTTCTTAATTCTTACTTTTGAATGGTAATGTCATGAGAAAAAAATGGTCAGAAACTGTCAGAAGCTGATTTTAACATGAATAATAATGATAAAAATGTTTCTTGTTCAGCATATCATAATGATTTCTGAAGGATCATGTGACACTGAAGACTGGAGTAATGACTGAAACATACATATTAATTATATTAATGCAGTGCAGGATGCTGCAAAAATATTTAAAGTGGTATGTTAGTTTATATTATAAACAGCTGTACAGGAAAGAATGCTTTATAATGTTGAATATGCAGTGAATGTTTAATCCATAGATATATATGCATAGATACCGCATTGGACCGCTCCAAGCACATAGATGCGTCCGCCATATTGGAACGGTCCACTTGACGTCATTCACCATACTGTAGGTTCGCAGACCAATGGCTGTGCAGGACTGTGGCTTTTCGAATTTTCAGTGCTTACTATGAAATCTATGGGTGAATGACGTCAAGTAGACCGCAGTGAAATGGCGGATGGCTTACGTATAACGGCCCATAGAAACAGTCGCTAATGAGGCATCTACGTATATATATCTATGGTTTAATCCACCATATGCTGATATAAGCACAGAAGAGCTCACCGTATGTAAATCGTTATACATGTACAGTAAGTCATTCAGAAATCACACTTTATCCTTCATCCTTAAGCATAAGGCTGTTTTGAAATTCATGTTACGTTTTTAATATCTTTTCAATGCATATAGTATCTTCACATACAGTGACTTGTTTACATGAGATTTAGCAGCAGAAACACTCAGTGCTGATATCAGTAATTCAGCTCCACCTGCTATCAGACATACAGACACAAAGCTGGATCACAGTCCTGCGAAACGCACGTCTTATCAAGTGTGACTTTAAATGTAGACCCTGAGCCAAAAACACATTACCAAACACCAATGACTTGTACATTCATTTTATAAACTTGGTGCAACAGAGATGAAAACATGAATACATGAATTAAGCTTCCATCTTTGTTGCCACAGAAGTGCCTTTTTCTGTTCTAAAGAAGGAGGTGTCCCAATACTTTTGCCTATAGTGTATGTACAAGTCATTGGTGTTTGGCGATGAGACTTTGGCTCAAGGTCTGCATTTAAAGTCACACCAGAGGTGTTCAGCTGAGATTAGGACTTGGCTTTATGCAGACCAGTGAAGGTCTTCCACACTGACTGAATCAATCGTTTCTCTATGAACCTTGCCTTATACACAAATGCATTGTCATTTTAGAATAGACTCCTGTCCAAACTGCTATAAAATTAGAAGCACACAATTCCATAGAATATCATTACTTAAACATTAAGATTTGTACTCATGGAAATGACTAAAGTAGTCAAACCTTTTAATTGGAAGGGGTGTTCCAATACTTTTGGCAATATAGTGTATCTTGGTGAATATGAGCACAGTTTGAGATACTCATCTGAAAATCTACAGACGACTACGTAAAACAAACTTTGCTTTTTCCTTTGCGGTGTAAAGCATAATCATTGTGCATCACTAGTCTCAATAACACAACAACGATGCAGCTGAGTTATTGGTTGGCCTTGCAGAGGTGTCTTCCTAAACCGTAATTACGATGTCCAGTTTCTCTCACAGTCTGACAGTCTCACTCCACCCTTTCCAGTCTCACGTCCTGATCCACATTCCATCTTCCAGACATCAGCCAATTCTTTGAAGCTTCGCCTGGTTTAGCCGAATCACATCCACACTCCATTGGGCTCCAGGAGAGACTTTCATTATCTGCTCATCTTCTCAGAATTCTCATCCTATCGTTATTTGTAACCCTCCGTTTGCACTCTTACTTTTCTTGGATTCGCTCATTGTTTGTGTTCAGAATAGATTGCGTACTGTATAGTATGTAGGAGCAGTCATATTGTAATATAACTGAGATACTATTGTAGCTTTTAAATACTTAATTAGCTTTTAATTTTATATGTAGCACTTTTATTTTAAGTTTTAGTCATTTTGTTTTGTGTTTTTTTTTGTGTGTATATGTTTTTTTTTTAATATTATTATTTCTAGTTTTTTTGTAATTAAATAATAGTGACGATTAAATAAATATTTAAAAAAGAGTATATAAAGTACATTTAGTACAGCAAGTTAAACTACATGAAAATGAGAATTGCTGCCGTGGCAATAAAAAATTATTTTATTATTATTATTTTAATATTATTATTAAAAAAAAATTGTATACTATGCATTATAATGCCTTTTATTTACTAATAGTAAATTAAATCCATTTGGAATAAAAAAATATATTATTTAAAATATTTAATTTAACAACATTTATTATTAAATAAATATAATAATAAATATTATTGTTGTTTTTAAATATTATTAAGATTTATTATTTTTAATTAATTAATATTTTTATTTAGTAATATTTCGTTTTATTAATAATGTTTAATGTAATATTCAAAACAAATTTTGTTTTTGTTTTTGCTAATGAACTCTAATTAAAAAAATTTAAATATATTAAATCTGTTCAAAATATACATTACATTTAGTAGGTAATTTGTCTATCCCATGCATATATTGGTCAATGACGAAAAATATGCACTTTATTTATGCATATTTACAACAACAACAACAACAAAAAATCTAATTTTGACATGTTAAAAGACAAATTACTTTCACTCCAAATACTAATTAGTTGTAATTCTACATTTTTAAAAATTTGCCACTATTATAGGTTTTGCCCATTTGTCAGTAAGAATTTTTTACTCATTTAAAACACAGTAAAAATGTTATATGCGCCCTTATTCTTTTATATATTTTAACATGCAATATGATATATTAATATAATATGTTAAGCATGTTGTTTGAATTTTTACATAAATATTGAGGTACACTAAATGACAATGTAACATTATTTCAAACAAATTGTGACATTTTATTCTCCAAAAACTTTGGAGAAAAGCAGACACTTTACTTAAATGTAATGTGCTTTCTATGGACATAAAATCACTTTTGTAAATTTCTTAACGTCTGTGACCCATATGCGTATTACATTTCTAGTTGGAGGTTTATACTAAAAAAGATAAACATCTAAATGACCTGGTTTTATTCAAGTCAAAATATTATGCAACATCAACCTAAATGTATGAATTTATGCACCAACAAAACACATTTTATAGATTTTATAAGTTCAAGTAGCTCAAGGTAACATTTACACTTTTTACAGTGCATGCAACTGTGCCATTCAAAACATCCCCATGGTTTTCATTTAGCTTTGGGTTACTTTTTGACATCTGCGATCTTTCTACTGCATTTGATGTACACTGCACAAGTCAATCCTGACACATGACGTCTATATTTGACAGGCTGACATGATGGTGACATAATACTAAATGCACTTGTAATGTCTGTGCCGAGGAATTTAGACGTCAATCACCCCATACGACACCATCAGCTCATAAATATGCAGGGAAGTTATTTAACGCCCTTCAGGACTGCTAATGTCTTTACAGGCTTCCATTCCATGAATTCCAGTTATAGAGATGCTTTATTCCCAGAGTAGCTGTGAGCTTCTCCCACTGATGGTTACGATGCACTAAATTAGGACAAATCTCGTTAATGCTTCTTTACCAAATTCAGCCCACCCATATTAGCCCTATCTTCCCCATGGGTACGACTCCAACCCACACAGAATCACATCATTTTGTTGCATAGCTGAAAAAGACACCCTCTTCTTAAAAAGCTTAAAATAGTAGCTCTGTATCCGGAGCCGCACTTACAAGAGTGTCGTCGTGTTTGGGGCGAGATGGTGTGAATGAAAGACATTAGTGAGGGAAAGGGGTAGAAGAAGTAATATCGAGTTCAGACGCTAGTCCATCCATTCTCAGGACTAGAAGCCAGGTAATTAGGACTGCTGGGAGGGACAGAGCACTACTCTCCTTCTCAGCAGGTCTTTTTTCTTCTGAAATGATTTATCTGGAAGGAGAAAATGCTGGAAGCACTAGTGGGTGGAACTATGCTGGGTTTGATTCTCTGGACCTGGAGATTCATGCATACAACTTCACTTTGTTGCCATGCAGAGCAAAAGTTTGTGCAGAAATGGGAGAATATATGCATATGGATGAAAAGTACTAATATCAATACCAGATTGATTGAGAATACTTTATTCTCGTAGTATTTCGACTTTATTCTCGTAGTATTTCGACTTTATTCTTGTAGTATTTCGACTTTATTCTCGTAGTATTTCGACTTTATTCTCGTAGTATTTCGACTTTATTCTCGTAGTATTTCGACTTTATTCTCGTAGTATTTCAACTTTATTCTTGTAGTAATTCCACTTTATTCTTGTAGTAATTCCACTTTATTCTCGTAGTATTTCGACTTTATTCTCGTAGTATTTCAACTTTATTCTCGAAGTACTTCGACTTTATTCTCGTAGTATTTCCACTGTATTCTCCTAGTATTTCCACTTTTTTTCTCATAGTATTTCGACTGTATTCTAGTATTATTTTCACTTTATTCTCGTAGTATTTCGACTTTATTCTTGTAGTAATTCCACTTTATTCTCGTAGTATTTCGACTTTATTCTCGTAGTATTTCAACTTTATTCTCCAAGTATTTTGACTTTATTCTCATAGTATTTCGACTTTATTCTCGTAGTATTTCAACTTTATTCTCCAAGTATTTTGACTTTATTCTCATAGTATTTCGACTTTATTCTCGTAGTACTTCGACTTTATTCTCGTAGTATTTCCACTGTATTCTCCTAGTATTTCCACTTTTTTTCTCATAGTATTTCGACTGTATTCTAGTATTATTTCCACTTAATTCTCGTAGTATTTCGACTTTATTTTCGTAGTATTTCAACTTTATTCTCCAAGTATTTTGACTTATTTTCGTAGTATTTCAACTTTATTCTTGTAGTTTTTCGACTTTATTCTCCTAGTATTTCGACTTTTTTAAAAAAATATTATTTCGACTTTATTCTCGTATTATTTTCACTTTATTCTCGTAGTATTTCGACGTTATTCTTGTAGTATTTGACTGTATTCTCGTATTATTTTCACTTTATTCTCGTAGCATTTCGACTTTATTCTCCTAGTATTTCCACTGCATTCTTCTAGTATTTCGACTTTTTTCTCATAGTATTTAGACTATTCTTGCATTGTTTTCACTTTATTCTCCTAGTATTTCTAATGTATTTTCCAAGTATGTTGACTTTTTTTCTCATAGTATTTGGACTGTATTCTCGTATTAATTTCACTCTATTCTCATAGTATTTCGACTTTATTCTTGTAGTATTTCCCCTGTATTCTAGTATTTCCACTGTATTCTCCTAGTATGTCGACTTTTTTCTCATAGTATTTCCACTTTATTCTCGTAGTATTTCGACTTTTTTTTTTATAGTATTTCGACTTAATTCTACTAGTATTTCCACTGTATTCCCCTAGTATTTCAACTTTTTTTCTCATAGTATTTCGACTTTATTCTTCTATTATTTTCACTTTATTCTCATAGTATTTTGACGTTATTCTCGTAGTATTTGACTGTATTCTCGTATTATTTTCACTTTATTCTCGTAGTATTTCGACGTTATTCTCGTAGTATTTGACTGTATTCTCGTATTATTTTCACTTTATTCTCGTAGTATTTCGACTTTATTCTCCTAGTATTTCGACTTTTTTCTCATAGTATTTAGACTATTCTTGCATTGTTTTCACTTTATTCTCGTAGTATTTCGACTTTATTCTCCTAGTATTTCTACTGTATTTTCCAAGTATGTTGACTTTTTTTCTCATAGTATTTGGACTGTATTCTCGTATTAATTTCACTCTATTCTCGTAGTATTTTGACTTTATTCTTGTAGTATTTCCCCCGTATTCTCCTAGTATTTCCACTGTATTCTCCTAGTATTTCCACTGTATTCTCCTAGTATTTCCACTGTATTCTCCTAGTATTTCCACTGTATTCTCCTAGTATTTTTACTTTTTTTCTCGTAGTATTCCGACAGTATTGTCATATTATTTTCACTTTATTCTTGTAGTATTTCCACTTTATTCTCGTAGTATTTCAACTTTATTCTCGTAGTATTTTGACTTTTTTTCTCATAGTATTTAGACTGTAATCTCCTAGTATTTCAACATTTTTCTCGTAGTATTCAGACTGTAGTCTCGTATTATTTTAAATTTATTCTCGTACTATTTTCACTGTTTTCTCATTGTATTTTGACATTTTTCTCGTAGTTCTGAGAGTGTTACCCGTTAGCTGGAATTTTTCTGTAATTCATTGCACAACTGTGAAAGAAACTGCAAATGATTGTATTATCTGTGACATGTTTTGCACATTCAGCTAAAGAGCCCAATTTCTCAAAATGAAATTAAGTAACCATCAGATTTATAGAACATAAACTGCTATTTATTTGCATATGGCAGACAAACATAAACCACTTCACTAGCACAATTAAGAAAGATGAACTGCACATTCTATAAATCTCCTTAAATTCAAACTAGTCTCAGTGCAACAAAATGCAGAACAAGTTAGGGCTGTACCATTCATCAATTACATAATCATGGTTACAGCTTCTGTGATTAATTATTAAGTGTTGATTAGATGTACCCCTGTTTCTATGTACGGTTTTTATTGTAACCAATCACAGACGCGTCTATTGTGCTCACGCATACAATACTAAATCACAGGTGTTTAAATCAGTCTTAAAGTCTATCAGTAATCACAACAAGTACTAATCAGCGAGTTTTAAGCAGTCTGGTGTTTTCTGTTCATAAATGCTGCAGAACATCACCTGAGACTCAAAAGGAAGCTTTAAAATGAAAGCAGAAAGCAGTGTTTGGAGTTGTTTTGGAAGGCATTAATGCATTAGAATATTACCAAATATAAATAGTACAACCATTAAGCTTCTACAGTACTTGTTTCTGTCATTCTCTTGCTCTGTCCGATTGCTGTAAACATCCCATTTCTGAGTGGTACCCAAGTCACCTCTCATATAAAAATTGAGGACCAAATTCATTCCATCCACATGGTGAAATGAAAGTGCTCTCTGTGCATGAAAGCAAACTCATGCAGTCAATTTTATTAGTAAAACCAGCGACAACCGTAGTTGTAGAATTGGCTTTTGAATATGACAGATGAATTTAGTGCTTTTTGAAGTGTCCCTAACCAAGAAAATGCTGATAAAATGTGAACAGGACAGCTGGAGATTTGATCATGGAACCAGAAAAATATGTTAAGAATAAAATAAGATTTTGACATATTGTGTATGTCTGACTGTGCTTGTACTGTATTGAAACGATATATTGCTACATTCGATTTCTTTGATTTCTTAAAGGAACATTGTATCCTATTTTGAGAGATAAAAGATCTGTTCTAAAATATCTGCTTTTTGTTTTGATGTATTGCAGTCCTACAAAATGAAATGGCATGTACACATTGCCCCAAAACATCCCAGAAGGCCTTTCAAAAGAACAAAAGGACTGCACTCAGTGCTCTCAAACTCTACAGACAAACAACATTTTGGCCATTCGTCAGGTAGTCAAAAACATTACAATTTGAAAGCCCTCAAATACCTGAGTTGGCGTGGAAAACAAACAAGACTACAATTAACCAGTGGAGACACAGGACTTTCCGATAAACACATTGAACAATATTAATGCTTTGTGTGTGTGTTGTCATCTTGATATTACATTGAACAGTCCAATTTTATTTATTTTTTTATTTTATTTATTTATTTATTTTACAGTGCAATATGAATCTTTTAGTTTTTTTTTTTTTTTGGTGTTGAACTTAGAAATTTCTAGTTAATTGAACAAACAATTACAAGAAACAGCAAATAAACTAAATGTCAAATCTTTGAGTAGAAAGATTGAAATTGTGTTTTCTTTTTCAACTAGTTTTAGTGCTAAATGAGTCTTTTCGCATTTTTAAACTAGTGAAACTAGTGATTATGTAGCAGTTTTCTAGTTTGTCACTTTTGGCTAAACCACAAGAGTGTGCAAGCATTTTGAAGTCATTTGTTTCTTATAAATCCTGATGTGTGTAGCAGAATGTTTTGTGTGAACACAACATCTACGCATACAGCCTTTGGTCTTTAAGCTGATGCAGAGAGACTGACTGCAAGGTAAGAGGCTGGAAGAGGGATTTTTTTGAAGAGGTTTAAAAGTGGTATTGTTACAGAAAGCACATAGTGTTCCCTGTCTGTCTGACATTGGTGTCCTCTGGGGAAATTCGCAGGCGAAGTGTGTGAGTGCATTGACACGGGAACTAAGGTAGCACTCGACGAAGGTAATTCTCTCTGCCTGCAATAAATTGAGTGCATATAAATATATATAAGAGGAACAATGATCTCATTAGTCACATTTAGCATGAAGAGTTATGGCCGTGTTGTTCAGCAGCACTCCATCCGTACTCTGGGAAAGCTGCTTCGTGTCCACATCAGCGTTTGCCAGCTATCTGGGCCAGTGCATCATCAGCAACAATCCCAGCTGTCAGCTCTGAGCTGCCGACAAAATGTCAACGCCAAACCTTCATATGCATTTATTTGCGCCTTTATTTTTCCCGCAGGCTGTAGCTAATTTGATGTCTTCTGTTGAGGGCTTTTTCCCTTACATGTCTAAAGGAATAGGATAGTTCATACACACACACACACACACACACACACACACACACATATGCACACAAAACTATTCTGTGATCATATACCCTCATGTTTTACATTTTAAAGAATCTCAAAGTTTTTCTTTTAAACATAATGAAAGCAAACTTCTGAAACTCCCAGAGAGTGATTTTCACAGCACAACTGTTTCCAACACTGATATAAATCAGCATATTATATGATTTCTGAAGGATCATGTGACACTTAAGACTGGCATAATGATGCTGAAAATTCAGCTTTGAATCACAGGAATAAATTATATTTTAAAGTATATTAAAATTAAAAACTGTTATTTCAAATTGTAAAAATATCTGTGCACAATATTACTGTTTTTTTCTGTATTTTTAATCAAATAAACGCAACCTTGATGTGCATAAAAGTACAACAGTGTATATATACTCTTAAAAATAAAAATAAAGCATCAATTTACTTATAGATAATGAATCAGGTGACTTGCATGCCATGTGTACATTAACTGACACCAGAGAACATGCAAATCTGTTGTTAAATTATTAAAATATTAACTTAAAATCTCAGGGGGTATGTAAATATTTTATGTCTAAGTTTTAGCTAACAAAAAAGTTTGGGAATCCCTGTCTTCAGAGACGTGCAGAGACCTTTGGAGGGGCAGGTGCTGAAATTTAAAAAGGGACACATGGAACACAACTTTAACTTTACGACGACAACTTTCATAATAATAGATTGTATTATTACAACCCAAATTTATAAAGGATGTAGCATGGAATTGCATCATACAATAACATTTTCCCTATCTGAATTCAACAGGCAAGGACAATGCAAAGCAATATTAGCCTATGCTTCACCTGATATGGGTATGTTGTACAGTTGCTTTTTAAGGAGTTGCTGTGTGTGTGTGTGTGTGTGTGTGTGTGTGTGTGTGTGTGTGTGTGTGTGTGTGTGTGTGTGTGTGTGTGTGTGTGTGTGTGTGTGTACCTGGTATTCATCACGTTGTGGGGACCAAATGTCCCCACAAGGATAGGAATACCAGTAAATTTTGACCTTGTGGGGACATTTCTCAGGTCCCCATGAGGAAACAGGTTTATAAATCATGCACAATGAGTTTTTTTGAGGAAGTAAAAGTGTGCACAATCTCCTGTGAGGGCTAGGTTTAGGCGTAGGGTAGGGTTAGGGCGATAGAAAATACGGTTTGTACAGTATAAAAACCATTACGCCTATGGAATGTCCCCATAAAACATGTAAACCAGTGTGTGTGTGTGTGTGTGTGTGTGTGTGTGTGTGTGTGTGTGTGTGTGTGTGTGTGTGTGTGTGTACCTGGTATTCATCACGTTATGGGGACCAAATGTCCCCACAAGGATAGGAATACCAGTAAATTTTGACCTTGTGGGGACATTTCTCAGGTCCCCATGAGGAAACAGGCTTATAAATCATGCACAATGAGTTTTTTTGAGGAAGTAAAAGTTTGCACAATCTCCTGTGAGGGCTAGGTTTAGGTGTAGGGTAGGGTTAGGGCGATAGAAAATACGGTTTGTACAGTATAAAAACCATTACGCCTATGGAATGTCCCCATAAAACATGTAAACCAGTGTGTGTGTGTGTGTGTGTGTGTGTGTGTGTGTGTGTGTGTGTGTGTATGTGTGTGTGTGTGTGTGTGTGTGTGTGTGTGTGTGTGTGTGTACCTGGTATTCATCACGTTATGGGGACCAAATGTCCCCACAAGGATAGGAATACCAGTAAATTTTGACCTTGTGGGGACATTTCTCAGGTCCCCATGAGGAAACAGGCTTATAAATCATGCACAATGAGTTTTTTTGAGGAAGTAAAAGTTTGCACAATCTCCTGTGAGGGCTAGGTTTAGGCGTAGGGTAGGGTTAGGGCGATAGAAAATACGGTTTGTACAGTATAAAAACCATTACGCCTATGGAATGTCCCCATAAAACATGTAAACCAGTGTGTGTGTGTGTGTGTGTGTGTGTGTGTGTGTGTGTGTGTGTGTGTGTGTATGTGTGTGTGTGTGTGTGTGTGTGTGTGTGTGTGTGTGTGTGTGTGTGTGTGTGTGTGTGTGTGTGTGTGTGTGTGTGTGTGTGTCACAGAGCAAAAACTAACCAGCAGCAAGTGGAATGCTTGGGTTGTGCAGCTCACAACAGCAACTTTCTGTTGGCCATGTCCCTATAGATTTCAATCACGTCACTGTGATTGATTGGACCATCCTTCTCTATTGCCAATAATAGGAGATCTATCAAACTCTCCTCTGAGCAAAGGCTGCGCAGTTTGGTTTTCACCAGTTTTAGTTTGGAGAAGGAGCGTTCCACAGTTGCTGTAGACACTGGAAGTGTGCCAAAGGTCTTCAGCAGCTCAGTCATGTTGGGAAAAATCAGATGTGCATCGTTTTCTTTCACTACTGAAAGAATGGATGCCACATTTATTGGTGGTAGGGCATGGGTATGAAGAATAAAAAACTTTAGGTTCTGTCACCAATTTCTCTCTCTCCTCAATGTCATAGAACTCACAGAGTTTATTTACAGCTTGGAGTGCTTCTGTTGAGATGCTTGCTGCTTTCCAGTTCTCCGGAACTGTCAGTTGATGGAAGGCATTCAAGATTTTCCATGTGGAATTATCTCCTCCTTTAAAGCGCCGTTTAAGCTCCTGTGTCATGGTGTCCACAAAAGTGTAGTACACTTTAACTCTGTAATAATCTTGCAGGGCTGCAAAAGCATGGTCACTTGTAGCTGCTGTGGCAACAAACTTCAACTTTGCTGGCACTTTTCTCCACCTGGCTTGTCCTGGAACCTCAGATGGGGGGTCCAGGCCTGCTGATGCAGCTTTCTCTGTGGCCTGTTCATACAGCTTCTTGAACTCTTCCTCTGTTCTGATAAGGGCCAGCCTCTGCAAAACCCCATCAACAATCTTATATGCTGCAGCCAAGTCTATATCTTTCTTCTGCAATGCATCAGATGCAGTTGCAGTCACCTGGAAGATTGGACAGGTCATCTCCAGACACAGGACAAATTCAAAGCTGATGCTTTTGAGAAGGATCATTGCATCACCTGCTGAAGAGTCTGGAGGATCCAACTCTGACACGCCAACTCTGGAGTGTCATTTCCTCAAGAAACTCCATAACAGCAGGGAGGACCTTTCTTAAAGTGTTAAGGGCAGTTTCTCTGCAGGCCCACCGTGGGTCTGACAACTTCTGCAGCTCCCGTGGACGCTGATCAGGGCACATCCTCTTCTGCATGTCAATAAATGCAGAGTGTCGTTTGGATGAGTTGGCAACAAAACAGTAAAGGTTTTCAACCAAGTTAAAAAAATTGACAAAACACATGTTGGACTTTGCACACTCCACCAACACCAGATTAAGACAATGTGCCTGACAGTGCACATACAAGGCCTTTGGATTTCTTCTTTGGATTCTTGACTGAAGTCCCTGAAAGCACCCACTCATGTTTGCAGCCCCATCATAACCTTGACCCCTGATGTTGTCTATTTTCAGGTCATTTTCTTCCAGAAGAGCCATCACTACCTTTTCAAGAGCCTCTCCACTTGTTGACTGCACGTTACACACCTGAAGGAACCGCTCTTTGATTTCCATGTTGTATATGTACATGATTACAAATGAAACCTGTTCAGTGTGTGAAACATCTGTGGTTTCATCTACCAGTATGGAAAAGATTTCACTCTCTTGGATTTCTGTGTGGATGACACGTTTTACTGAAGTGGCCAAAGCTTTGATGATATCATTCTGGCTTCTGTTTGAGAGGAGCGAAACAAGAGGTCTTTTCCCAGGTTTCTGCTGTTCTTTTATGGCATTGAGGTGTAATTTAATTACACTGTCATACTTACTGAACAACTCAAGCAACTCCAAGAAATTTCCTCGATTTTGGCTTGACAAGGTCTCATCATCTCCCCTGAAAGGCAAACCCTGTCTTGCCAGGTAAAGAGTGATGGCTATCAAACGAGACAAAATTTCTCTGTTCCTCTCTCTCTCTTTAGCATTTGCTGCTTGTGTCTGATGGTCACCCACTTCAAAAGCAGCCTCCAGTGATTTTTTCTTAAAGGTGTTCCACCTGATCATACCACACATGTGAGACTCTGAGGCATTGTGCTCTTTAATCCTTTCGAAAGCCTTTCTCCACCGAGTAAACCCTTCAGTTTTCCAGGTTTTGCGGCTTGAGTACTTTTCGTCATTTACAAAAAGGCGGCAGCTAAAACAAAACATGGCATCAGCACTTGGAGAATATTCTAAATAAGGGTTATTTTCATACCACTTCTTTTGAAATGACCGCCCCTCTTCCTTCTTTGGGTATGATGACAGTACTGGTTGATAGGGTCCAATATTGGCACACATTTGAACATAGGCATTGTCATATTTTATTTGAAATTGCTCTACATGGGCAGGGTCAGTTGGGTGTGTTTGTCCAAGTAGGTTTGGGAGTGGCCTCTCACTGGCTTCAGTCCTCATCTCCTGACTAGCTGTTTCCTCTATGTTCTCTATGGGCTGTAACTCCATCTCTGCCTCTTTTTCTTCAGCCTCTGTCTCCTGACTTGCTCTATCCTCTACACTCTCTCTGGCCTGTGACTCACTGTCTGCCTCTTTTTCAACATCTGTCTCCCTCTGGCTTGCAGTTTCTATCAATCTTCCTTTTTTTAGTGGCACAATATCTTCCTCTTTCTCTCCTTCCACGTCCTCACCTGACCTATCACTCTCCTCTTGCTGTACATCTGAGATCAAGGCACAATTTTGCTGTTACATTAATCTGGTATTTCATTAAACCATACTTGACACCAATGTTATTATAGTTAACTAAAACTAAACTAAAAACTGAAACTAGGTGTGATAAAACATTTTAGTTAACTGATATAAAAAATAAAACTAAAGTTTAGAAAAAAACAACGAAAACTAACTGAAAGGATATTGTGTCCTTATGAAACTAACTAAAATAAAATAAAAATATATACAAAATGTCTATACTTTTAGCCTTTGTCATTGTGGTCAAATTTGTCAACACAACAAGCGTGAGGAGGCAGTGGTGCGTGTGTTTATTTAGACTGGGACGTCGACATGACTGTAAGTCTGTACTGTACTTGTTCTGAAATTTTTAAATCTTTCTCATGAAAAATACCCCGTTTTATAATAAAAAGCTAAAACCAATACTGAAATTAATAAAAACTAAAAAAAAAAAAAAAACATTTTAAACAATAAAAACTTAACTGAAACAAGTAAATCCACTCTGGAAACTAACTGAAACTAAACTGTATTAAAAACAAAAGTTAAAAACTAAATAAAAATAAAAACTAATGGAAGAATACAAAACTATGATAACTCTGGACATTTTGGATACTAATTACTAACGGGCATATACATGTCGCGCTGTTACATAGCATTGTTGTTGTTGTAAGGCACTTGACGAAGTGAAATTTCACTTTGACAGAAGGGCACTTTGGGAATCTGAGCAAAAGTACCCCCCCCCCCCTCCCCCTCTGCACGTGCCTGCCTGTCTTAGGGCAAGATTTACTAACAACTTGTGCTAGTGCACAGCCATTTTTAGCATTGAAAAACTACTACTAATTTACTTAAGATGTGCTGTGAAAAATGAGTGCTAAAAAGCATGGACACAGTCATTTTTGCATTTGGAGGAGTTTTAATTTCAGACGCAATATTTATGGGTGGAGAGTACTTTTCAAAATCCTTCACCCGAGATTAAAAATTGTAATGCATTCTCAAAGAACATCATTGTATGATGCATTTTTTGCCACAATAATAGCTGTAAACTTCTTTCTCTTTCAGTGTGGAGCATGACTTCCGGCTTCAGGAGGGTCAGGTGACGCGAGCGTGGAAGGTCCCGGAGCAGCAGGAGTCGGAGCAGAGCTCTCCTCAGCTGGTCTTTCCTCCTCCGCGCCAGCAGGACTCTCCACAGGCCCTCCAGACGGTCAAGAAGAGCCGCAGGAAGTGCTTCTGGTTCCTGTGAACTCTTTGATAGCAGGACGTGACATCATTAGTCAACAAAGACGGTTTTCCAAACCAACTTTAAGCCTCTTCTCTTCCGGTCCACTTCATCACTTTTACAAGGAGCCTTTATTTATTGCCTTTTTTTTTTTTTTTTTTTTAAAGCATCTTCTGTAATTTTCACACAAGGCGGATTTTTAAATCAAGATTAATGGATTTACAGGCTGCTTTGATATTTCAGATTTATAGTCCATGGAAAGAATTAAAAAAATACCTTCCATCACAAATTGTCCTTTAAATAATAACTCACCCAAAATCAAAAGTCGTTATGTCTTATTTTCATTTATCTGTTCCTTGAAAGTGCCATAAGTGATTTCTTATGGATTTACAAGTTGAGTGTTTCTGATTGTTGACCAATCAGAAACGCTCTCGAGCTGTCGATCATTTTAAGTGTTTGTTTTTGTCTTTGGAAAAGAGAAGCCTACATCTGTTTATTCTGCTTTGATTTTTCAGATTTATAGTTCATGGTCTCAAAAATTGAGAACAAAGGGTGGAGAAGGGGCTTTTGTGTGGGTTCATGTACCCTTACTACCTGAAAAGGGATGAACTTCACAGCAGACAGTGATTGATACACAGTGACAGCAGGAGATGGGACATTAAGGACACATTAAAGAGAAAGAGATAAAAGAGGAATTACAGGTAAGAAATGGAAGCAAGATTACTGATTCATCACTTTGGAGCAATGAGGGTCAAAACACCAGCTTTTATACTATGAAAACCTTTCAACGAATCAATTATTCCACACGCTTAACGCTTTTATGTAGATGATCTAACAACTATACACGCACGGTGATATTTAAGGCGGAGAAATTGAGGAGAAAGTGAATTTAAGGAGAGTGTCATTTCATTCTTTGTGAATGCTTAATTTCAGAATCCATTAAAAGCTCTATAAAATATTTTACTACACAAAAACTGTGTCAGGTGCTGTTTATTTGTCTTGATTATGGAGTATGCGATCAGAGATGGATGCTTGCATTAACATTTTGCAACATCATACCGACTAATGCACAACACTCTGAATCTGAAGTGGGGAATTTTATATTCTAAAGGTGTGAAATAAAACAAAACTAAAATAATCAAATTTGTTGTGTTTATACTGCTTGTAAAGTTTATATTTATGAATTTTGTTTAATGTCTGTAAACATATCCACTCAGATTTGTGATCACTATTTCTGTTAACCCAGCTAACTCACAATTTTTTTTATATCCACCTGGAACAGTGCTTTACATTTCCGGTCTCTGCCATTTCTAGTCAAATTAAAATATTTTCCCATAATACAATGTTAAAGCTGTGCACAGTTTTTATATTTAGTTATATTGAAAAAGTTTTAATTAAGTCAAGCTTTTTACCCCGTTTTAACACGGATTTCTAGATTTCTATGGTGCCCCCGAGTTTGAACTTCCAAAATGCAGCTTTAAACAATCCCAGCCGAGGAAGAAGGGTCTTATCTAGCAAAACGATCGGTTATTTTCTAAAAAAAATTACAATTTATATACTTTTTAACCTCAAATGCTCGTCTTGTCTAGCTCTGTGTGTACTTTGTGTAGAGATAAAAAAGTATATAAATTGTAAATGTTTTTAGAAAATAACCAATTGTTTCGTTAGATAAGACCATTCTTCCTTTTTGGCTTGGCTGGGATCATTTAGAGCCCTTTGAACTGCATTTTGTAGGAATCTGGGGCACCATAGAAGTCCATTATATGGAGAGGAATCCTGAAATGTTTTCCTCAAAAAACATAATTTCCTTACGACTGAAGAAAGAAAGACATTAACATCTTGAATGACAAGGGGTTGAGTACATTATCTGTAAATTTTTGTTCTGAAAGTGAACTACTCCTTTAAGTAGCTTAAATGCAAGATTTATAGCTTTTAAAGTAGGTAACTACTTTTTAAAAAGAGTAGCTTGACTGTTCTTTAAGTTATTTAAGTGAGTAGCTTATGGCTTGAGAAGCTAGCTTTAAAGTGGGAACGGCAGACCTGCATCCAGTGCGGCAGGCATTCTACTATTAGACCCGCTGAGGCAAATATTGTCTCATAAAAGCTAAAGAAGTGGTTACACATTGTAAAACGTAATAAAATGACATTTGAAAGGAGACAGAAAATAGGTGCACCCTATTAAGATTTCTATTTATTCCAAAAATCATTAAACAAGGATTAATGGTATAAATATATATTTGATCTTTCAGACACATAAAACTTGGCACAGGCACATTTAAAGTTACCCTTTTTAACTTTTTTCTCCTTTGAAGATTTTAAGCTCTGCGCTTCAAAAAGAAGCTCCTGTGTTTGTCAGGGTTGCTCTGTGGTGGAACACAGGTGAGCGCAGCCAACTTCACTCATCCACTCCAGCTAAATTCAGTTCAATACTGGCCTTAGGCTGAGGAAGACACTTCCACTCAACTCTACATGCTGGTGAGATCCGCTGGGAGTTTTGAGTGGAAATGCTTCTGTCATGTATCAAGGTAAAACATCTCACAGAGTTCCTCCTCTGGCTGTACATCTCTTGACACAAATACATGCAGTACAGGATTTCTTCACTCTTTCTCTTCCTGTAATCTGATAACATGTCATTATCTATAATTAATGAGTGTGAACCTTTAGTAATGTGTCAGTGGTTATTAGTTTAAATCCTGACCTCAGAACAGTGGGAAAAGCTTAGCCAGCATTTTTAAATTTGCATCATATATGTGATTCTGGACCACAATTCCAGTCATTATACATTGATCTGAAAGCCGAATAAATAAGCTTTCCATGGTTTGTCAGGGATAGGAAACTATTTGAAACGAGATACAACTATTTTGAAAATCTGGAATCTAAATGAAGTTCTTTGCAATGCATATTACTCATCCAGGAAGTGACATCATTTTGGCAGGAAAACAACAGAACAGTAAGTATTCAGTTAATTCTTTGACATTTTGTGATTTTTAGATGGTTTGTGTAACTCTTAAACATCACACATCAGTGTGATGATATAGTAAAATCACGGCTTGTGTTTGTCTTTTGCATATACAGTATTGTATAGAGCTCTGATTGACCAGCAAAAGTCTTTATTCAGTGCCAGTGGATGATTTTCAGGCAGAATGGATGATCCAGCCACCAATAAAGAGCAAAGCAGGCAGTGTAATATATTTTGTCACAGGCTGTCAGATCTTTGCATAGACATCTAAAAAAATCTGCTATAAATGCTGGAATCGATTTTTTTGCATTTCCATTAAAATTCACTTGAGTCAGATCTCTAGGTTCATAAAAGCCCAGAATCGGAAAGAACCCTGCATATTATAAAGACGAATATAAAACCCCATAGAGTGGCATTTTCAAGTGAATATCATACACCTCAAACAATGTCTGCTGCTTGTTTAATTAAAATGAGATAATGTGACTCTCTAACGTTTTGACAATTTCATTGCTTTCAATCAAACCAAATGTGTTGGGACTACAATAATTAATTTAGTTGCATTAATTTAAAACAGGCAGTTCATAGAATGCTTTGCATGAAACTGGATACAGAAAGTAAACTAAGTTTTATTGTGCAGTATTTGAAAAGAAGAATATGTACAGTAAGTGTTCAATGTTCTGTAATGTGAGCATTTAGAGTAGAGTTTTTGATTTGTAGTAGATTTTTGTGGTGCACCTTTGTGGTGAAGATTGGAGCTTGTGCACAACATTGCATGATTGCTGTAGGCTACTAAATTCAACACACTGGCAGTCTGTTTTTTTTGTTGTTGTTGTTGTTGTTGTTTTTTTTACAGTAGGATCGCGATACTAAAGCTTACAAATACCCGCGGTGCCATTGCATTTTTGAAATGGTAGTATAGTCCAAACGGTAGCACCATAAGATATGTTGTATGCATGGCAGGTAACAAAAAAATGTTCTATGTGGCCATGCACACAATGCATCGCTCAGTAATAATAATAAAAAAAAGTGAAATGCCTTCTCCGCCATTGTGGCCATTAAACAGAACAGCCTGCAAACAAAAAGCTTGCAATGCTTGTCTTCTGATTGGTCCACTGTTTCGGAAGTGACATTGATGAGTGGCACAGCTTGTAAAAGCTGAAATTCTCTCATTCAAGATATTAACGCCTTTCTTCAGTCAAAAAGAAACTGAGGTTTTTGAGAGAAAAAAAAAAAACATTCCAAGATCTTTCTCCATATAGTGGACTTCAGTGGGAGCCAATGGGTTAAATGTCTAAATTGGAGTTTCAGTGTAAAAGTGCAGGCTCTACACCAGGGGTCTTCAACTAAAACGGAGTTTCTGCAATATATTTAAATACCTTTTTAAAGACCTGAACAAAATAATATAAGTAAATAATGTGCAGCTTACCTTGAACTAGTCTTTCACCAACATTTGAAGTGTGTGCACTGGTGTCTTGTATTATGTCATCCAGCTGACTGTTTGGAATGGCATCATAATTGTCAAGTAGTCCAAAGACAGATCGCCTTCGAGAAAGGGTCGACAAACCAATGCCAAGGATATTCGCTATGGAAACCGAGGACATACCAGTCGTTCTCAGCTGTGAAAGTTGTTCAGCTGTGATGTGATACCTGGAAGTCAGAATTAAAAATGTTCTATGGTTTCACTTTTCTTTAGACAAGAACAAATTTGTTTTACCTTTAAAGGGATAGTTCAAGTCAAAAAAAAAAACCATGTATGAATTTCTTTTTTCTGCTGAACAGTGAACATCTCCTTGTTAGCTGCCCTTACCAAAAAGAAGTATACTTCAAGTTTATTTATTATTTGTTTATTTATTAAGTAAAGTTCAAGTATATTTTTAAGTATACTTAGTAAGTATAAAAATATCAGTGTACAAGTTGTATACTTTTAAGTGTACTATTTCAATACTCCTTGGGACTAAATTGGTTCAGTTTCTAGTATATAAAAGTATACTTTAAGTATAACAGTAGTAAACTTTGACACAACTAGTTTACATCTATGTTTTCAGTTTGTACTTCAGGTATACTAAAAGTGAACTTATATACTGTAGTTTACTAATTAAATACTTTTTTATGCATTTTTTGCACACTTTAAAGTATAGTTTCAGTAAACTACTAGTTTAGTAGATTTATACTGCAAGTATACTCGTAGGTTTTCTTTAAGTGAACTTTACATCATACTTTAAGTATACTACTATGTCCTTATTTAGAATATTAATTTGTATATATTTTGTTATATGAATATCTGAACATTCGAAACATCAAAAGAAAAAAAGAAGCTTGTAAAAAAAAATCTAGCTTTATGCATTCTTTTATTATAAACACTTGAATGTGGGTAAGTTTAATATATAAATAAATAAATAAATAGATAACATTTTGAACAAAAAGACTATTGATGATAATCAAAACGTAGATGGAGTTGATCAACACCCCAAAGCTTGACAGTCATTATTACCTCTTCATGGGTCGACATTTTATTTCATAACGTTACACAGTTTTACATATCTATGGTTTTGATGCTGTTTTATGTCTGACATTAGACGTCTTGTGTTAGATTACATGCAGAAGCATCTGTTGTTTCGGTTTCTTCTTTGCTTGTGTTTTGGAAATTCTGTACAGAAGATGTGTAATAGCGTCTCTAGTGTATAACAGTGAAAGCACAGATTCTCAGAGCACAATAGCTCAAATATACTAAGTCAAGTATACTTAAATGCCATTTTAAGTATATTTCTGAGTATATAGCAATTTCTGAGAAGTACATAAAAAGTAGACATAAAGTATACTTTCCAGTTTACGTTTAAAAGAAGTATACTAATAGCACACTTGAATAAACTTCTTTTTCGTAAGGGTGGGCAAAAGTTCACTTGAAAGAAACTATTTTCATTCAGCTTCCACTTCAAAAGGTATTTAAATGAGCCTACATGGTAATTTTATGTTATGAATACAATTGATTTTTTGACAGAGTGGCCAGAGTCATACTAAGAGACCAGAATATTACAGATTTTTAAGGATGGATTATTTTAATATGCAACCGACCCAGAACCTTAGACTCTGCATAGTAATTCCCTGACAACCTGCTAAAGATTTCTTCACCTCATTTGCGTAATATCGAATTTGACATCTCCTGAATTAAATGCCATGTCATATGTAAGAAAGCTATTTGCTGAAAGAACTTTAACTACAGCTCCATACAAAGTCTCTGTAAACACAGCACTTTACAAAGTCACCGCG
Source organism: Garra rufa (assembly GCF_049309525.1). Classification (NCBI taxonomy): domain Eukaryota; kingdom Metazoa; phylum Chordata; class Actinopteri; order Cypriniformes; family Cyprinidae; genus Garra; species Garra rufa. The sequence goes on from NC_133365.1 coordinate 51,553,047, forward strand.
GCATCCTCTGTAATGTGTTTAGCTACAAAAATGAGCTGTTTTTCCAAGGACGTACAATTATAAGAATGCTGACATTGAGTTTAGTCTGCACTTTTCAAGAATCAGTTGCTTTTTTTGCTTAAACCTAATAAATGACAAATAGAGAAAACAAAACATCAACAAAATTACGATGTGCACACAAACATGTCGTCCAACTAAAGAACAGTTTGGTGATGCCTTACCATGCAACTTCAAAGTGCAAAAATATGACTAATGGTGTATCATAAACGTAAATAGCAATGAGAAAATATAATGGCTTATTATTCATTATAAAACACACTCAAGCATTTGAGGATCCATTTAAAAGTATAATAACCCCTAGAAGGTATTAAATCTTATTTAATAGGGCCAATAGACAAAACATCATCAAAAATAGAGAGCTAATCAGTGTTACTAACATGAGGCTTGAAATAATGATATCTTCTGTATGCTTCGCTCTGTCTCATTGAGTGCTCATTAAAATTAAAATGAGAATATGAAACACTACAGCCACATTCATGTGTCTCTGTAATGGTGATTTGCAGAGATGTGATACAAAATATAAATGCAATACACTCATTAAAAAACAAATCTTACTGAATAAGCCTGAAAGGTATTGTCATCAATAACAGAAAACTGTAAAAATTTGCATTGTTTTAGAATTTTGCAGAATTTTGTGGTTAAGTAAATACAGAAAATATTTAGTACTTTTGACCTTGAACATATTAAGCATAATTTACATTTTGTACTCAAACGAAACATCCAGAATTGAAAGCTTGAACTGATTTCAAGTATTTTTTTATCTGTACCTAACTACAGTGCAGGTGTTTCCAGCATGCTTTTCTAAAACACAGTTCTTGTTGCTATTGTTGATGTAGCTTTTGGTAGCTTGTCGTGTTTGATAACTTTATTTTTTTGGATGCCTCCATTCTTTTGTGTGCAAAAAATTGCCATTGATTTTTACCATTACTGTGTTTTGTGTAGCAAGTCAGTGTGTGTGGCCGGGTGCTTTATAAATGTTTGTTATTAGGCTTTGCTGTCCACAATTTAGACAACATGCATTCATTTCTAATCATCACTGGGCTTTGTATCCTAGTATGACATTTCTATATTTGTATTTATTGTCTGTTTAAATTATGTTGCATACTTTTTTTTAGACTGAAATATTTGCTGGATGAACCTTTTACAACCTTCAACTGAGGTTAAATTTGCATGCAAAAACTTGGAAAAGAAATACAATCTTACTTATCATTTTTACACCAGTGTACATTATTAGAAACAAATTATTATTAAATTAGTAAATGCCAATGTTAAATGCAACAGTCATAAGATGTTGTTTTTTTTCCTGACCAGCCTACAAAAAAGTATTATAAATTATTGTTAAATATTGGATTCAGTCTTTTGAACAACATGTTTTTTCAATTGCAGGTTTTATATTTGTTTTTGGTGCTGATTGATTGAAGGCTTCATTGATTTGAGCTCATGCACCTCAGTTTTTAAATGAAAAAAAAAAAAGAAAACATTTTTTGTGGATCATTTTTGCAATGTTGACTCAAAAACTGAGGTGCGAAAGATCAATGAGGCCTACGATCAATCAGTTTCAAAAACGAACATAAAACCCCAGATAACTGAAAGAAAACAAGCTGGTGAAAAGATTGAATCAAAGATTTGGTGATAAAACAGCATTATGATTTTAAAATGTTGGTTATTTTTGACCAGGAATACCAAATTATGTAAAGGATTTTCAGCACAGCACAAGGGTTAAATGTGACCCTGGACCACAAAAGCAGTCTTAAGTAGCATGGGTATATTTGTAGCAATAGCAAAAAATACATGATACATTTTTCTTTTATGCCAAAAATAATTAGGATATTAAGTAAAGATCATGTTCCATGAAGATATTTTGTAAATTTCCTACCATAAATATATCAAAACTTAATTATTAATTAGTAATATGCATGGCTAAGAACTTCATTTGGACAAATTTACAGTTGATTTTCTCAATATTTAGATTTTTTTTTTTTTTTTTGCACCCTCAGATTCCTGATTTTCAAATATCCTAACATACATCAATTAAAAGCTTATTTATTCCACTTTCAGATGATGTATAAAGCAAATTTTCACAAAACTGACCCTTATGACCGTAAAACCAGTCATAAAGGTCATTGCACACTAATTCCAAAATTTTGTTTAATTTTTTTTTTCGCATTTGTCTTTCTTTCCTATTAAAATGCTTGCTATGCATGCGAAAATGCAGAAAATTTAACCTGATCCGAATATTTTTATGACGGACGTAAGTTTCAGAGGCATTGTATATAACGTGATTGACAAAACGGGAGGTCGTATTTATTTTTTAACATGCAAAAAAAATTTGGGACTCAGTGTGCAATGACCTTAAGGGTCAATTTGATCAAAATTTAGATTTATACATAAGCTTTCCATTGATGTATGGTTTGTTAGGATAGGACAGATATTTAGCCAAGATGCAACTATTTAAAAATCTGCAATGTGAGGGTGCAAAAAATCAAAATATTGTGAAAATCGCCTTTAAAGTTGTCCAAATGAATTGCATATTACTAATCAAAAATTATGTTTTTATATATTTACGGTAGGAAATTTCCAAAATATCTTCATGGATCATGATCTATACTTAATATCCTAATGATTTTTGGCATAAAAGACAAAATGATAATTTTGACCCATACAATGTATTTTTGGCTATTGCTACAAATATACCCGTGCTACTTAAGGCTGGTTTTGTGGTCCAGGGTCACATATTATGAATACAATTTAGAGCAGTGATTTCACACGCATGATATTTGTGATAAAAAGGCATTTTATTTCTTTCAGACAAGGGAAATTTAATGCTATATGAGCAATATAGTGTTTATGTATTGTGACAAGCCATTGCATTCCAGTGTAAATGTGGTGTAAGTATGCCTTGGTGAATGTTAATGGTCAAAAGCCTGGATAGGAGAGACAAATCCAAAGGTAAAGTCATTTGAAACAGGTTGTCAGTACCTCTTTCCCTTCGCTGTCAATCAGCCGCACTTGTTGATTCAACAGCCGTGCTGTCATAAAAATCTCATGAGTGCCTGTTTGCTTGTTCTAGATCCAGCACTAGTCATTTCGAATAGGTTCAAAGCCATCTCGTCTGTAGTGTGAGTCACAAAGAGAAACTCAGCGGGCATGTAAAATGTGCTCTACAATATGCATTCAAAAGGAAAGACAGATAGTCTGACACCAGTTCGACACGAAGTCCAGAGGAAAGGACCGAAATACAGCAGTGGATTTGCTGGATGATCTAGCAAACCCCGAGGCAAGTTTCAGCTACAACTTCTGTTTCCTGCTGTGGAAGGAGAAACATTGCCCCGAGCTTCCCTGGAAATCACACAGAGAACCAAAACCAAAGTCGAACAGCTGGGAAAAAGCTACTGTCCCCGAACACACTCGAAGGATCCAACGGTTCCACGAATCAAAGAGACCAAAGAGGCTAAACTTCCCAATCGGGGCCAAACTAAGAGGCCAGTTAGTCACAGTATCTTTACAAACAATCACGCATTCTGTTTGAACAGAGAAAATGTTGCCTTGAAATGCTTGTTTTTTATATTGCATCATCATTTTGATATATACCAAAATAATAGGCACTGAAGAAGGTTAGGTTGTGACTGAAATGTTTGTTATTCCTCAGTAAAGCTATGTTTTTCATCTCGCATTTGCTCTTAAGGTCGTCTTTTTTATATTGATCCTAATGTCTTAATGATTTTTGGCATAAAAGAAAAATGTATAATTTGACCCATACACTGTATTTTTGGCTATTGTTACAATTACAGTAAAGCCCGAAGTTATTCATACTCCTGGTAAATTCTGGCTTAAAATAACTTTTATTCAACCAGCAAGTGTTTTTTGGACCGGAAATGACACAGGCTACTCCCAAAAGATAATAAGATGATGTACATGCTTCCTATAATTGTTGACCAGCTTTTTGTATGTCTCCACTGGTATGTTTGTCCATTCATCTTTAGCGATGAGCTACAGCTCTTTCAGGTTGGAGGGTCTCCTTGCCCTGATCTTTAGCTCCCTCCACAGATTCTCAATTGGATTTAAGTCAGGACTCTGGCTGAGCCACTGCAAAACGTTAATGTTTTTGGCTGCTAACCATTTCTTCACCACTTTTGCTGTGTGTTTTGGGTCGTTGTCGTGCTGAAATGTCCACTGGTGCCCAAGGCCAAGTTTTTCTGCAGACTGCCTGATGTTGTAGTTGAGAATTTTGATGTATTGCTCCTTTTTCATGCTGCCGTTTACTGTGATTAGTTCTCCTGGTCCACCAGCTGAAAAACACCCCCAAAACAGTAGGTTCCCACCGCCATGTTTGACAGTGGGGATGGTGTTCTTAGGGTTGAAGGCTTTTTCTTTTTTTATGCCAAATGAAGGCTACATCATTGTGGCCAAACAATTCAATTTTTGTTTCATCTGACCATAAAAGTCCAGAAGTCTTCTTCTTTGTCCAGATGAGCATTTGCAAAGGCCAAGCGGGCTTTTGTGTGCCTTATCTGGAGAAGTGGTGTCCTCCTTGGTCTGCGTCCGTGGAACCCAGCGGTGTGCAGTGTCCGTTGGACTGTCTGCCTTGAGATGTAGCCACCAGCAGAGCCCAGATTCATCAGGATGGCCTTGGTGGTGATCCTTGGATTCTGTTTGTTTTTTGTTTTTTGCCTCTTTCACTATCCTCCTGGCCAGCACAGGTGTCACTTTTGGTTTCCGACCACGTCCTCTGAGATTTTTCACAGTGCGGAACATCTTGTATTTTTTAATAATACTTTGCACTGTAGCCACTGGAACATTATGGTCTTATAGCCCTTTCTTGACTTGTGAGCAGCCACAATGCGCAGCCGCAGGTCCTCAGTGAGCTCCTTAGTCTTAGCTATGACTGTCCACAAACCAACAGCAGAGAGCTTCTGTTTTTCAGTTTTTTCATTTGAAAAAGTTGATTAAAACAGCTGTTCCCAATGAGTCAGGGTAATTAGGATGCTTTAGAACAGCTTGGACTATTTGGAATGGTATAGAACTTTGGATTTTCCCATAGACTGTGACAGTTTGCAAAGGGTATGAATAATTTTGGACATGCCTCTTTTTGTTCAAATGTAAAGAAAAGCTGAGAAATATTTTTTCCACAATGAAATTCCACTTGTACATCATCTTATTATGTTTTGGGAGAAGCCTGTGTCATTTCCAGTAAAAAAAAAAAAAAAAAAACTTGCTGGTTGAATAAAAGTACATTTAAGTCAGAATTTGCCAGGGGTATGAATAATTTCGTGCTTGAGTGTATACCTGTACCACTTAACATGGTTTTGTGGTTCAGGGTCACATTTAACAAACGTTAAATGTGAGGTTAAGACTTCTAGTAAAGAGTAGAGTTTACAGCTAAGATCTTGATTATGAAAGAAAAAAAAAAGAAATAGGCTTCAGGTAAAGTTTATGGTGCTCTTGGAAAACCTTGATGCACAGCTCAGCTATTTCTCATTGCTGGATGCATCTAACAATCCTGCTGAAGTCTAAACTGTGAAAGAAATCGTAAGGCAGAAACAATAACAATTTAAAGCCACCCATGTAAAAACAGAGCACTGAGAGGGCACAAGTCCACTTTAATATCACAGCTACTGCTCCTGCATGCCAATAAACCAGCTTATGTGTGTGAAATTCAGGTAGCGTATACTCTTCACTGCCGCACAGAGACAGAAATATAGAAGAGGAACAAGAAAGATATGACAAATCAAGAAAAAAGAAAAAATGCGGGATGGATTCTGTGCATGAGCGATTGAGGGAGGAAAATAGGGTAGAGAAGAAAACACACAAAGCATGCTGCATTTGTAGTTGAATTAATTCATGCCTCTGGCAATAACAAAGCAGAAACAAGCTGATAAGTTCTGACAAGGTGAACGGGCCGTGGCTATAAACCCCCTTAACCACTGCAGTCGTACCTACAACATTTAAACATACACACACAGGAGCACAACACAGAGAGTAAAAATAGAGACAACAAGAACAAGAAAAAGACGTGGAGTTCAAAGAACACTTTGCCCAAAATTAATTGCATCACTGCAAGCGCTGTTTTTCTGTATGCTCAAACTGCCCATGGTTCACTGAAGATGTACTAAAATATGCACACATTTCTCCTTTAAAGAAATCTTTAAAATTTCTTGATTGCTTAATTTGGTGAACCAGAAGCAAAAACTATCTATAATTAATATAATTTACATAAAAAGACATGTTTATGCTAAAAAGAATGGCAATGAAATATAGTGCTGCAATATTTCAACGTGGCATATTTTAACTGGATTTCAGGTGGTTAGTACGGAAGCTTGCTTTTAAAAAAAATAATAGATCATTTTTATCTTACATGTCAGAGAATAGTAAGAATTGCAGACTGCGAAATATAATAATGATTTATGAGATACGATTTGCAAGATTTGGATGCAGAAAAAGACAATTGTGAAATATAAACTCAGAATTGTTTGAAAAAAGTCAGAATTGTAAAATATATGCTCACAATTGTGAAGATAAAAAGTCGCAATGACTTTTTTTTATTCTTCAATGGCAGAAAGAAAAAATCATCAATTAAATAATTAACTGCAGGTTGTAAACTCAGAATTGTACAAAAAAAATCAGAATTGTGAGATCTAAACTAAAAATTGTAAAATGTAAATTTGAAATTGCGAGAAAGTCATGTATTTGAGTATAAAGCTCCGAATTTCTAATTGTTTTTCACAGAATTGTAAGAAAAAAGGGCCGAATTGTGAGAAAAAAATCAAAATTAAGAAAAAATCTGAATTGTGAGATAAAAAGTTGATGATTCATTCCAAGGTAGAAATGAAAAATAAATAAATAAACCAACAAACAAATAAACAATCAAAAATAATTAATTGCAAACAAATAAACAAACAATCAAAAATAATTAATTGCAGGATGTAAACTTAGAATTCTAAGAAAAAATGCAGAATTGTGAGACCCAACAATTTTTAGTATATATCTTAGAATTTTTTTTCTCAGAATTGTAAAAAAAGGATCGAATTATGAGAAACCACTCAAAATCTCACACACACACACACACACAAGAATTGTGAGATATAAACTCAAAATTAAGAAAAAATCTGAATTATATATATTTTTTATTCCATGGCATTAATAAATAAATAAATAAATAAACAAACAAACAAACAAATAACTAAATACATTAATTAATTCTGGGGTGTAAACTTAGAATTCTAAGAAAAAATCTGAATTGTGAGATATAAATTTGAAATTTTAATTTATATTTCAGAATTTAACGTTTATTTTTCCAGATTTTTAAAAAAAAAAAAGTATCAAATTGTGAGAGAAAACTCAAAATCACACACACACACACACACACACACACACACACACACAAATGAGAATTGCAAGATATAACCGTAGATGCAGACTGCAAGATGTAATTGTGGTTTGCAAGATATAAATGCAGAAAAAATCTGAAAATTGTGAGATAGTGAGTTAGAATTGTGAAATAAAAAAAATTGTCAGAATTAACATTTTCATTTTTTATTATGGCAGAAATAACATGAAATTAAATAAACAAACAAATTGTGGGATGTAAAATGAGAAAAAAAATAAGAACTGTGAGATATAAACTAAAAATTGAATTAGAAAATCAAGATGTCGATTCAAAATCGTGAGAATTCTGAATTTATTTATCAGAATTCAGTTTTTTTTGTTTTGTTTTTTTTCAGAATTGCAGGAAAAAAAAGATTGAACCGGGAGAAAAAAATTTAATCGCAAGTTCGCAATAACCTTTTTTTTTTATTCCATGGCAAATCCAGGCTTCCATAGTGAATAAGACTTAATATAGTCAAATATAATAGGGGAAAAAGTAAAGCAGGTTTTTTTTGTGAGAAAAATAAACAAAACTATACAATCCAGAAGAGTCTTCAGAATCTTCCAAAATTCTCTAAAAACTAAAAACAGCAGCATAAGTTTGGAATGGCCTGAGGGTGAGTAAATAATGACAGAAATTTATTTTTGGGGGAACTATTCTTTTAAACTTGATCAAAGGCGCCCTTTCAGTTGCAAGCGTTTCTCCATTTATTAAAACAGTTCTTGTAATGTGCATGGTGCAAATGATCACCTATTCAGAAGAAAGGACGAACGAAGACCTCGGGAATACTAATGATTATTTACACGGCCTTGTGTGTGTCGATCGGAGCCGCTATATGTCGTCTCGTTAACTTTAATGGACGCAAGAACGCCTCTTTTGAAAATGTCCCCCCAGAGATACGTTTACCTGGCTATCTTGCTGCACACACTCATATTTTTGACTGTTCTTTATGATGAATAGCGACATAAATCACGTCTGGCAGTCCGGTAAAACCTAAACTCCCATCCAGAAAAGACAGCATGTAAAATTAAGAGATGTAGAGAACAGCAATAAATCTCTCTTGGCTAACCCTCTCTCTCTCTTCTCTCTGGGAATGAAGTCATCAGTAACTCTTCCACTCCGTCCACTTTATCAGGTACGGTTTTATCTCCGACGGTCCATCATTCTTTCTCTTTCTTTGTTTGTGTTATCCATCCACTCTCTCCTGTCAGGACTTCACACTGAGTAAAACTTATAAGACAAAATGACAGAATGTCACAGCTAATCAGAACATATTTGATGTTCAGTATATTGTTATTTAGACCAAGATTGGTTAGGACTGTTTTAGGGGGACATAGCAGAAATTAAACAAAACCACTGAGGCCTGTGTAGGCCTATATTTATTATCAGTGAACCAAAAAGAGTCATTTGTTGCGATCATGGCTGGCTAGGACAAAAACATTTTACACGGAAGAGATTATTCATCAAGTCTTTCTGCAGGTTTTGTAATTACACCAGTAGGTGTTGATAAGAGACTGTATAATGATAATAATAGAACCTATTTGTTCAGGTTTATTCAGGAACATTTCAACAATATATTTATGGCTAAAATGATGTATCTTCCACAACTGATTTGTTCAAAAACAGTCACGATTCATTCATGAATGAGTGAGTCATTAAAAGATTCATAACAGATTGTTTCAAAACATTCAGGAACCAAACAATTGACAATCAGCAATCGACAATCTTCATGAAGGAGTCACAAGTCATTTGTTCAGTAACACAAATTCATTCAGGAACGAATTGATCACTCAAATAATTCATTCAGCAACAACGAATCATTTAGCAATGAAACAAGCGACTTTCTTTATAATTGACTCATTGAATCATTCACAACTGATTCGCTCAGCAACGCAAATTCATTCAGGAACCAAATGATCACTCAAATAATTCATTCAACAACAACAAATCATTTAGCAATGAAACAAGCGACTTTCTTTATAATTGAGTCATTGAATCATTCACAACTGATTCGTTCAACAACACTAATTCACTAAGGAATGAAAAGGGCTATGAGTGTCACGCCCTTGGACTGTTTGTCTTGGTTTTTCCCAGTGTTCCCCCCTTTGGACTGTCTGTTTGGTTTCTCCCATGCCCATATTTGGTCTTCCTGCTCGTTTGTGTGATCCCCTCCACCTGTTGTTGCAGTTATCTCCCTTTTATAAGTTTGTTTGATTTCTCTATTTCTTTGTCCGGCTACAAACGTTACACCTGTTTTCCTTCATTGTGCGTGTGTTCTCCTGCTATTCCTGTTTGTTTGTCACTCTACCTGAGGATTTGTTAAAGACTTTTTATGTACTCTACGTCGTGTTGCCCCGTTTCTGCACGCTTCGTGACAATGAGTGAGTCAGTTAATCGATTACTCAAATAATTCATTCAACAACAGAATCATTAAGGAAAGAAGCAAGTGACTTTCTGAATTCATTGAATCATTCACTACTCATTCGTTCAGCAACACTAATTTATTCAGGAATAAAAAGGGCTATGAGAGAATCTTTAAATTAATTACTCAAACGATTTATTCAACAATGCTGAATCATTTGAACAAAGCAAGTGATGTCTTTATGAATGAGTCATTGAATCATTCACAACTGATTTGTTCAAAAACACTAATTGAATGAATGAAAAGGGCTATGACTGATTTAGACAAAAAAGTGTTTTTAATTGACTAGGATACTAGGAATTATAGCAATATTTGTGTTAAGATGCTAATCATGGCATCAAACCCGATTAAGGTCTATCGGCTACTGACTATGTTCTTTACAGTTACTGCAGAATTTAACCATGGTTTCAGAGTCCGTCATCATATACTACGATAAGTACGACGTACGTAAGAACGCTCCCATGTCACAATTTAATTTTCTCTCAATATATCACAACTACTTCACAGAGAACGAGTCGCGGGGAAAAATAACAGCAGGAGAAAATGCACAACAAAGACAGCACTTACACCCAGAAGGGAAAAAAACACTTTAACAACTCAAAAAAAGAGAGCAGCATCAAAAGAAAAGGATGAAAGAGGCCAGTGAGGACGAAGGCAGGAACAAGCCTTCACCGTTCACATGAAAGCAAGGGGAAAATGATCCAGTGTGCGTTTTGCGCTCCTGAGGTGAGACGGGAAGCAAGCCTTTACACCCACACTTTCCACTTGAAGCGATAGAACGTTCTTCGGAGATTAATCACCATGATATATGGCCACATCTCATTAATAAATGAAAAGGCAAAACAACAACAGAAAAAAGACTCATTTGAACAGAGGATATTCAGAATAGCATACCATTGTAGTTGCTTTAGTATGCATGCTACTGTGTCAGTGTTATTTTAGTATTATTAGAATTCTTGAATATTTTGAATTAGTTGTTATATTTTCTGTTTTCATTCTAATTTTAGTTATTTGATTGTGCAGTTTTGTCATTAATTTATGTCTGATATGGGTTTCAGAATTGGGTGTGGCAAAATAGCTTTATAGCACCACCTGTACACTTTCAATGAAGTGCCCCTTCCACTACTTTTTACATAAATGTACAAAAATCGGAAGACACATGTAACAAATTAATACCTACAAAAAAGTCTCCTGGTATGAAATCCGAAACCCAACAGGAAATTGGTTATTTTGGATTTTCCTGAAAATTTTAACCATTTTAACCAATTCGTCCTAGAGATTTTTCACAGATTAACACCAAATTTAGTCAGTCTACTCTAAAGCCCTTAAACTGTGAAGATGTTGGGTTTTTGTTAAAATGCATGTCTGTGGTGGCCTGATAAATTTTGATGTTTCGACATGGAACAGGAAGTTCTTATAACTCAGCCATTCAATGTCTGATCATCCTCAAACTTCACATGTTTGATAAAAGTCAAGTCCTGAACACATGCCCATGCTCATATTTAGTTTTATACATAGTGCCACCTGTTGGCAACAGGATATGTCATGTTTTACACTAACTCAAACATGCCATGTTTAATCTGCACCAAACTTAATATGTTTGATCAAAGTTCTGGCTTGAAGACATCTACATGCAAATGTTCAGTTATAGTCATAGCTTTAATTTTTAGTTTTAGTACATCAAGTGAAACTAAATGAAAAGTAGAAGTTTTTAAATGTTTTATTTTATTTCAGTTAAAGTGTATTTTATTTAACGAAAATGTTTATTTTTAATGGTTTTAGCGTTAGATAAAAACATCACATTAATTCACAAGTAACCCACACAACTCCAAATCCTTCAAGAAATGTAAAAACCTGAGCGTTTAAGGCGTTTTAACTTTAAACCTTAAAATATAAAAAACCTTAGAATATAAGTTCATGATGTATATTTATGCTTCCTCCAGTGAAAATGTTCATCTACTGTTGTCCTCTAACATCAAAATCTATTGATATATTTGTTTAGAACTGTTTTTAGTTCTAAACATTGCTCTAAACCTGTGCATATTTCTGTCCTGTACAAATGAATGGTGAATGGTGGACTGGAGTGGTGTGGATTGCTAGTGGATTATTGTGATGTTTTTATCAGCTGTTTCATTCTGATGGCACCCATTCACTACAGAGCATCCATTGGTGAGCAAGTGATGCATTGCCACAGTACATTTCTCCAAAAACTGTTCTGGTAAAGAAACAAACTCATCCTGAATGGCCTTAAGGTGAATGAATTTTCAGCTAAATTTCTTCAAAATTGTTGTTAGGTAATATTCCTTTAATTTTGGGTAACACAAATTTTCATTTGCTTAGAGAAGCACCTGAATAAAGATTCAAAAGATGTTACACTGTTATGGCAGATGAGTAAATCTCAAATTATTCAATGTACACTCTTAAAAATAAAGGTGCTTCATGATGCCATAGAAGAACCTTTTTTGTTTAAATGGTTCCATAAAGAATCTTTAACATCTGAAGAACCTTTCTGTTCCACAAAAGGTTCTTTTTTGGCAAAGGAACTGAATAATTCTTTGTGGAACTAAAAATGGTTCTTTTATGGCATCGTGAAGAACCTTTTAAAGAACCTATATTTTTAGGTAGGTTCAAGACAGAAAAAAAGAAAAATACAGAAAAAAAAGTATTGTTGCTCCAGAGCTGATGGGGGCAACAGAGAGGCTAATGCTGTCATTTCAGTTGTCTAGTAAGACAAATAAGAGCCAGTGGAGCAAAAAGCTTGTGATTACTCAGTGCACCTGTGGAAACAGACAATATTTGATCAGGAATCCCTCAGTCATGAAGACACCTGCTGTTGTAAGTTACAGTGATACAAACCTGATGTGATTGTGTTTTGGGAGTTGACATTTCACCTAGGCCGTATTGACACTGGAACCCAATTGTGTGTGTGTGTGTGTGTGTGTGTGTGTGTGTGTGTGTGTGTGTGTGTGTGTGTGTGTGTGTGTGTGTGTGTGTGTGTGTGTGTGTGTGTGTTTTCACCTATATCTACAGAGGAATTTCAACATGTGCATCATAGGGTCACTACATTGGCTAGTGATTGGTAAAACAAAGAGATTTATCTATTTTAGAAATGTTGAAGTTCCTTGTCAAATTAACATTTACAGTAATCATTCACTGTAGTCACACCACCTGTTTTATTTAGTTTTGAGCTGTATGGGTTATGATGCTGTGATGCCACCAGCCTCAGAGGAAATTAAGGGTTCCTCTCAGTTTCTTTACCCTCATGCTTTTTGAGATTGAAGTCAACCATCAGTGACAGGTGACAATTGACTACATTGTAAACAAAACCGAAATGCTGCACAGTGAATTCCCCTGCAGTGTATTTATGTGCTTGACTGAAGTGCTCAAATGAATTTGAGATGCAGTCACTTTGGTTTTGGCTCCGTTGCATTGGATTTTATTGCATAGTGCTTTGTATTTTTTACTTTTTAAATTAATATAGCAACACACAGTGAAATGCACAATGAACCACTTTGGACAGGGCAGGTGGTAGCTGCTACTGATTGGTAGCTGATTGGCAGTGCAATATTGCATTTTAATGTCATATTCACATCATATACATACATATACACTGCCGTTCAAAAGTTTAAGATCAGTAAGACTTGTAATGCTTTTTTAAAAAAAGTCTCTTACGCTCATCAAGACTGCATTTATTTGATCAAAAATAGAGAAAAATACAGTAATACTGCAAAATGTCATTCAATTATTAATTTAATGGTTTCTATTTTAATATACATTATTTTTATTTATTTTTTCCTGTGATGCAAAGCTGAGTTTTCATCAACCATTACTCTGGTCTTCAGCATCACATGGTCCTTCAGAAATCATTCTAATATGCTGATTTATTATTTGAATTACTTACGTTAAGTTGTGCTATCAAATATTTTCATTTAGATCCTTTGACGATTCTTTTATTAATAAACAGTTAAAAAGAACAGCATTTAATCAAAATATAATTATTTTCTAACAATATATGTCTTTGCTATCACTTTTTATCAATTTAACACATCCTTGCTGAATAAAAGTAATAATTACTTAAAAAAAAATACTAAAAATTTACTGACCCCAAACTTTTGAACAGTAGTGTATATTGTTAGAAAACATATTTATTTTAAATAAATGCTATTCTTTTTTACTTTTTATTCATCAAAGAATCCTGAAAAAAGTTTCACAGGTTTCAAAAAAATATTAAGCAGCACAACTGTTTCCAACACTGATAATAAATCAGCATATTAGAATGATTTCTGAAGGATCATGTGACACTGAATACTGGAGTAAGGATGCAAAAACATTAGCTTTAATCACAGAAATAAATTAGATTTTTAATGAATATTAAAATAGAAGAATGTTATTTTACAACGTAATAATATTTCACAATATTAATTTTTTTTCTGTATTTTTGATCAAATAAACGCAGCCTTGATGAGCAAAAAAAATATATTATTTTTATTTTTATATTTTATTTATTTATATGTGTTTCTAATTTTCTCCCTTACTATATATTACTATTGATGTGTTTTTTATGAATACAATTTTAATTCTTAATTAATTTGTATTTTTTCTTTTCAGTATCACTTTCTTGTTTCCTTTGTAATGGCATGAACCAGTTAGGTCCTCCTGGTAGATTTACATTTATATTTATTCATTTAGCAGATGTTTTTATCCGTAGTGACTTACAAATGAGAATAATACAAGCAGAAGTAATTAATCCAAGGAAAGCAACATTAAATTTAGTGTGAATGTACCGAATTTACATAAATGCAAGTGTAAGGGAAGTGTTTGTGTATTTATTTATTAATATATTAATTAAAAGGCTTGTTAGTCAAGTGTTCCCAGAAGTGTGTTTGTACTAGGTTGTACTAGATTCTATGGTATGATATAAGTCTATGGTAGGTCGTTTCACCACTGAGGGACAGTAAGTGTGAAGGATTGTGCGAGTGACCTTGTCCCAGGCTGTGATGGTGATTTCTCTGGAACTGAGTTTCTGTGATCAAAGTTGTCAGATTTCAAATCGCATATGGCCATTGAGATGAATGAGAATGCTAACGGCTAGCTCTCTCCAGGTATTTTAGATCTCCTTGAGGAAATCAACAGTACAAACATCAGTTAGTGTTAGAATTGACGACTCGTTCATGTAAGCGTGCGTCCGTGTGTGTATGCATCTCAGTCTAAAACGTTCAATCCAGATAAAAAATATTACTCTTTTATAATATAAAAATAAAAGAAATAAAAAAATATTAAATGGAAAAAAAAAAGTTAAAAAAATGTTTTTGAAAGAAGTGTTTTATTCTCAACATGGCTGCGTTTATTTTATTAAAAACACAGTAAAAACAGTAATATTGTGAAATATTATTTCAATTTCAAATACGTGATATTTATTGTTACATATTTTAAAATGTAATTTATTTCTGTGATGCAAAGCTGAATTTTCAGCGTATCATGATTACGAACATTGAGCATTGTCACATGATCGTTCAGAAATCAATATACAGATTGATGTTCAGTTATTATTAATAATGATTCTCATTATGATCACTGTTGAAAACAGTTTATACTGCTTAATATTTGCGTGGAAATCAAGATTTATTTTTAGGATTCTGTGATGAATAGAATGTTTAAAAAACAGCATTTATTTGTACTATAAATATTTTATAACAATATTAGCTATCACTTTTTTTTATCAGTTTAATGCATGCTTGCTGAAGCAATGCTGATTTAATGTTCAATTATTATTGGTACTAACTTGTTATTAATTTTTTCTCATTATGATAACTGTTGAAAACAGTTTATGCTGCTTAATATTTGTGTGGAAATCATGATTTATTTTTATTTTTAGGATTCTGTGATGAATAGAAAGGTAAAAAACAGCATTAATTTGTACTATAAATATTTTGTAACAATATAAACTGTCACTTTTGATCATTTTAATGCATTCTTGCTTTTTTTCAGCATCGATGATGATAATCTTTTTTTTTAGCAGTAAATCAGCATATTAGAATGATTTCTGAAGCATCATGTGACACTGAAGACTGGAGTAATGATGCTGAAAATTCAGCTTTGATCACAGGCATACATTACATTTTTAAATGTATTCCAATAGAAATAGGTTCTTTAAAATGTTAAAAATATTTCACAATTTTACTATTTTTACTGTATTTTTGGTCAAATAATTGCAGTTTTGGTGAGGATAAAATTCTTATTTCAAAAACATTCAATAATTATAATTATTTCAAACTGGTTTGAGCACCAGATGACATTTTATATAAATACTTACTTAAATTGCTTATTAATATTTTAAGAGTTTCAAAGATCAAACCCTACTGAACACAGTAGCGTCCCGCAGGGACGTAGGTCAACACTAAAGTTCCCAGAAGATGGACTTCATCTGTCAGTACTCCTCCTCTTAGTCTTGTCTCATAAATTTCAAAAACATGCTGTGCTTTTTCACAGAATCACTGTGGTACTAGATTGAAAGGAGCCTGGAGAGAAAGCACGAAATTGAAAGGGGGAGATTAAAGGGCCGAGAGATGGGGAGAGACAGAGGGGAAGGTGTAGGGGAACTTTCCACCCAGGTTAGCAGTTGGCAGGTCAGTCACAGACTAAGGTTTGGAGCAGTGACAGTGATAGGAATATGTTTTATTCAAAAGGATGAAACAGCAAGTGGGGCTGCCGAAGCTCTCAGCGATTCAGACTTCTTGTCATTCGCTGGGGTTCAATTAAGCTGCAAAGTATCAGGTTGACGTGAGGAGAGAGCAAAAGAGGGGAGAGGAGGCAAGGGAGGCCAAGTATATACAGACACAGCAGCTGAGAGAAACCAAACACAGAAGGAAGACCACTGAGGATTGAAATTCCCTCATTTTCTGAGCGGGGTAAAAAAAAAATGTATAGCTTCCTCTCACGTTGCAGGTATGAGCTCGTCTCTTCAAAGAAACACTCCTGCTCTTCTACAATTCAGACTACACATACTATCTCAGCAGGACAACATATGGTCAAAATTTTACATGCACCCTGCGGAATCTGAAAAAAATAAGAGGGATCATACAAACTGAATGTTGTTTTGTATTTAGTGCTATCCTGCAGAGGTGGGACCAAATCAATGTTTCGCAAGTCACAAGTAAGTCTTGAGTCTTTGCATTCAAGCCTTGAGTCAAGTCCCAAGTCAAGTTCAATTCCTAAACAAGTAATTAGTGCTGTTTGCCCAAATTAGTGTCTCTCTCTTAATTACTACAGTAAATTTAAAGTCAATAGTCTATAGTAGGTGTAATTATAAAATATGTAGTAATTAGTGGTGTTTCACTGAAGAATTAATCATTGTTGGTGAACAAATATAGGCCTAATTGAATAAATAATTTATTTTAAGTCCACCGTTTCATTTGTTAACGATTCAGTGATTTTAATGGATCAATAGAGTCAAATATTTATGATTACGGTGCATGATTTTTAAGCAAGTACTGGCTAAATACATTTTGTCCGTAAAATGGACGTCAGACTTGCCGAGTCACAGGGTTCAAGTCAAGTCTCGAGTCATTGCTGTCAAAGTCTAAGTTTTTTTTTTTTTTGGGACTCGAGTCCACAACTCTGCTGTCCTGTATAAGATATTTCACATAAAAGATGTTTACATATAGTCTACAAGAAAAAAATCTAGCTGAATTTACAAAATGACCTCATCCAAAACTTTACATACGCTTGATTCTTAAAGGGGTCCTTTTTTTTTTTTTTTTTTTTTTTACTTTTTGATTTTTAGCCAGTGTGTGGTGTGTATGTTTGTTACAAATCTTAAAGTCTCTAAAGGAAAATATTTCGTTTAAAAAAATTAAAAAAACTTTTCAAGAACTACAACGAATGGCTCCTTTGGACTACAGCCTTTGTTTTCCGGATGCTATGAGGTCACAATGCGGTCCATTAGAATATCATTCAAATAAATTCCCCTAGAGGGGAAGGACGAGGTTTAGCGATGTATCATGGACAGACGCTTTTGGGATGCTTCATTGCATTGCAGGGCACCTGGTATAAACACAAGCATTGACTAAAGTATCCGTGAACTGCTACGGTAGCCGTGCTGGAGCCGCGCCATTGATGTGTGGAGTACAGAGGGTTGAAACACATGCGGTGCCGAGGCTGATGTAAACACAAGCATTGACTAGAGTGACGATCATCAGTTGCCACGTCGGAGCTGCGCCGTAGATGTGTGCAGTGTGTGGTGAGAGATTTATTCATCATACAGTGAGATAGCTTCACTAGCCTTATGCTGGAGCTGGTTTCGGGCATGTAAATAATTAAATAAATCAGCACAATAATGATAATATCACGTATCAACAATCTCGCAGGCTGATGATAGGACCAACATTACTGAAGCATATTATTTACTCACCCTCCATGCATCCTAGGTGTAATAAGACTTTCTTCTTCAGACGAATGCAATCGGAGTTATATTATATTAAAATTATCCTGCCACTCCCAAGCTTTAGAATGCATCAATCCATAATAAAAAAGTGCCTCACATGGCTCCAGAGGGGTCAGTAAAAGCCTCCTGTAGCGAACCCATGTGTTTTTGTAAGAAAAATATCCATATTTAAAACGTAAGAATCACTTTGATCTAACTTGCGCTAACAGTTGTACATGGAACTTGCTGTTTTGGGAAGAGGCTTGGCAGGACTGAAACAACGTCTAAGTTGTTGGCCAATCACAACGCAGTGGGACTGCTAACCAATCACAACACATTTTGTTTTTGGAAGGCGGACCTTCATCAAACCTGGAATTAATGCTGCGTTCCAGGCAGGTTTTTGAGCCCGTAAATCACGGCTTCATACCACAAGTTTGTTGCGTTCCAGGCAAGTCACACCAAACTGCCTGAGCGCATTTATTATTATTATTATTATTATATTATTATTAATTTGATTGCAACGTTATATTGTCCTAAAGTCTATTTTGCGCTGTGTACCATTTGCATAAACACCGCATCTGTAGGGGCTGCCATTGTTGTTTTGCAGGCTATGTGACGTCGGAGCGCGGGACTGGGAGTACATCGATCTAGTACAAGTTCACTGGTGGGAAGTCACGGGTTTGACTGCTGTTCCAATGCACTTTCATGGGTAGAAGTTTGGAAAAACGCAGGTAACGGGTTGTCTAGGAACGCGGCATAATTCGAGGCATTTGTGCCAGCCTGGGGAGAAAGCTATTGTAATAATGTAAATTCTAGTGCACCCACAAAACAAAATAAAGACTTTGTAAAAGAGCAAAATAGGACCTCTTTAAAGGGTTGGGCTTAGTTCACCCAAAATGAAAATACTGTTATTGATTACTCATGTCGATCCGACCCTGTAAGACTTTCGTTCATCTTCAGAACACAAATCATTTTTTAAATAAAATCTGAGAGCTCTCTGACTCTCCATAAACAGCAAGGGTCCTGCCACGGTCAAGGCACAGAAACACAATTGTTTTTTTTTTGTTGTTTTTTTTGTGATGGTTGTTCATGAGTCTCTAGTTTGTCCTGAACAGTTAAACTACCCACTGAATCCTCCAGCTCTCACAAAAAGTTTTCCAGTAGCTTTTGTATGTTTCAGTATGTTTATACCCTTTCCAGCAGTGACTGTATGATTTTGAGATCTTTTCAGGCCGATGACAACTGAGGGACTCATATGCAACTATTACAAAAGGTTCAAACATTCACTGATGCTCCAGAAGAAAAACCAAGACATTAGAAGCCAGGGTGTGAAAACTTTTGATCAGGATGAAG
Organism: Garra rufa; assembly: GCF_049309525.1. NCBI lineage: Eukaryota > Metazoa > Chordata > Actinopteri > Cypriniformes > Cyprinidae > Garra > Garra rufa. The sequence goes on from NC_133365.1 coordinate 51,572,670, forward strand.
ATGTATAAATTTTTCTTATTTTAAATATCATGTTTTTTCAATTCGTACCATCCTTCAGAAACTACAGAAGATACTTACATGTTTCCCCAAATGTAGTTTTCCAATTCTCACCAGTCTAAAAAATAGAGTGAAGAATGAATGGTATGTGCTCCAATATAATTTTAGTATTATTTGTATACTGTTATTTAGTAAAATTAATGTTTGCTTTTGTCATTTAGATTTAAACTTCTATTTACTTTTATTTTAGTATTAGTAATTTTAGTTATTTTAGTTTTAAAGTATTTTCTATTTTAAGTTTTTTTACAGCTTTATTTAAATTAACAAAAACGTTACAGTACTTGTTACAAAATCTTACAAAAATGTTAATAGTTTAATTTAGTATTCACCTTAATTTGTTCTAGTTTTAGTAATATTGCTGTGTGTGTTTATCTATACAGCTTTATATATTTTTATTTCAATTTTGCTTTAGTACATCAACTTAAACTAAGTAAAAATGAGAACTGCTGAATTGGCAACTATCTAAAATAAAATAAATTTGCCTTTTTTATGATGTTTTATTTATTTAAATCCAGTTAATGTTTATTTTAGGTAACTTTTTACGGTTTTAGTTAATTATAATAACCCTCATAGAGAATACAGCTATTTTTAAACTGGTTTAAAATTTATCTGACTAGTGCACAACAGAGCGTGAGTGTAAGAAAGCAATTGTGTCATTGTATCCTTTTTGTATTTAATTCAGAGTTGATTACTTTGCATCATGCATTATTAACATGCAACCTACAGAGGTCATGTGCATTAATGCACACTATGCAGGCCTCCAGTATTTCATTTCAAGCACAGACTCTTTCTCAAATTCTTCCTCCTCATCCACAGCTTCGGAAATGGTCTCTTTCCTTCCTCTCTGACTGACAGGATCACTTCTTGTCCTACTATCCGCTCTCGCTTTGTACTTCCGCCAGCTCTCCTCCCCCCTCTGGAATTGTGTTCTTCGCACTGCGGAACCGAATGGAAATTATTGAATCCGAGGAAGTTTCAATGCATCACAACTATCTCCTCGCACACTCTCTCAGGTTCATCTGCATTCCAGCTGTACGTCAATCGCCCCTCCACTTCCATTTATTCGAACGGTAAAGATAAAGTGGCTGCCAGCAGGACAGTATTTGCTAAATATCATTTTGTATTCTCTCTTTGTCTCTCTCACCCTCTGCGAAGGGAAAGTTTCCCTCAGTGTGGGAGTGCATGCTCATGCATGGGAAAATGAGTTTTAGTTTCCACAGCTGACCTTACCTATGCTCTGGTCATATGAGTGCAAGTTTATTCATTTATTTATTTATTTATTGTCTTATATATGGGATCAGTAATTTTTTTTTTTTTTTTTTTTTTTGTAAAGGAAGTGTAATCAAGGTTGCATTTATTTGAAAAAACTAAAATTGAAATATTTTTGCAATTTAAAATCATGGTTTTCTATTTTAAATTAAATTTATTAATTTATTTCTGTGATGCAAACCTGAATTTTCATTAACCATTACTCCAGACTTCAGATTATGCAATTCTGTGAAAAATGTCAGAACTGCAAGTTATAAACTCAGAATTCTGACTTTCTTGCAATTCTTAATTTATATCTTGCAATTCGGACGTGTTTTTCAGAATTCCATCTCAGAATTCTGAGCATATATCTGCAAATTCTGACTTGTTTCCACCTCTAAATTAATAAATAAATAAAATAAAGAAATTATTGTAACTTTTTATCTCACAATTTTGACTCACGATTGACAGAATTCTTTTCATAATTCCAATTTTCTTTTTTTTCTTTTTTTTCTTTTTTGTCACATAGATGGGACCAGTAAGATTTGTTGTTTAAGAAGTGTAATCAAGGCTGCATTTATTAAAAATAAATAAATAAAATTATTGCAATTTAAAATCATGGTTTTCTATTTTAATGTACTTTAAAATGTAAATTATTTCTGTGATGCAAACCTGAATTTTCATCAGCCATTACTCTAGACTTCAGTGTCACATGATATAAATATGCAGTTCTGAGACAAATGTTAGAACTTCAACATATAATCTCAGAATTCTAGCTTTTCTCGCAATACTTAATTTATATCCTGCAATTCTGACGTTTTTCAGAATTCAGATTTTTTCCCCATCTCAGAATTCTGAGCGTATATCTGCAAATTCCGACTTGTTTCCACCTCTAAATTAAGAAATAAATAAGTTATTCTAACTTTTTATTTCACAATTCTGACTCATGATTCTCAGAATTCTTCTCATAATTTTTTTTTGTCCCATATATGCTATCAGTAAGATTTTTTTGTGTGTGTGTTTTTAAAGAAGTGTAATCAAGGCTATGTTTATTTGAAAAAAAGTAAAATATTATTGAAATTTAAAATAATGTTCTCTGTTTTAATATACTTTAAAATATAACTTATTTCTGTGACGCAAACCTGAAATTAAGAAATAAATGAAAAAAATTCATTATAACTTTTTATCTCACAATACTGACTCTTCTCGGAATTCTTCTCATAATTCGTTTTTTTTTTTTTTTTTTTTCCAGAGCTGTGGCTTAGAGAAAGATTATCAGTAAATAATAAAGATGTGGAATATAAATGCTATATTTGCTAGTCCCTTTTCTCAAGTCTTGACAGGTCCAGTTCTGAAAATGTTTTGTGTGAGATGAGGGTAAACGGATGACATTTTCATTTTGGGGAGCCAACTGTTTAAGGCCTCATCCAACTGCTGTACTTTGGTATTCTGTGATTTGTTGTATGTCTCATGACCTTAGGTTTTTAAACTAAAACACAGTCACAGCTGGATTTGAGGTATTGGTCAGTGAAGTGGCTCCTGTCTGACTGATGCCCCCTGCTGGAAAATAATTACCATTCTCTTTATTAAAATAGTTTAAGTAAGTTTATATACCTCAAAAACTATTTTTTAATGTAATTTGTCTTTTTTAGTTAGCAAATAAATTAAACAAGAATGAATTAGTAGTTGAATGATAATTAAAATGATCACAACTGTTTTCAACATTGATAAATGTTTCTTGAGAAGCAAATCAGCATATTAGAATGATTTCTGTAGGATCATGTGACACTAAAGACTGGAGTAATGATGCTGAAAATTTATCTTTGCATCACAGGATTCATATTTAATAGAAAAGTTATTTTAAGTTGCAAAAATATTACTGTATTTTGTGTTTTCTGTTTTATTTTGTCCTTGTATTATATTAAATATAATTTGATATAATGTTACACTTATGTGACATTGTTTTGTGACATAAATTGTTAGACATGGTGGTACAGATGTTAAATGTTTTTAACTATAGCTACTTTTAACGCTTGGTTAACTTTGTTAAACGAGAGTTTGTCAAACATATCTAATAGATCTTACAACAACAAGAAAACCTTACGAAATACTTTTTACAATAGTAATTTGGCACCAGATTGCACTCTGTTTGTGGAGAGTACCTACAAAGTGTTTTTACAGCCATAAATGTTCACTATATACAGGTATTGGCACTGTCATACAATTATTGATCATGTTTGTTCAGCACTTGCTACTAGAGACTTGGCAGTGAACACCCTGACAATGAGCATCAGTCAGTCTAGACCTCTGCTTTGATGGCTGAAGATTACAGTTAAACGAATAGTTTCCTGAAATGAAAAATTCCTGAAAATGCACTCATCCTCAAGCCATCCAGGATTTAGATGAGTTTGTTTCCTTATTGGAACAGATTGATTTTAGCAGATAAATTGCATTACATCACCTGCTCACTAATGGATCCTCTGGAGTGAATGGGTGCCGTCAGAATGAGAGTCCAAACTGCTGATAAAAACATCACAATAATCCACAAGTAATCCACACCACTCCAGTCCATCAATTAATATCCTGTGAAGTGACGAATTGCATGTTTGTGAGAAACAAATCCATTATTAAGACGTTTTTAACTTAACCATTGCTTCTGAAAATATGAGTGAACAATATTTTAGGCCAGAGAAAGCAATATTATGGATTGTGGACTCAACAGTCTAAAGTTAAAAACATCTTTATGATGGGTTTGTTTCTTACAAACATGCAGCTTTTCACTTCACAAGATGTTAATTGATGGTCTGGAGTGTTGTGGATTATTGTGATGTTTTTATCAGCTGTTTGGACTCTAATTGTGACGGCACCCATTCACTGCAAAGCATCCATTGGTGAGAAAATAATGTAATGCAGCATTTCTTCAAATCTGATAAACTGAAGAAACAAACTCATCTAAATCTTGGAAGGCCTGAGAGTGAGTACATTTTCAGCAAATCTTCATTTTTGGGTGAACAATTCCTTTAAGACCAGTTACAAAGAGATGCAGTATTTACAAAGAGATGCTTGACCTGTTTGGAGGCATGAAACCTATTTTACATCAGCACAAAACAAATGCTTCTTGCATGCTTAAGTCAGAACTGTGAGATATAAATTCACAATTCTGAGAACATATCAGTCTTTTTTCAAAATCGGACTTTATAACTCGCAATTTCGAGTTTATTATTCAAGTATATTTCACAAATCCAAAAAAGTCAAAATTGCGAAGATCTGAACTCTTTATTAACTTTATTTCTTGCAGTTCTGACTTTATAACTGTCAGTTAAAAGTGTATATTTCACAATTCTAAGAAAAAAGTCAAAATTGAGAGTTTGTATTGTGCAATTCTGAGAAAAAAAAGGTCAGATTTGTAAGATTAAAAAGTTACAGTAACATTTTTTTTTTTTTATTCAGTGGCAGAAATGGGCTTCCATTATAGAATGGGCTTCCAATTCTATAATCAATAACATTTTAAAGTATGTTTAATTTACTTTAATGTTGCATTCCAGATTTTTTTCAAAGTTAAAGCATAAACACATCTGAGACGATCTTGTTTAAACATTTTAAACGTTTTAATCATATAACATCAGGAAAAATCATAAAAATCTTTTACTTTTTCAATAAAACCAACCTACCCCAACCTGAACTTGCATAATGCTTCAGCTCTCAATATGTCGACATTGTAGATGTAGTTTCATTACAGGCACTGCAGAATGAAGGCCGTTTAAACTATGTTCTCACTGACGGGTGAATTAATCTGCAGCACAATAGCTCATTCTTACTTTAATATAGTGCCACTTCATGAAGGGTCATTGAATAATTTTAAAAGATGAAAACAAAAATGCATGAAAAATACACATTCAGCGATAAATATGTAAAGGCTTGCATTTCCTTGCTTTTTTATTTGATTTATGCGTGTCGTGTATTTCCCTCTGCTTTTTCGGAGATCTGAATAGTATGTCATAATCAATTCTTATATAAGCACAACAACACTATAGATTTATTTTACACAAGCAGCAAAATGCATTAAGTCGTGTTTCAGCAAAAACAAGAAATACACCAAGCAGGCGGAAACAGTTCTGACTTCTGAAGCCGAACGCATGTGGCATCCAAAGCAAAGGTCTCGCTTCAAGACAAATAATATGCTAATGAAACTGTAACAATCAAATCAAAGACATTTAGAGATGCAGGGATAACATATAGAGCTATTCAGTGTTGGGGAATTGCTTAGAAACAGTAGTTTGCCAAGCTGTTCAGAATTTGTAGATTACATTAGGCCTATAGCCAAAATAGCTACAGATGCTTTTCAAGCTATTTTTGAATATATACACTATTGTTCAAATGTCTGGGGTTCTTAAATAATTACTCCACTTCCAATATAAAAATGTCCTGATAATTGACTTACCCCCATGTCATCCAAGATGTTCATGTCTATGGAAGCCTATTTCTGCCACGGAATAAAGAATAAAAATAAATGGTTATTTCAACTCTGAATTGCGTGATACAAACTCGCAATTCTGACTTTTTTCTCAATTCTGTGGACATATCAGTCTTTTATTTTCTCCTCAGAGTTTAAATCTCACAATTCTGAAAAAAAAGTCAGAATTGCAAGATACAAAGTCGCAATTGCGGGAAAAAAGTCAGAATTATATCTTGCAATTCTCACTTTATTTCTTACAATTTTTTTTTTTTTTCCTGCAATTTTGGTTTTATAACTCACAATTGTGATTAAAAAGTCACAATTACCTTTTCATTTTTCATTCAGTGGTGGAAACAAGCTTCCATACTTGTCTTTCTTTCTTCAGTCGCAAAGAAATGTAATTTTTTTTTTAGGAAAACATTCCAGGATTTTTCTCCATGTAGTGGACTTAAGTGGTGCACATGGATTGCAGGTTAAAAATGCAGTTTCGGTGCATCTTCAAAGGGCTCTACACAATCCCAGCCAAGGAATAAAGCTCTTATCTAATCATTTTCTAAAAAAAAGAAAAAACTATAATTTATATACTGTTGAACCTCAAATGCTCGTCTTGTCTAGCTCTGCAATGTGAATATGTACTCTGTGCACTCCGGTTCAGTACAGTTAGGGTATGTCCAAAAACTCCCATTTCATCTTCTCCTCCAACTTCAAAATCACCCTACATCGACATTTCATTATACCACAGTGCACAGATATGTATGCGCATCACAGAGCTAGACAAGATGAGCATTTGTGGTTAAATGTGTAAATACACATTACAATTACAATTATTTATTCTAAGATATAATGCATTGCATTATGAATACCTTTGTTGCATTATACATGAAGGCTTCAAGTTACTGTTACCGAAATGTGAATTTGAATCAAATGGTTACACTTAAAATAAATGTTGATGGTTCCATTGAGAACCATGGACATCCATGAAACATTTAAATGCTGAAAAGTGTCTTTATAGTGGAAAAAGGTTCTTTAGATTTTTAAAATGTTCTTTATTTTTTAAGAGTGTAGCATGCTAATGGAGGTTTTCAGGTTTCAACAGCCGTTTATTTAGTTTGCTGCATCTCGCTCCATTCTGCCCTGAATGTGGATTGATTTGTGAATGCTGATGTCTCCCACCCAGCAGCTTCAAACAGCACTATGTTTGGGTGGTTTTTAGAGATGAAAAGTGGTTTACAGCTGTGGCTTTGAAAGGCAGATTCAAGTAAAAAAAAAAAGGCAAAATGATGATTTTAAAGACTTGTTTTAATTAGCACAGTCATGGCTGACTGCAATGACAATATTATTCTTTGATCTTTTAATCCAAAAAATGTCAGGACTGCTAAATAGCAGCTCTTCAAGCACTATACAACTTTTGAATAGTGTAAGAAATATCCTTTATATTTCACAGAATGTTTGGCTGTAGTGGCATGTGATTTACTGTTGTTAAAGGAAACCTGAATGAAATATTGTGCACATTATGCATGGAAAACTCAGATGACCTTAAGTTAGGACTAGGCCATTTTTCATATTAATTTGAATAAAATGTTTTGGCACAGTTATTTATTCATTAAATTTTTTAACTTGAGGAATTCCTTTTTAAATAAGGTATAGGTATAGGTACACTCCTAAAAATAAAGGTGCTTTAAAAGGTTCTTTACAGTGATGCCGTAGAAGAACCATTTTTAGTTCCATTCAGTCAAAGGTTCTTTAAAGAACCAGCTCTCGCTTACCTTTTTATAATCTGAAGAACCTTTTTTCGCCACAAAGAACCTTTTGTGAAACATAAATGGTTCTTTATGGAACCATTTAAACATTAAAGGTTCTTCTATGGCATCGTGAAGCTGCTTTTTTTTTAAAGAGTGTAGAACCCTTTTTGTTTTCTAAAAAAAGGCCCAAAATGTACACAGCGTACAAAAGAAGCATAATGTAAATAAATTGTCTCAGAATAAGAATGTGAAAAACTCAATTTTGACAAAAACGTCAGATAGAACCTTTTAATTCCAAGGCGACAAAATGTTATGTGTTATAAATTTTATGTATGTAATTTAAAAAAAGTAGACATGTTGACAATGCAATATGCAGATTCAGAGAAAATTATTAGAGCATATATACTATACCATTTAAAAAGTTTGGAGTCAGTTTTTTTTTTTTTTTAAACTTTCATTCACCAATATGTTACATTTTTTAAAAATGATAATAAAGACTTACAAACGTTTCCTGTTTTGAACCATTGTTGTTCTTTTTAACTGTTTATTCATTAAAGAATCCTGAAAAAAAGTAGGACAGGTTCCAAAAATATAAAGCAGTTTCCAAAAGTGATAATAAATCAGCATATTAAAATGATTTCTGAAGAATCATGTGACACTGAAGACTGTTGAAATTTCAGCTTTGCAGCACATAAATTATATACTAAAGTATATTAAAAAAAGAAACGGTTAATTGCACAAAATTCACAATATAACTATATTTTTACTGCATTTTTAACCGATAAAATCAGCCTTGATGAGCTTAGAACACTTCTTTAAAAACATTAATTTCTCTTAGACAATACTGGCTCATGCAGTATCTACTGTATGCTAGTATTTCACTGTGAACAGCATTTGAGCTGCAGTGATTGAACGTCTCTGTTGTTTTGTGTGAGATGGATGGTGTCCAGTTTTGGTCTCCAGTCACAGAGAGGTAGTAGTTACTGTCCTATCAGCAATCTGCACACGCTCAGGCTCTTTTCTGTCCAGCAGCACTCAGGGTGAGATCAGGTCCTCATTAATGAAATACCTGATCACAGAGGACTTCTGCAATCTGTGTCCATCTCAAACAAACACACACACATGTGAAAACTGTCAGGAATCTCTACGTTTTTTTTTTTTTTTGTCTCACAGTCACATTGTATCAAGTCAGTGCAGATAGGGATGCACAAATAATCTTCATGCTTTTAGTTCATGTATTTTACTTTTGAGGTAGTCAACATATTGGTAGTCAATATATATTTTATATATATTTATAATCAGTAGCTGAAAATTCAGCTTTGACATCACAGAAATAAGTAACATTGTAAAATATGTTAAAATAGAAAAGGTTGAATTTCAGCATATGAAAATGTTTCAATTTAATATTTATTTAAAAAAATGTTATAATATTTCACAATATTAGTGTGTTAGTGTACTGTATTTGATCAAATAAATGCAATCTTTGAAAATCAGACCTCTTTCGAAAACTTTATTTTATTTTAATTTCTTCAATAAAGTGCAGAAAAGCAATGTTTCACAGGAATGATGGATAGACAGATGGATGGACCTAGATGTTTGTCACTTAAATTTGTATTTAGTTGACATATTGCATCATATTTAGTAAATATTTGCTTCAGGCTGGAAGATCATTTAATTTCCTATAATGCATTACGTGTGTTGAATTTCAATTCAGCAAACTGCTGTTACTGCCATTTCCTTTTAAATTCCAGTGCAACATCCTGTGGTTGTGTCATGATCGGGGCTGTGGGGTTTCCCTCAGCCTCCTGAGGTCGCTATTCACACTGCACTTCTAATAGCATTCACCTGTCCTTGTCGTTAACACTGATTCACTCACAGCTGTTCACCATTTGGACTTTTGTATAAGAACTCTCATTTCTCACTCCTGCTTCATGTCTGCATTGTCTCCTGTCATGTTTGTTATGTGTTCCGTGATTTCCTGGCTTTTGAATCTTGTTCTTGGTTTTGTTATTTTGTGTTCAAGTTATTAGTTTTGTGCCGTGTTGGCCTTTTGTTTGTTGTTTTGTGTTTATTTATATTAAAATTCATCTTTCCCTGCAATTGGACCCAGACCCTTATTCCCACCGTGACAGAATGCAGACATCCATGATGGGTCCAGCGGGGAGAATTTTTTTTGAGGGGGCAGCAACCACCTGCTCGGTTCCGGACACTGAGGGGATGTCCTTTGAGGCGGCGTCGGCAGCTCGGTTCGAGTTCATCTACGCCTGCCTGGCGGCGATGGACACCCGCAGTGCCGAGACGGCGTGGAAGCGCCCCTGCTTTGGAGAGGAGGTGGCGACAACCGCCATCTCTGTTTCTGGCGCTGGGACGGCCGCGCGCTCTGTTCCGGACGCGGCGGTGACCGCGCTCTCTGTTCCGGACGCGGCGGTGGCCGCTCTCTCTGTTCCGGACGCGGCGGTGGCCGCTCTCTCTGTTCCGGACGCGGCGGTGACCGCTCTCTCTGTTCCGGACGCGGCGGTGACCGCGCTCTCTGTTCCGGACGCGGCGGTGGCCGCTCTCTCTGTTCCGGACGCGGCGGTGACCGCTCTCTCTGTTCCGGACGCGGCGGTGGCCGCTCTCTCTGTTCCGGACGCGGCGGTGACCGCTCTCTCTGTTCCGGACGCGGCGGTGACCGCTCTCTCTGTTCCGGACGCGGCGGTGGCCGCTCTCTCTGTTCCGGACGCGGCGGTGACCGCTCTCTCTGTTCCGGACGCGGCGGTGACCGCGCTCTCTGTTCCGGACGCGGCGGTGGCCGCTCTCTCTGTTCCGGACGCGGCGGTGACCGCTCTCTCTGTTCCGGACGCGGCGGTGACCGCTCTCTCTGTTCCGGACGCGGCGGTGACCGCTCTCTCTGTTCCGGACGCGGCGGTGGCCGCTCTCTCTGTTCCGGACGCGGCGGTGACCGCGCTCTCTGTTCCGGACGCGGCGGTGGCCGCTCTCTCTGTTCCGGACGCGGCGGTGGCCGCTCTCTCTGTTCCGGACGCGGCGGTGACCGCTCTCTCTGTTCCGGACGCGGCGGTGACCGCTCTCTCTGTTCCGGACGCGGCGGTGGCCGCTCTCTCTGTTCCGGACGCGGCGGTGACCGCTCTCTCTGTTCCGGACGCGGCGGTGGCCGCTCTCTCTGTTCCGGACGCGGCGGTGGCCGCTCTCTCTGTTCCGGACGCGGCGGTGGCCGCTCTCTCTGTTCCGGACGCGGCGGTGACCGCTCTCTCTGTTCCTGACGCGGCGGTGACCGCTCTCGCTGTTCCTGACGCGGCGGTGACCGCTCTCGCTGTTCGTGACGCGGCGGTGACCGCTCTCTCTGTTCCGGACGCGGCGGTGGCCGCTCTCTCTGTTCCGGACGCGGCGGTGGCCGCTCTCTCTGTTCCGGACGCGGCGGTGGCCGCTCTCTCTGTTCCGGACGCGGCGGTGGCCGCTCTCTCTGTTCCGGACGCGGCGGTGGCCGCTCTCTCTGTTCCTGACGCGGCGGTGACCGCTCTCGCTGTTCCTGACGCGGCGGTGACCGCTCTCGCTGTTCGTGACGCGGCGGTGACCGCTCTCGCTGTTCCTGACGCGGCGGTGACCGCTCTCGCTGTTCCTGACGCGGCGGTGACCGCTCTCGCTGTTCCTGACGCGGCGGTGACCGCTCTCGCTGTTCCAGACGCGGCGGTGACCGCTCTCGCTGTGCCTGACGCGGCGGTGACCGCTCTCGCTGTGCCTGACGCGGCGGTGACCGCTCTCGCTGTGCCTGACGCGGCGGTGACCGCTCTCGCTGTTCCTGACGCGGCGGTGACCGCTCTCGCTGTTCCAGACGCGGCGGTGACCGCTCTCGCTGTTCCTGACGCGGCGGTGACCGCTCTCGCTGTTCGTGACGCGGCGGTGACCGCTCTCGCTGTTCCTGACGCGGCGGTGACCGCTCTCGCTGTTCCTGACGCGGCGGTGACCGCTCTCGCTGTTCCAGACGCGGCGGTGACCGCTCTCGCTGTTCCAGACGCGGCGGTGACCGCTCTCGCTGTGCCTGACGCGGCGGTGACCGCTCTCGCTGTGCCTGACGCGGCGGTGACCGCTCTCGCTGTTCCTGACGCGGCGGTGACCGCTCTCGCTGTGCCTGACGCGGCGGTGACCGCTCTCGCTGTTCCAGACGCGGCGGTGACCGCTCTCGCTGTTCCAGACGCGGCGGTGACCGCTCTCGCTGTTCCTGACGCGGCGGTGACCGCTCTCGCTGTGCCTGACGCGGCGGTGACCGCTCTCGCTGTGCCTGACGCGGCGGTGACCGCTCTCGCTGTGCCTGACGCGGCGGTGACCGCTCTCGCTGTGCCTGACGCGGCGGTGACCGCTCTCGCTGTTCCTGACGCGGCGGTGACCGCTCTCGCTGTGCCTGACGCGGCGGTGACCGCTCTCGCTGTGCCTGACGCGGCGGTGACCGCTCTCGCTGTTCCTGACGCGGCGGTGACCGCTCTCGCTGTTCCTGACGCGGCGGCGTCCGCTGAGGCTCCGCTGGTGACAAGGCCTGCTCGCGTGACTCCGCTGCACGGCCCTGGCCCGCCATCCCTCCCCCTGACTTGCCTTCCTCCGTACCTCCTCCCTCCAGACTTTGGGAACGTCTGGAAGCCGTTCTGTAGGGAGGGGGTACTGTCATGATCGGGGCTGTGGGGTTTCCCTCAGCCTCCTGAGGTCGCTATTCACACTGCACTTCTAATAGCATTCACCTGTCCTTGTCGTTAACACTGATTCACTCACAGCTGTTCACCATTTGGACTTTTGTATAAGAACTCTCATTTCTCACTCCTGCTTCATGTCTGCATTGTCTCCTGTCATGTTTGTTATGTGTTCCGTGATTTCCTGGCTTTTGAATCTTGTTCTTGGTTTTGTTATTTTGTGTTCAAGTTATTAGTTTTGTGCCGTGTTGGCCTTTTGTTTGTTGTTTTGTGTTTATTTATATTAAAATTCATCTTTCCCTGCAATTGGACCCAGACCCTTATTCCCACCGTGACAGATTGTGGCCAATTCGGTTAAAATGAACAAATTAAAAGGGAGCCAATTATTTAATTCAGAATTTTGCACAACCCTGATATATACACATATATAATTAGAGAAAAATGATTTGCCTATGATTGCCATTCTATAATTATTTCAGCTGCAATGCACAGGTTTAAAAAGGGCAACTTTCTGCGACAGCAAATTCATCAAACTTGGATTAAATGGCCATATGCGTTTGTTACATAACTATATATATTAAAGTTTGTCATAAACATTTTTTGTCTTGCATGAAACAGCCATCTGTGCTTCTTTGGTCCCATGGATGTGGATTTGCCGCTTATAAAAAAAATCACATTGCTTCATGCTGTGATTATTGTCACTTTCCTGCCTCCAAACTGCTGGTGTAAAAAAATCAATAAACATCTTACTTTTTTTTTTTTTTTGTCTTAATTAAGTTATCATTGATCTGTCCGTATGACAGCACACACGCAGAGCGTCCATACTGACCGTATGCCAGCAAAACGCATTGAAAACACTGTGTTTATCCACAAATCTCCACCTACCTGATACTTCATCAAGACAATTCATTCATTACTCGTCCCTACATGTTTGAATGTGAAAAACAGCTTATGTAAGACCCAGACAGGCTTGATTAAGATCGCAAAGGCTCCACAGAGGATTTGCAATCATGCATGTTGCTTTTTCTAATTGTCAGATATTTCTGAAAGAATAAGAGAGTCAAAATGCCTTACAATGCTGCTCACTAGGGTTTGCACCAAAGTTATTGAATATGCGCTGATTGTATTTTATACTGAATAGTTAATGTATAACTACAGGTACAGCTCTCGGGGGGTTGTTACTCATGCAGTGCACTACTTAGTCGTGTGTCTATTACAATATATGGCGTCTGCTAAGCATTTTTGTAATGTATTGCATTGCATTGCACTGCTGTACTAAAACCATTAAAGAACATTAATGCATGAGTGCTTTAATATGAAAACCAGCGCAGTGGAAAGGAGAAGCACAAAAAATATAAAGATTTAATCAGCTACTTTCCCTTCGGCATGCACAAAAAGACTCCAAGGAGGCAGAACTATTTGCGTATGCAGCCTCCATTTATATTCTAAGTACAGATGTGGACATGACTGAATGAATGTCTGCCTGGTGTTTTTGTGCTTCTGTCAGTCTATATTGCACATTTCAGATGTTCAGAGCTGGGGAAAGTACATTCAAAGCACATTCAACCCAAAGATTGTTGATTGTCAGATTGTCAAAATTCTTTCTCAATCTGAGACAACCAAGCATGATTTTTTTTTTTATGATTAAAATGTTACTTGCATTAAAGTGTGCTACTTGTTTTATTTAATTTGAAATCTTTTTTTAATTATGACTTCATAATCATGTCTTGTCCTAATTTAGAATATTTATCTTATGAGTTGGTATGTCTTAATTTAGAACTTTTATCTTATAATTTGGACTTTTCTATCTCATAATTATGATTCAATAGCTATCTCATAATTTAATATCTCATAATTACATAATTATGACTTAGTATGCCAATATTTTGACTTAATATCTAAAACTTATGGTTTAGTACATTGTAAAAAAAAATTCACCAGATTCAACTTAAAAAAGTTCATCAGCTGCCTTAAGTTTTTAAGTTAAATCAGCTTAAAACTACAAGTCATTTTAACTTATTACAATCAAAATTAATTGATTTAACTTGTGAGATTAAATGTCTTAAGTTGATTTAACTTAACATTTTAAGGCAGCTGCTAAACTTAAGATTTTAAGTTGAAACTGCGGTGAAAACTTTTTACAGTGTAGCTATCTCATAATTGCAATGTATTACTTTATCTCATAATTACGAATTGGTATGTGCTAATTTAGAATTTTTATCTCATAATTTTGACCAAGCATGTCATAATCTTAACTTTTAATAACAAAATTGTGTATTTTGTGTTTTTGTTTTGTTTTCTTACACAGTATGCATTAAAAATATATCATGGCCACATACTGTATGAGGAATTCATTTCTATGGCTTATTATTTTATTCCCTCGTTTTAGTTTAATTTTGGCTATGAATAACAAATGTGTTCCCTTTTTTTAAATAAATTATAGCTACTAAAGCTGCAAAATGATTAGTCGCGATAAGTCGATTCAAAATAAAAAATTATGTTTGCATACTATATGTGTGCATACTTTGTATATTTATGTATATATAAATACATACATATAAATATCATATTTTTCATTAATATATATGTAAAATATTTATATAAAATATAAATGATGTACAAATGTTTACATACAAATACATTTGTACTCTTTTTTTTTATTTTTTTTAGGAAATTATGGCTACTGCAAAACGATTAGTTGCGATGAATCGATTCAAAATAAGTTTTTTTGCATACTGTGTATATTTATTATGTATGTGTAAATGCACACATGCATGTATATATTGAAGATTTATATGTAAAATATTTATATTTATAGGCCTATATAATATAAAATAAATTCATATATTTCAATATATATATATATGAATATATATTTAGATGTATGTGAGATATATCTTCAGGCAACATAGCTGGAGGGAAATACTCATAAAAAATTTTAAATTAATTAATTAATTAATTAATAAAAAGGAAAAGCTAATTCCCTTAAAACTCAACAATATATATTGTGTTCCCTACAGGGTTCCCACGAACATTATGATAATTCTGACTTTTTGCTTAAGTTTCCATAGTAATCTCCAAATTTCTATAATAAATCTTTATTTTTTTTTTTTATTTTTTTTTTATAATATTTTATGCTCAGCTCAACAATATTTCAGTGCATTTTTTATGATATTATTATTAATAATAATAAATAATAAATATATTTAACAAATAATTTTGAGTGAATGGGAAAATCATGCATGGTCAAAAAAATGTATTGGTAAAAAGTTTAAGAACTGAGCCCATATTGCTGACACAGGTCTAACTGACCTAGTCAGTCCTTACAAGGTTTTACTGTGTCTGCTCTGTCTGCAAAGTGTTTCTGCTCAGCTGAGAGACTCACATAATGCCTGCAGTAACCAGGTGGGGGTGGTATAGTCCAGATGTTGGTTAATTCTTTACCATTTCAGTTTGCCCTTGTCAGCATCCGAAAGCATCATCTGTAACACTGCATTAAACACTCTGTAAGAAAGTAACAGATAAAGTTGAAACTGAAACAGTTGTGTTACTTTACTTTCCCTACAGGGTTCCCACAAGATGAAAAAAAAAAAAAAACCTGAAAATTTAAAAAAGTACAAAAGTTCAGATTTCTATGCCTGAAATATTTAGCATTTTATTTCCAATTTTCTAAATAATAACTTATACTACTACTACTACTACTACTATTAATAATAATAATAATAATAATAATAATAATAATAATAGTTTTTTAAATAAATAATAATAATAATAATGATAAAAAACTGTCTGGAGGGGAAAAATGAATTAATTTAATAATAAAAAAAATAATAATGTCCTTAAACTCAATAGCAATACATATGTTCCCTACAGGGTTCCCACGAGATTAAAAAACTGGAAACATAAAAAAAGTACAAAACTCCTGAAATATGCCTGAAATATTTAGTAATCTCTAAATTTCTAAATAATACATTTTACTACTACTACTACTACTACTACTACTACTACTACTACTACTAATAATAATAATAATAATAATAATAATAATAATAATAATTAGTAAATTATTGTAATTTTTTTGGGAAAAAAAATAATAATGATAACTAGCTGAAGGGGGGGGGGGATCCTAACAATTTCAAATTAATTAATTAATTAATTCATTCATTCATTAATAAAAAGAAAAAAAAAATCCCTTTAAAAACTCCAATAGAAATACATATGTTCCCTACAGGGTTCCCACGAGATTGAAAAAATGGAAATATAAAAGTACAAATATTCTGATTTCTATGCCTAAAAAAAGTAATCTCCAAATTTCTTATTAATAATAATAATAATAATAATAATAATAATAATAATAATAATAATAATTAGTAAATTATTAATTTTGTGGGGGAAAAAAATAATAATGATAAAAAGCTAGCTGGAGGGGGAAAAATTCCTAAAAAATTTAAATTAATTAATTAATTCATTCATTAATAAAAAAATATGAAAAAACTGCCTTTAAAAAAACTCAATAGAAATACATATGTTCCCTACAGGGTTCCCACAAGATTGAAAAAATGGAAATCTAAAGGTACAAAAATTCAGATTTCTATGCCTGAAAAAAGTAATCTCCAATTTTCTAAATAATAAATTATACTACTACTACTACTACTACTACTACTAATGATGATGATAATAATAATAATAATAATAATAATAATAAATAATTTGAATTTTTTGAAAAAAAAAATAATAATAATGATAAAAAGCTAGATGGAGGGGGAAAAATCCTAAAAATGTAATTAATTAATTAATTCATTCATTCATTAAAAAAACCTTTAAAAGATAAAAAAAAATGGAAATATAAAAGTACAAATAATTATGTGCCTTAAAAGTAATAACTTTATATTAATAATAATAATAATAATTAGTAAATTATTTTTAATTTTTGAAAAATATATAATCATAATAATAATGATAAAAAATAATATATTTTATGCTCAGCTCAACAATATTTCAGTGCAATCAAAAATACTACCCTACAATTACAAAATGTCTTTAGCTGCAAATGAATTGGCAAAAAACAATAGACCATATATATATATATATATATATATATATATATATATATATATATATATATATATATATATGGTTTAGAATATAAACCATTTTCATCCATAAATTTGCTAGTAATTCACAAATAATTACAATGAAACTGCAAGATGTAATATTTCTTCAGTAAAAAGACTGAAATAGTCTTTATGCAATCTTTGTTTTATTTACAACTTCGAAAAATCATTTTATACAGTGTACGCGATGCCGTCCAGGAATTATGTACGCAGTTATTCTGAAATAAAATCCACTTTACTCATAAATTAACCTAACCTGATCTTTTTCACACTATAGTATTGAGCGAAACATGCTGTCAGTTCCTTTTCTTCCGCTGCTGCACCACAAATGTTTTAATAATTTACAGCGTTTGGAAGGCTGGTGCTGCCGCGTGGAAAGCAGAAGGAATCATAAGAGTCCTGAGAGGACGGATTGTTCCGTCTGGCCGAGCCAGAACGCCTGCTTTTGAAAGCGGAGAGACAGACGCTCTGGACGGAGTATCCAGGCTACAGGTTCATGCGATACAACAAATAACAAATGCGATGAAATGTTAAGTGATGTGAAGGACCCTCCGCTCTTCAACTTTCTATTTAAGGAAGATTCCATAGAAGAGATGCATGAGAAACTTCCCTAGACCTGGAGGGGCTAGGCCTTAACAAAGACCTTAATAGTGAACTTCATTTCAGAACAGCATGCTGAGACATTTAGTATGCTGTTAGTATGATTAGATTTACATACTGTCAATTTTCTGTATGCAATCTTGCGTTTGTTAAAATGTGAAGTATACCTACCGTGTGCAGTATGCAACTTTTCTGTATGAAAGAGCATCATAAAATGTTGTATCCCACAAAGCATTGTACATAACTGGTGATATATTTAAAGTTATTTATATACTATTATTTGATTACTATTTTAGCTTTTATTTTTATATTTTTAGTTTTCATTTCAATTTTAGTTTGTTTTTTAGTAATTTTATGTGATTTTGTCATTTTAATGTCATGTAATATTAGTTTTAGTTGATTTAATATTTAGCTTTTTTATTTTTAAATGAGTTTTAGTTTAGTTTTCTTGTCATTTTATATTATATTAATTCTATTATTTCAATTAAGATTTAATACAGATAAAATATTTATTTTTATTTCAGCTGACATCACACAGGCTATTTTTATTTTATTTCATTTATTTTTTTATTTCAGCTGACATCACACAGGCATTTTTTATGGGTTTTTTTCAGCTGGTTTTTTTTTTTCATTTTATTTTATTTTCATTAAATATGGCTATATTATTTTATTTTATTTTACTTTATTTTTTATATTTTATTTTATTTTATTACTTTTTTATTTCAGCTGACATCACTCAGAGTATTTTATTTTATTTTATTTTATTTTATTTTTATTTCAGCTGACATCACCCAGGCTATTTTTTTTATTTCATTGAATGTTATTAATATTTGTTTTATTTCATCTGACATCACACACAGTATTTTATTTTATTTTATTTTATTTTATTTCAGCTGACATCACACAGACTATTTTTTTTATTATATTTTTTATTATATTTTTTATTTCAGCTGACATCATCCAGGCTATATTATTTTACTTTACTTTAGTTTACTTTATTTTTTTATATTTTATTTTGTTTTATTACTTTTTTATTCTCTGTTTTATTTTATTTTATTTTATTTTATTTTATTTTGTTACCTTTTTATTTCAGCTGACATCACCCAGGCTATTTTTTTATTTCATTGAATGTTATTTATATTTGTTTTATTTCAGCTGACATCACACACAGTATTTTATTTTATTTTATTTTTTATTTTATTTTATTTTATTTTATTTTATTTTATTTTATTTTATTTTATTTTATTTTATTTTATTTTATTTTATTTTATTTTCACATTGACTCATTATTTCATTGTGCTGCCAATGACTTTGAATTTGCAGTTCTGAGAAATAAAGTCAGACTTTCCTTTGGACTTTTTCTCTAAATTGACAGAGACCATGCAATTGTGGGTTATAAAGTCAGAATTTGAGTTTGTCATCTAATTCTGAGAGAAAATAAAAGTCAGAATTGTGAATTAAAAGACCTTTTTTAATATTCAGTAAAATATAATATGAAGGTTAACTGTTGACACTTTTCTGTACTGAATTGATTCCCCTGTCTTGGATATATTTGTTGCAAAGCATTATGGGACTGTCTTCTAAATAAAGGACATGTGCTGCTGCCAAATGAAATATCTCATATAGGCTGCATTGCTGCCTACCTTTTGGAACATCTATGCCTTCTTTTACTGTCTACTGTATGTAGGCTGTTCAATAAGTTTGGAACAGAGCCAGTGTATCACATAATAGCAGCTGTTAGAACTCACTTTTGTTTCTTTTTTTTACTGTCCAGAATACCATGCAACACGGTCCTGTACTGCTTATGACAGGACTTACTAAATATCGTAGACATTTCTCGGATGTATTACCCAAACACTGGTGTACCGCAGGCGTTTTTGAGGTCAGGAATAAATCCTGCATATCCCAGAGTTCATGCAGTGTAATCACCATCCAATCTTGTACTTCTGTTTTCTAAATATTATTATTTGTGTCCAAGCAGATGTGTGAAAACGTTTCTGAAGCTGCTCTTACGCAACGCACGAGCTTTGACAAATGGCTGAGGCATAAATTTACGTCAGATTGAGTGGAATAAATGAGTTTATTTGTGGAAGGCTAGCTTTGAGTTTCTGGTTATTGGAAACATATTTCGATACGTTTCTTAAGATTTATTCATATAAATCCAGCAATGATTGACACGTGGATCGCTAGAGATGGAAAAGTTTGCTGATTTTAATATGTTGGTTGCTTTCTTTTCTACTGTGAAGTCACTGATTTTGAATGAATCTCATAAAAATGTCCATTACACTTGTCTTTGAGTAAGTAGCTGAAGAAAATATTAGTTTTAACTTATTTACTTATAATTTGCATTTCTTGAACTGTAATACAGTGAGAAGTTATCTTCATTTCACAAGTTTTATTTCATTTGAATTAGTTTAATTTAACAGATTTTTAACTAAAAGGTTTGTTTATTTTAATTTATGATGATTCACTTAATGTATAATAACTAAATACTACTAATACTAATACATTAATACATTACTAAAATACATATTTTTGTACTGTATAATAATTCATTTTTAGTAATTTTAACTTAAAATGTATTACATTTATATTTGTTTTAATAAAAAAAAGTTTGTACTGTTTGTTTATAATTATTTTAAGTTATAACGGTTCACTTAATTTATGCTAATTTGATACTACTAATACTAATACAAAAAACTATTTTTGTACTGTACAACAATTATAAGACCATTTATTTATTTGATTTATTTAGATTTTACTAAAATCATAAATGTACTGTATAACAAGACTGTTTATATATAATTTATTTTTTTCATTTATTATTATTAATTAATACTAATTTGTTTAGTTTGTACGCATTAAAATAATTAGATTTATTTGTGTTTATAATTTTAATTTATAACAATTCATTTAATTTATGCTAATTTGATACTACTAATACTAATACAAAAACTATTTTTGTACTAACAATTATAAGGCCATTTATTTATTTAATTTATTTAGTCAGTTATTAAAATCATAAATGTACTGTATTACAATAATTTTACAATAATAAGACTGTTTATATTTATTTCAATTTGTTATAATTTATACTAATTTGAAAAACATGTTTGTACTGAATTTAAAAAAATTAGACTGTTTATTTGTTTGTTTGTTTGTTTATAATTATTTTAATTTACTATAACTTAATTTATACTAATTTGGAAAACATGTTTGTACTGCATTACAATAATGAGACTATTTATTTATTTATTTATTATTTTAATTTATTATAATTGATTAAATTTATATTAATTTTAATGAAAAAACGTTTGTACTGTTTGTGTTTATAATTATTTTAATTAATAACAATTAATTTAATTTATGCTAATTTGATACTACTAATACTAATACAAAAAATATTTTGTACTTTATAAATATAATACGACCAATCATTTATGTATTTATTTTAATTTTAATGAAATCATGTTTATACTGTACTATAATAATAAGATGGTTTATAATTATTTTTATTTATTGTAATTTATACTAATTTAGGAAACATGTTTGCACTGCATTAAAATAATGAGACTTTATTCATGTATTTATTTATTTATATATATATTTATTCTAATTTGAATGAAAACATGTAATACAACTTTCTACTTATTTGTTTGTTTGTAATTATTTAAATTTATTATAATTGATTACTTTTATTCTAATTTGGGAAACATGTTTGTATGGCATTACAATAATGAGACTTTATTTATTTATTTATTTATTATTTTGATTTATTATAATGTATTTAAATTCATTTTAATTTTAATGAGAAAAAAACGTACTGTATATTTATTTTAATTTATAACATTTAATTTAAGCTAATTTGATTTATTTACATGTTTATAAACATGTTTATATTACAATAATAAGACTTTCTATTTATATGTTGGTTTGTTTGTTTATAGTTATTTAAATTAATTACAATTGATTGATTAATTAATTGATTGGTAAATTTATACTGATTTGGAAAAAATATATAAATTATAGTTATTTATTGATTTATGATTTTAATATAATTGATTTAATTTCCATTCATTAAAAAAAATGTTTGTTTTGTTTATTTGTTTTATAATTTCAATTTATAGCAATTACTTTAATTTATGCTAATTTGATACCACTAATACAAAATAACTATTATTTTGCTGTATAACATTTAATTTATTTATTTTAAGTAAATAATGTTTGTACTATATAACAATAATAAGACTGTTCATGGTTATTTTATTTTATTATTACAATTATTTATTCTAATTAGGAAAACATTTTTGTACAGCATTACAATAATTTTAAATTTAAATAAATTTATTAATTTATTTTAATTTAATTTCTAGTCATTTTAATTAAAAAAAACTGTACTTTATTACAATAGTGGGGATTTTGTTTTGCATTTATATTTTTAATTTATTCTAATTAATTTATACTGATTTTAATAAAAAAATATTGTACTGTATTACAAGCCTGTTCAACTTTTATAACATTTGTCAATAATAATAATAAAAAAAACTAAATAGAGGCTTAATTTTCTATATATTATTTAAATAGTATTTATTTTGATGAAACTGAACCCAGACATTTCTTTATTAAATTTCTCTTTATCTTTGTGTGTGAAGAATAACAAACTATTTAGACATTTTCCTTTTGAGTATAAAATTGAGAATTGGTGTTTCAGTCTCAGCGCTGTCTAATGTTTATAGCTCTGGATGTAATTAAAAAGAAAAAGGCAGGATTAAGACAGCAGATAAATAAGAGTGTGCTGGTCAAGGCCATTTCTTGCTGCAATGCTTCAAATGGTTTGTCAGCTGCAGCAAATCCATGCTGATCCATAATTCACGGATGTCCGGTCGAGCCCCAGCATGATGGAATAGTAGCTCTGAGACGCACGTGAATGGAAAAGATAAAGATCCCATGCTGGCGGGGCCAGTTGTTTAAGAGGCGGACTGATCTCTAGAGGCGCTGCATGCTTGTCTGCCATCGTGTAATGAGATACTGTTACCTGCAGGGCCTGCTTTACAAGCATCTGACTCGGATTTGAGACACCTGGCAATAATAATTTGAGGTTGGAGAAGCGTGAGGGATGTTACAGCTCTCAGAATGACGTCAAATCTTTATGAACCCGTGTGCAGACCAGGCATTTGTCATGGAAGATAAAAGCCTTTGCCTCCTGGGTGCCGCGGTACATTGGGCTGCTTTGCCATCATGTGAGAGAATGCCTCATATATCACCGTTTTGTTCCGCTTTGGCAATGCCCAATACTTTTGTTTTTCTCTTGTAGGTAGAAACTAACAATTGGATCTGTTTTTATAACATAAGTGGTGTTTGCTAATCATTATTAAAATTTCTAATATTTAGATATTTTTGTGCCATTTTGAACCTACTGCATTTTTATTGCTAGGGGTATTCTATTGCATTAGATATATTTAATTGAAATTTAAATAAATTTAATATACATTTGATTTTATTGTAAATGTTAATTATATATATGTGACCCTGGACCACAAAACCAGTCTTAAGTCGCTGGGGTATATTTGTAGCAATAGCCAAAAATACATTGCATGGGTCAAAATTTTTGATTTTTCTTTGATGCCAAAAATCATTAGGAAATTAAGTAAAGATCATGTTCCATGAAGATTTTTTGTAAAATTCCTACTATAAATATATCAAAATGTAATTTTTGATTTATAAAATGCATTGTTAAGAACCTAATTTGGTCAACTTTAAAGGTGATTTTCTCAGCATTTTGATTTTTTTGCACCCTCAGATTCCTGATTTTCAAAAAGATGTATCTCGGTCAAATATTGTTCTCCTAACAAACTATGCATCAATAGAAAGCTTATTTATTGAGCTTTCATATGATGTATAAATCTCAGTTTTGTAAAATTTTACCTTATGACTGGTTTTGTGGTCCAGGGTCACATATATATATTGTAATATCATATAATATGAAATTATATTAATATTGATAATGTACATAATTATAAACATATGCCCCCTGGTTTCACGGACAAGGCTTAAGCCTAGTCCTAGACTAAAGTGTAAATCTGAGCTGTTTCAACTGAAATAAAATTGCACTGATTGGTTTTAAAATATATCAGTGCCTTTGTTTTGTATCAAGATGCACACCAGTAATGTTTTTTTTTCTAAGCACGTTTATAAAAATTACTTAAATGTCCTAATTGAACTATGGCCTAATCCTGGCTTAGTCTAAGCCCTGTCTGTGAAACCGGGCCCTAATGTCTCAATTTAATTTTATTAATTTATACTGTTGTGTTTTAATTGTAATACAATTTTATTTTATTATTATTTTAATTTATTTTAAGTAATTTGGAAAATGAATTTATTTTGTGCTGCATTTTAATAATGAGACTTATTTATTTTAACTTATTTAATTTATACTAATTTTAATTAAATATTATTTGAACTGTGTGTTTATTTATTTATAATTATTTTAATTTATAACAATGCATTTCATTTATGCTATTTTTAATACTACTAATACTAATACAAAAATACTATTTTTGGTACTGTATTACAATAAGAATTTTTATTTATTTATACTAACTTTAATAAAAACATGTTTGTACTTAATTGCAATAATAATGCTATTTATTTATAATTATATATTTATATTATTGTATTACAATATGCATTACAATATTTATTTATTTATACTCATTTTAATGAAAATGTACTGCATTACAATAATGACACTTATTAGTTAATGTATTGTAATTAATATATATTAATTTGGAAAAGGTTTTGTACTGCATTTAAATGTTTTTTTTTAACTGAAATAATTTATACAAATTTTAATTAAATGTTTGTACTGTTTGTTTGTTAATTAATTTATAATTATTTTAATTTATAACAATTTATTTAATGTATACTATTGATGCTAATGCAAAAATTTAAAAAATTGTACTGTATTACAGTAAGACTATTTATTTATTTATTCTAACTTTAATGACAAAACATGTTTGTATTGCAATAATAATACTATTATTTATAATTATAATTATTTATTTATAATTATTTTAATTTATTAGAATTAATTTATACTAATTTGAAAAACGTTTGAAAATGCATTTCAATAATGAGACTTTATTTGTTTATTTATTTACTTTCTGATTAATTTTATACAAAATTTAATTAAATAAAGTTTGTACTATTTGTTTATTTATGTATTTTTTATTTATAACAATTCATTTAATTTATACCAATTTGATTCTACCAATACTAATACAAAAATACTTTTTTGTACTATATTACAGTAAGACTTTATTTATTTATGTTTTTTACTGTATAAGACTATCTATTTATAATTATTTAAATGTATTATAATTAATTTATACTACTTTGGAAAATGTTTTGTACCGCATTTCAATATTGGGATTCTATTTATTTGTTTGTTTGTTTATTATAACTGATTTAATTTATACAACTTTTAATTAAAAAATAACATTTGTACTGTTTGTTTGTTTATGTATAATTATTTTAATTTATAACAATTTATTTAATTTATACTAATTGGATACTACTAATACCAATACAAAATATATATATTTTTTGTGCTGTATTACAAACAGAATTTATTTATTTATTTATTTTTATGCTAATTTGAATGAAATAAAAGAAGCACTTATTATTACATATAATTATATTACGGATTATTTTGAATATTTTTATTATGCATTTTTGCATAATGTGTCAGAGTTAGCACTCTTGTGCTCTCTTGATATATAGTCTGTTTTTGAATATTCCTCAGCTCTTCTGAGCCATAAATAACAGCGTCCGTTTGTGGAAACAACCGGCATTCTTGAAGATCTGTGTCTGCTTCTGGCAGGAAGTTTCCTCAGGAGGGATCTCACACATTTGGGTGCTGTACACTAATAATGTCAGATAGATATATGGAGTACTAGACGGAAAAAACAAGCACACCTGACAGTGCACTGCTGCGCTTTCAAGAACATTTCGTTTTGCCAGTGTAAACGGATATTTCAATATTAAACCATAATAAAAAGTCTTTCTGCGGGGTATGGGAAACTCTGGTGTGATTTAGCAGCATGTGGATGTTTTCGTGATTGTGGAAGAGGAAAATTGTGTAAATGAGGCTGATTGGTGAGATCATTTGATAAAACCCAGACAACATCAGCACAAAAAAAAAACAGTTTAGACCAGACTGAATTTCCATGCAAGTCCAGCTTGGTTAACAGAGGTTAGTGCTGGTTTATAGTAGCTGATGGACCAGCAAAACCTTCTTATGAACCTCTGGGCTCTGACTGCCCATATTAACTTTTAGGACTACCGCTCGGTTGACTCGTGAAATTAATTTCCACACACCAACCAATCTAATCAAGTCCCACTGGATTCATACTGTACAGGCCTCCAAAACACAACATATGCTGGTGCGCAGGTTTCAGCAGTGCAGCTTTTTGTCATTAACTTTTCCCCCAATGTTCTCATGCAATGTGTGTTTTTTTTTTTCTATTTCAACTTCCTTTGCATTTTAACACGTCTTTTTTTTAGAAAGGAGTGATATCTGTTAAACAGACTAAAGACAGACTAAACATGTGTTTCCGCACCATACATCCATCCGTAAACGCCTCATGCAACCATTAATCTTATTTGATGCTTGTCATAATTATTTACTTCAGCCAGCATATGTATTTGGCATAATGACTTAAATTGGATTCAAAGGGGAAATAAGTTAATTGCAGTATATTCCCATGTGTTTCAGAAGTTTTACTGAAATAATAGGAATCATACAAAATGCATGTTGTTTATTTAGTACTGACCAGAATAAAATATTAAACATAAAAGATGTTTACATATAGTCCACAAGAGAAAATAATAGTTGTTTTTGTAAAATGACCCTGTTCAAAAGTTTATATCCACTTGATTCTTAATACTTTGTTGTTGTTACCTGAATGATCCACAGCTGTTTTTTTGTTTTTTGTTTTTTTTTTGTTTAGTGATAGTTGTTCATGTTCATTGTTCATGCATTTTTGTGTATTTGAACCCTTTCCAACAATGACTGCATGATTTTGAGATCCGTCTTATTAAACTGAGGACAGCTGAGGGACTCATATGCAACTAGTACAGAAGGTTCAAACACTCACTGATGCTCCAGAAGGAAAAACCATGCATTAAGAACCGGGGGTAAAAACTTTTTAACTGAATGGAGATGTGTAAATTTTTCTTATTTTGCCTAAATATCATATTTTTTTCAT
>NC_133365.1:51600331-51714721 GCF_049309525.1 Garra rufa
CAAAAATGTTTTTATGCTTACATGAGGTGGTTTTTCAAGCAATTCGAAAAAGGAATATTTTGCAAAATAGCAATGGAAAGAGTTTTTTTTTTCACATTTACAGGTCACTTTGATTAAATATAGCCAAAATTCCACAAAAATCTGTTGCCATGACTTATCGCACAAGGAAAAAATTGTGTTTGCGTTGCATAACATCGGCTAATGGAAGCACCATAATTTTGCAATACTTTTTAATCGACATTTATAAAATATCGCCAAAGTTTTGTGCAAATTCTGTAATGAAAAACGCACCTAGTGAGTGTTTGAACCTTCTGTAATAGTTGCATATGAGTCTCTCAGTTGTCCTCAGTGTGAAAAGATGGATTTTAAAATCATACAGTCATTGTTGGAAAGGGTTCAAATACACAAAAGGGCTGGAAAACCAAAGACTTTGTGGGACCTGAAGGATTTTTCTGAAGATCAGCAGGCAGTTTAACTGTTTAGGACTTACAAGGTACTCATGAACAACTATCACTAAACAAAAAAACACAGCTGTGAAACATTCAGGTAACAAAACAGTATTAAAAATCTAGGGGATGTAAACTTTTGAACAGGGTAATTTTTATAAATTCAACTATTATTTTCTTTTGTGAACTATATGTAAACATATTTTATGTGAAATATCTTATTCAGGTCAGTGCTAAATAAACAATAACATGCATTTTGTATGATCCCTCTTATTTTGGTCAAATAATTAACATTTTGTAGATTCTGAAAGAGGGGATGTAAACTTTTGACCTCAACTGTTCAAAAGTCTGGAATCAGTAAGATTTTTAATGTTTTTAAAGAAGTATTTTCTGCTCATCAAGGCTCTGTTTATTTGATTAAGAATACAGAAAAACTGTAATATTGTCAAATATTATTACAATTTAAAATAGTGGTTTTCTATTTTAATATACTTCAAAATAGAATTTATTTCTTAGATGCAAAGCTGAATTTTCAGCATCATTACTCCAGTCTTTGATGCCACATGATCCTTCAGAAATCTTTTCAATATGCTGATTTATTATCAATGCTGGAAGCAGTTGTGCTGCTTAATAATTTGGAACCTGTGATTTAAATTGTATTTATTTTAATTAGCATTTATTTAAAATAGAAATCTTTCGTAAGAGTATACACTACTGTTTAAAGTTTGGGGTTCATGTAAAGTAATGAGTTTAACTCATGTAAAAGCAAAACTGAACTTAGAACTGTACATAGAGAAAAAAAATCCCAAGTGCAGACTTTGCTTAGTCATTTCCGAAGCTTGCATCTGTATTGCATTGAAACTGTTTGTTTGCAGATGTTTCTGTAGTGATTGAAATGTGACGAGAATAACGCACCACTGAAGTCTAATTCTGTCAGTGGATCTTGTTCCAGACTTTTGGTCGTTCCCAGGAAATCCCTGACTTCATTTCAGCTGCGTTTCTTTCCAGACCATCGACTGGATGACTTCACCTCGCTGCCAGTACGATGTCGTCACTCAGTGGCGTGCTTTAGTCATCTGATGGTTCAACGTGAGCTGTGGCCTGCAGACTAAACACAGACCGGTATGAATCTCCCGCTGCACTGACTGTGGCTGAAGTCACACTAGATGCTGATAAATGTGAAACGCTAATCACTCTCCGGAACGCTGGTATAAAGATTTGTCACGAGCAATCTTCATTAGAAGCTCTAAAAGCAAACACAGCCTATTTTAAAAGTCATTCTCAGACACGAGTGAATGTAAATGATTGTGTGTAGTCTGAGAATAACTTAGAAATCAATGCTCAATCCTAGTTGTGAAAGTCGGGATAACTATTCGAAATGAGCACTGTCTGTCTCTCTTCCACCTTCATTACCACAACTGAGGTGAGACCCTTGAGCAAGGCACAGAACCCCCAACTGCTCCCCAGGTGCCGCAGCAATATGGCTGCCTACTGCTCCAGGTGTGTGTTCGCTACTGTGTGTGTGGATGATGGGTTAAATGCAGAGCACAAATTCTGAGTATGGGTCATCATACTTGGCCACACGCCACGTCTATTGTTTGTTCGTTCGTTCGTTCATTTCATTCTATCTATGTCTGTCTGTCTATCGTTCTATCGTTCTGTCTATCTATCGTTCATTCGTTTGTTCATTATATCTATTGTTCTATCTACCTATCATTCTACCTGTCTGTCTGTCGTTCTATCTATCGTTCTAACATTCTATTTATCCCTGTCTGTCTGTAATTCTATCTATCTATCTATCTATCTATCTATCTATCTATCTATCTATCTATCTATCTATCTATCTATCTATCTATCTATCTATCTATCTATCTATCGTTTGTTCGTCTGTCGTTCGTTCGTTCGATCTATCGTCCATTCATTTGTTCGTTCTATCTATCGTTTGTTCGTTCGATCTATCTATCGTTCTATCTATCGTTCGTTCGATCTATCTATCGTTCTATCTATCGTTCGTTCGATCTATCTATCGTTCTATCTATCGTTCTATCTATCTATCGTTCTATCTATCGTTCTATCTATCGTTCGTTCGATCTATCTATCGTTCTATCTATCGTTTGTTCGTTCGATCTATCTATCGTTCTATCTATCGTTTGTTCGTTCGATCTATCTATCGTTCTATCTGTCGTTTGTTCGTTCGTTCGTTTGATCTATCATTCTATCTATCGTTCATTCATTTGTTCATTCTATCTATTGTTCATTCGTTTGTTCGTTCTATCATTCTATCTAGCTATCGTTCTATCTGTCTGTCTGCCGTTCTATCTATCTATCGTTCGTTTTTGTTCATTCGTTTGCTCTATCTATCGTTCTATCTATCGTTTGTTCGTTCGATCTATCTATCGTTCTATCTGTCGTTTGTTCGTTCGTTCGTTTGATCTATCATTCTATCTATCGTTCATTCATTTGTTCATTCTATCTATTGTTCATTTGTTTGTTCGTTCTATCATTCCATCTAGCTATCGTTCTATCTGTCTGTCTGCCGTTCTATCTATCTATCGTTCGTTTTTGTTCATTCGTTTGCTCTATCTATCGTTCTATCTATCGTTTGTTCGTTCGATCTATCTATCGTTCTATCTATCTATCGTTCTATATATCCTTTGTTCGTTCGTTCTATCTATCATTCTATCTATCTATCGTTCTATCTATCGTTTGTTCGTTCGTTCTATCTATCATTCTATCTATCTATCGTTCATTAATTTGTTCATTCTATCTATCATTCTATCGTTCATTCGTTTGTTCGTTCTATCATTCTATCTAGCTATCGATCTGTCTGTCTGCCGTTCTATCTATCGTTCGTTTGTTCATTCTATCGTTCATTTGTTCATTCTATCTATCATTATATCTAGCGTTCATTCATTTGTTCATTCTATCTATTGTTCATTCATTTGTTCGTTCTATCATTCTATCTAGCTATTGTTCTATCTGTCTGTCTGTCGTTCTATCTATCGTTTGTTCGTTCGATCTATCTATCGTTCTATCTATCGTTCGTTTGATCGATCTATCGTTCTATCTATCGTTTGTTCGTTCGATCTATCTATCGTTTGTTCGTTTGATCTATCATTCTATCTATCGTTCATTCATTTGTTCATTCTATCTATTGTTCATTCGTTTGTTCGTTCTATCATTCTTTCTAGCTATCGTTCTATCTGTCTGTCTGCCGTTCTATCTATCTATCTATCGTTCGTTTGTTCATTCGTTTGATCTATCATTCTATCTATTGTTTGTTCGTTCGATCTATCCATCGTTCTATATATCGTTTGTTCGTTCGTTCTATCTATCATTCTATCTATCGTTCATTCATTTGTTCATTCTATCTATCATTCTATCGTTCATTCGTTTGTTCGTTCTATCATTCTATCTAGCCATCGATCTGTCTGTCTGCCGTTCTATCTATCGTTCGTTTGTTCATTCTATCGTTCGTTTGTTCATTCTATCTATTGTTCGTTCTATCGTTGATTCTATCGTTATTTTTGTTCTGTCTTTCTTTAGTTGTCATTCTATCTGTCTATCTATCTATTGTTTGTTCTATCGTTTTTGTCTGTCTGTCATTCTATCTGTCTGTCTATCTGTCATTCTATCTATCATTCTATTATTCTATCATTGCCTATATCTATCTGTCTATCGTTCTGTTGTTCTATCATTCTCTCTAAGGTTCTTTCATTCACTTTGCCTGTCAATCATTCTATATTTCATATCTATTGTTCTTTTGTTCTATCAATTCATTGTTCTGTCTATATATCGTTCTATTTTATTTTTCTATCATTCTATCGTTCTATCTTTCATTCTATTGTTCTGTCTATCAATTTATCATTCTATCTATTGTTCTATTGTTTTATTGTTCTGTCGATCTGTCCGTCCGCCCACCCAAAATGCAGGAAATCTAGAATGCAAAAATAATCATTTAAATACATAGATTTAGAGTGTTAAATGTATACCAGTGATGAGCCCACAATGTACAACAGCAGTTTGTACTATGCACGGTATACTCATGCACAACAAATGAGTCAGTATCCATAGACACTGTTGTGTTTGTTAGGACAGGATCAGTAAATACATTTTTTGTATTGTGTATATTCGGATCAAATACCCATTAGCGATACAACTTCCTTTACACTGTAATCAAAGTTCAACAGCAGTATGGCCTTGCGAAGCTCGCTAATGTCAAGCCTGTTATTACCAGAAGAAGACTCCATATGGAAGAGATGGAGAAGCAGTCATTACTTTCCCTAAGGTACTTTACACATTTGAACCTTTACCAGCTCCACGCTGCGATGTTTAAAGACATAACTGCAAGTGGTAATAGCCACTATTTATCTTCCAAGAGCCCTGAGCACATATAACCTAACAATACTACACCCGCATATGTAGCATTGACTCTCCGTAACTGTTCTTTACTGACCTTTGCACTGACTAATGAATTATTGGCCACGGATTCAGAGAGTTTGTTTTGGCAGGCTGAGATGATGTTATGCTTTCCGTTTTCCCTCAGTTTTAGGGGTTTCCAAATCAGGGGCTCCTTCACCGTAAAATTCTCGAGGCCTGAATCCAGGGAGTGTTTTGTAAATCAAAACAAGTAGCGTAATCCAATATCCATAAGGAGCAAATCTCAAATATCCTTAAACGCACCTTCCATCATTTCCCGACCTCATTTGTTCAGGACATTAACTTCAACAGTACATGGAAATGCAATTTGTATCAATTTGCTCAAAGAAAGCTATGAGGAGTAACTAAAATTATTACCTGGCTCTCTGAAATAATTGATTATTCCAGTATCTAAATACATTTGTTTAATGACCAGTTGTCTCAAAATTTCCACTGAGTGTAGAAGCAATACGTACTCAGCCATTACTAGTACATTTCAAAAACAGTGCCAACGAAACAGCACATTAAATTAAACTTAAACATTTTAATTTTATTAAAAATATATATAAAAAACTGTAATATTGTAAAGTATTATTGCAATTTAAAATAGTGGTTTTCTATTTTAATATACTTAAATATAAAATATAGAATTTATTTCTGTGATGCAAAGCTGATTTTTAGCATCATTACTCCAGTCTTCACTGTCACATGATCCTTCAGAAATCATTCTAATATGCCAATTTGCTGCTCAAGAAACATTTCATTTCATTTCAGTATTTTCAATGTTGAAAACTTTCCTGCTTAATGTTTTTGTGAAAACCATCAAGCATTCATATGCATTCTATTTAAAACAATAATGTTGTCCATCATTTTATTAAAATAAAATAATGTAATAGAACAGTTTACTATTTTAAAAAGTGTAATTTATTCATGTGATGCAAAGCTGAATTTTCAGCATCACCTCAATAAAAAATCTGTCATTATAACACTTACAAATACAGTAAATACAGTAATATTTTGAAATATTATTACTGTTTTCTATTTTAATACATTTTAAAATGTAATTTATATCTGTGATGCAAAGCTGAATTTCCAGCATCATTACTCCAGTCTTCACTGTCACATGATTCTTTAGAAATCATTTTAATATGTTAATTTGCTGCTCAATAAACATTTCTGAGTTTTATCATTGTTGAAAACATTTTTTTTTTTCTGTTTATTGTTTTTGTGGAAATCATCTTGCATTCATATTCATTTAATGCACCTTTGCTGTATAAAAGTATAAAAGTCATGCATTATATCTGGCACCAAAAACCCATATCAGTCAACCAATAATGTACAATCATTCATTTATTGCAAACCCCTTCAGGCTAATAGAAAATAGAAGCTCCTGTGTTTTATTTCAGGAGTAATACTGGTTTGACATTCTTTTTCTCATTGTTCTGTCTGTCAAGTTCCCTGAAAGTCTCCCACACCAAATGTAAACATGCTATGTTTCTGTAACCCTGCTATACTTTAAATGTTTATTGAGAAAATGCATTAAACTGTTGAAATCATGTTTTGCTTTGAACCTTAGTTTAAAAAAGCCTCAGGAACTCTTGCGGCCTCCATATGTCAACAAATGCGGTGCTAGTTGGCACGTTTAACTCTGAGGTGAATTACTGGGACATTTATGTTCATCTAAAGAAAGATGAGGTTAAAAGAAGCATTCGCTGGGAAGATACATAGTCCTAAACTGAGTAAGGAAAATCTGACATCACTCATTAACCAATTAAGAAGCCAGGGAGGAACCTCACAATGATAATTGAGAAGGAGGAATTATGAGTCAAATTCTTGATGGAGATTTCCAAACATGTTTTTAATTATCTAGTCATTTCGAGCACTGCAATTCCCAGTCAATAGTAGAAGCTCTCTCATGCAAACAAGCACAAACACCCGCTTAGACGCAGCGAACTGCCAGGGTTTGGATGAGCAGGAGCTCTGTGTTCATTAAAATGATTTTCCAGATGTCTCTCACCCTTCCTCCGTTATCCGACCCAGGTGCGGTGCAAGTATTTTTTTGCAGCACAAATTCTGCTGTTTGTGTTGACATCAAACGAACAGCTGGGGCAGATTCGACCCCTGGGGTGTGTTCAATAAACAATTAAAAATGCAGGACACAGGAAATCAGGCCTGCCTTCCTTTGTGTGCTTTGTAAGAGATTTTTTGAGGCACGTATTGATGGTCGTTAGGGGGGAGGATGATGTAGATTCCTCTGCTGGAGAGCTTGTAAATTTACAAGTGTAATTTTACACAATGTTCTGTAATGGCTTGTAGAAGCTACTAACAGGGAAGATTCCTGTAAATGGTTTCAGTATGTGGAAGCGAGCATGTGGACGGCAGCTGGATCCATGTGGAAAAGAAAATGCCTCTCCGTTGCCTCACCATTTATATATCGCACACCTTTAACAGCTTTATCACCAATAAAAGAGATAATAATTCATATTGAACGCATTTGCAGTAGTCTGTTTTCTGTTATTTATTTATTGAAATAAGTGGATTGGCGTCAGTACGATTTTTTTAAACAAAATATTGAAATATTTGTATTCATTAAGGGCACATTAAACTAAGGATTAAAAAGTAACATGAGAGGCATTTAGAAAATAAATACATATAAAACATTTTAAAATATAGGCAGTACACTGTTTTCAACATTGATAATAAGATGCTGGAACTTTACTAATCATTACTAATGATGCTGGAAATTCAGCTTTGCATCACAGATATAAACTACATTTTAAAATGTATAAAAAATAGAAAACAGTTATTTAAAATTATAATAATATTTCACGATTTACTGCATTTTTGAGCATAAGAGTTAAGAGTTAAACACTGTTAAAGAGTTGGATTCCCGTGCTAAACATGGCCAAAGTTTTAAAAAAACGTTTCGGATAGTTTTTTTTTTCGATCATGGCTCTTTATGATGTCCTGAAGTGTGGAACTCCTTGTATGGGCATTTCTCCTGGAAGAGCGCGCCCGCGCACACAAAGACCAGAGCGAGCGCTAGAGCATGCCCATGAACGCGCTTCACTCGGTGCTTTGCTGCACGGGACTCACTCGGGAAGAATGTCTCTAAAGAAGTGTGATTTTGGTTGTAAGGCAAAAATAACCTTGCTCAGCTTCCCGAAGAACCCAGCGTTACGCGAACAGTATGCAGTCTGTTTTTCAAGGGACAGAAACGGAGGTTTGCAAGTGTGTTTGTGGAGGAACGTTTTATAAACAAGGCCCAGTTCGACGCTGGATTTACACATCGTTTGATACTGAAAGATGGAGCGGTCCCAGCAATGAATAATAACGAGGATTCAGAACTGCAGCTGGTAAGTGAAACGGCTTCAAAATGTTATTATGTGTTTTGTTGGTAATCGGCAAGCAATCTTTAGCTCCGCCCACTGCGCGCCTCCAGGAGCTCGGCTGTTTTCGGAGAGAATCGTAAAGCTGTATCTTTCTTTTGTAAATATGATAAAACTAAAGACTTTTGGAGATATAAAGGATGCAGTACTACTCTATAGATACTCAAGATTAACATGAAATTGGATGAAACTGTGTGTTAAAGAAGTTTAGTAAAAAAAGAATAATTCAGGATTCTTTGATGAATTGAAAGATCCAAAGATCAGCATTTATCTTCAATAAAACACTTTTGTAACATTATACATAACCATTCAATAGCTTGGAGTTATTTATATGAAGAAGAAATTATATAAATTAATACTTCTATTTAGAAATGCTGTTTTAAATGGATCAAAAGTGATGATAAAGAAATTTATAATGAAAAATGTATATTTCATATGAATGCTTTTCAACATAATAATAATACTTTTTTTATCAGAAAATCAGAATATATGATTTCTGCAGGATCATGTGACTGGAGTATTGATGCTAAAATTCAGCTTTGAAATAACAGGAATAAATTACATTTTAAAATATATTCAAATAGAAAACAGATATTTTAAACAGTAAAAAAAAAACCATCTCAAAACTGTACTGTTTTTGCTGTGCTTTGGATCAAATAAATGCAAACAAATCTTACTGTTCAATAACTTTTGACTGGTAGTCCCCCCCAATCATCTCAACAATAAACAGTGTTCATTTCACTTTTATGTATTTCGGTAGTATATATAAAATAACTAAATGTTTGCAATTTGCACAGTATGTAGCAAATAAAATAAAAAATACAACCATTCAAAAGTAGTTTTTATGTAAAATCAAACATTTTAACTGTATAATGCTGTAGTTACAGTATCTACCAGCAGGCAGAAACGGCAGAAACGAACCAGCCAAACCGGGAATGCTTTCCATGTTGTTGGGATTCACAATTATTCTGTCAGTGTCAACTGAAGCGAAACTGCCAACCTAGAGATGAACATTTCTGAAGGATGACGACAGGGAATCCTGGAATATCAGAGAAAAATGTGTAAAGAACTTGTCAGGCGGGGAATTAATCCAGACAAAGGAAATCTTACCTAAAGGGACTGAGCTTACCGTAAAACCACAGCGTGTCCCACCATTGGAATTAATAACAGCAACTGAAACAACAACAGCACGCCAGATGATGAGGTGGAGGAAATCTGTTTGAAAATCTCAGCTGAATGTACAAAAAAACAGCTTTCCCTAACCATACGGAAAAGAAGGCCCTCAAACCACTTGGCATGCAGGAAAAGCAACACTACAATTCCTTCAATTCCAATACTGCTTTTTGGTTAATGCCAAAGATCAACAACACAACAGCAACTTATAGGCTTTTCAGACTGTTTGAAATATTATATTATATATTATGTGTACATTTTATATGAATAAATCAACATATTAGAATGATTTCTAAAAGATCGTGTGAAACTGAAGACTGCAGTAATGATGCTGAAAATTCAGCTTTGCTTTACAGGAATAAATTACGCTTTAAAATATATTCAAATAGAAAACAGTTATTTTAAATTGTAATAAAATTTCACAATATTACTGTTTTTACTGTATTTTAAATTAAGTAAATGCAGCTTTGGTGAGCATAAAATTCCCATGGGAAATCTACACTATTGGGGGTTTGGTTTGTGACTACACTATTTTGATGTCAGAAATCCTGTTTCTCCATTGACATCTATGGAAGCCAGTTTCTGCCACTGAATAAATGTTTTTAAAAAAAGGTTATTGTGACTTCTCTCACGATTCTGACTTTTTTTCTCAGAATTGCATGATACAAACTCGCAATTCTGACTTTTTTTTCTCAGAATTGTGAGATATAAAATTGCAATTCAGAGAAATACTGTCAGAATTGCATAATATAAACTCACAGTTATGAGAAATAAATTCGCAATTGTGAGTTATAAAGTCAGAATTGCATGATATAAACCTGCAGTTCTGAGAAATAAAGTCACAATTAGATAAAATAAACTCACAATTCTGAGAAATAAAATCACAATTGCATGATATAAACTGACAGTTCTGAGAAATAAAGTCGCAATTGGATGATATAAACCCACAATTGCAAGTTATACATGCAGAATTACCTGATATAAACTCGCAATTGCAAGTTAATAAGTCAGAATTGTAAGATACTGTATGAACTCGCAATCCTGTGAACATCAGTCTTTTTTCTCCTCAGAACTGGACTTTATAACTTGCAATTGTGTTTATATCTCACAGTTCTGAGAAAAAAGTCAGAAATGAGATTTTATAAGATGCAATTCTGAGTGAAAAAAGTCAGAATTGTGAGATGTAAACTCGAAATTGGGATTTTACATTTCAATTCTGAGAAAAAACGTCAGAATTGTGAGTTTATATCCCACAGTTCTAACTTTAAATCTAGCAATTCTGACTATAACTTGCAATTGTGTGTTCTTATCTCTCAGTTCTGAGTAAATTAGTCAGAATTGTGAGTTTATGTGACAATTCTTAGTAAAAAAAGTCAATTGCAAGATGTGAACTCGAAATTGCGAGAAGAAAAGTCACAATTACCTTTTTTATTTGGTGGCAGAAACAGGCTTCCATAGACATCCATTCAAAATTAATAAAATTTAATTAAAGACTGGTGGAAGCTGATTGATATTGATCATCAGTTTTGAATTGTGTGTATTTTGACAAGAACAGCAATTAAAGCTGGCCAAAAGATGAGATGCATGTCCAACAAAACTACATTTCCCATAATTCTCAGTGCAGCAAACACATTAGAAGGAGCTTTTG
This sequence comes from Garra rufa, assembly GCF_049309525.1. Lineage (NCBI taxonomy): Eukaryota > Metazoa > Chordata > Actinopteri > Cypriniformes > Cyprinidae > Garra > Garra rufa. The sequence goes on from NC_133365.1 coordinate 51,611,407, forward strand.
AGTAGGACCTTTCCAGGAGGTTAAAACAGATCACATGTCATTTACGATTCAGATGATTGGTTAAAAAAAAAAAGATGGCAGCATCCAGGCCTCAAACTTCCAAAGCCTATATGTGTTAGCTGAGTTGCATATGAATGCATGGATAAATCCTTTGTGTCTATAGTTTGCATAGGGATTGTGATGGTCACAGAAGATGGTCAGTCCAGAAGCTCTGGACTGACTTGCCATCCACTTGTAAATGTCACAATGAATTATATTCATTGTAAGTGTCACAATGAATTATATTCATATTCTGATTGAGTTGATGTATTAATGGTTGACAATCAACAGCGTTTGCTTATCTGGAACAAGGAGGCATTTCTTCAGCTTGTGGATATCTGCAAATGCAAATATAGTCTTGGGAAAGGGATTGCAATTCGGTTTCTGAGATAAAAGTAATTGCTTTCCTAACGTGTAATTTCCACTGTGGACGTTTGAAACATTTTAATCTTTTGTGTGTATGCTTCATGTGTTATTTTAGTATTATTTTTAACAATATAGTATTTTTTAATTAGATTTTATTTTTGAGTTTCATTTTAGTTGCAATAATGATGTTTTGTATTTTTATTAGTTATATATATATAGATTTAGATTTAATTTATTTCTAGAAATTTTAGTAGTACTTAACCTTGTTTAATTTTAGTTTGTTTCTGATTTGTCATAGATTTGTCAGAATGTTTCATGTCATATTAACAATAACAACAGTGCTGTTATGACTTCAACAGACCTGATTGTTTTGTTTTTTTATAGTAGAGGATGGTGTAAGAATGCATTTATGCATGTCTTGGATCAAACAAGGTGTATATATAATACTGTATTTAATGTGGTGTGTTTTTATAAATACGGAGTGTGTGTGTGTATATATAATATACATGTATGTTTAATCTTGGATTAAGTCCATATTCTTTTAAAAGATACCTGGAACAAAATGAACCAACCTCAGTGGATCCAGTAGTGAGTCTTGTTTTTAATGATTCATTAAACTCATAAGAGTCATTTGTAGATGAATCAGGCTTGTGGTTGCCCATGTTTACAGCACAAAAGAGTCATTTCTTGGTGAAACAGATTACAGTGTTTGTATATTTTGACTCACTAAAAAAATCTGGCTCATATAAGTCATTTGTTTGTGAATTAGACCAGTGGTTCTCAACTCCAGTCCTCGAGGCCCACTGCTCTGCATATTTGGTATGTTTCTGAATCTGACACACTCAGTTCAGTTCATGGATCTTTCTCTTAACAAGCTGATAATCTGAATCAGGTGCATTAAATGAGGGAGACGTACAAAATGTGCAAAGCAGTGGGCCCTGAGAACTAGAGTTGAGAACCACTGAATTAGACCTACTAGAATTATTACACTACACAAAATTGCAATTCTGACTTTATTCCTCGCAATTGTGAGTTTATATCCTGCAAATCTGACTTTATGACTCACAGTTCTGCGTTTATATCTCACAGTTCTGAGTATAAGAGTCAGAATTGCAAGTTTATATATACACTGTTTCCACTTTGTTCATGAGTCACTTAAAAGAACCGACTCAGAAGAGCAATTTGTTAATGAATTAGACTACTCTACACTGATTTTGCTGTGTTTATGATTCACTTTAAAGAACTGACACAGAAGAGTCATTTTGTGAATCACGTTTTGCACTGTTTATTTTTGGTTTACTAGTCATTTACGTGAGTTTGACCACAGTACACTAGTTACGCTGTGTTATTGATTCACTACAAATATCTGGCTTAGTAAGAATCCTGGGGTCCGTTGTTCATAGGGTTGGGTCGATAGATGATGCCATCGCCCATCGCCGATGGCCGATAGACATCACGATGCTGAGCCGTCATCGCGATCCTCCTGCAAAATCCACTGCATAGACTGCAAAAGCAAGGAGAGAGGGCTGGCAAAAAGTAGTGAACAAATTAAATGCATTAATGTTGCCCATGTTACATGTTTTTTCCTTTATGTTGTTTTATTTATATTTGTATTTTTATATACACTACCGTTCAAAAGTTTGGGTCTTTAAAGAAGTCTCTTATACTCATCAAGGCTGCATTTATTTGATTAAAAATAGAGGAAAAAAAAACAGTAATATTGCAAAATGTTTTTACAATATAAAATAATGTTTTTTATTTTAACATACTTTAAAATAGAATTTATTCCTGTGATGAAAAGCTGAATTTTTATCAGCTGTTACTCCAGTCTTAAGTGTCACATGATCCTTCAGAAATCTTTCTAATATGCTGATTTATTATTAGAATGATCAATGTTGGACAATATCAACAGTTGTGCTGCCAAATAATTTTTTTTCCCAGGATTCTTTCATGAATAACAAGTTTTAAAAGTACAGTGTTTATTCAATATATATATATTTTTATAACAATGTAAATTATTTATTAACTTTTAATAAATTAATTATTAACTTAATACATCCTTGGTGAATAAAAGTATTAATTTCTTAAAAAAAAAAAAAAAACCCAAAAAAACTATAATGTACTATAATGTACTGACCCCAAACTTTTGAACGGTAGTGTGTATGTGTATATATTCACTATATATAGTGTGTGTGTGTGTGTAGCTGTGGTCATCATTCGTGTGTGAATCGTCGTAATTATTTTCAACACTTTCTTGCAAGATACTTTTCTTTTCCCACGTCAGTCAGTCCGCGTCAGTCGTGCTCTTTAACCAGTCAGATGTGACCTCGCCATTTCAACCAATCGTAACCCGCCAGGAGCACAGCCTAAATCCTGTTTACATGAAATAAACCCAATAAACCTGCTCCCGAGCAGGTTTAAGCTTACGGACATGTGTACTGACTGGACAGCACTAGTTGCAAATTGTTGTTTGTGTCTTTTTGATTTTTGTTCTTTGCATGCAGTCTCACAATTTTGCCTTTTTTTGCGAGTTTATTTCTCAGAATTGTGAGATATAAACTAACAATTCTGAGAAATAAAGTTAAAATTGCCTGATATAAACTCACAATTGCGAGCTATAAAGTCATAATTGCGAGATATAAACTCACAATTCTGAGAAATAAAATCAGAATTGCATAATATAAACTCATAATTGCGAGTTATAAAGTCATAGTTGCCTGATATAAATGCTCAATTGCAAGTTATAAAGTCAGAATTTCAAGATATAAACTCGCAATTCTAAAAAATAGTCACAACTGCATGATATAAACTCGCAATTGTGAGTTATAAAGTCAGAATTGCCTGATATAAATTCGCAATTGCTATCGCAATTCCGAGAACATATCAGTCTTTTTTTCCTCCTCAGAACTGGACTTTATAACTCATATTTATATCTCAAAATTCAGAGAAATAAAGTCAGAATTGCGAGATAGAAAGTTGCAATTGTGAGAAATTAAAATTCTGACTTTATTTCTCACAATTGTGCGTTTGTATCTCAGAGACAGAATTGCGAGTTTATATGATGCAATTATGAGAAAAAAAGTCGCAATTACCTTTTTTATTTTTTATTCAGTGGCGGAAATCTATGGGACTTCCATAGCAATATTCAACAAAAAAAGCGTATTTTTGTGGTGTGCATCTTTTTTTTTTTTTTTTAAACAACATAATTAAATCAGAATGCTCAATTTAGGATTAACTTGGGTGTTATTTTCTTGGGTGTGGAGTGTTGATTCAGGCATTGCAGGTAAGAAAATGCAGAGAATAATGTAATGTAAAAATGTGAGAGTATATAAATATATGAACATAAATATGAAATATGACCGTGATTTGAACCTGTAGCCTAATATAAAACCGCATTCATTGTAGCATATAATGCCAATGACTTTTAAAGTAACAGAGGACATGGTGCAGAAAAATATATTATTACATTTCTGAAAGATATGTGACATCTGTCTACCCATGCAAAAAGTGTTTTGTTGATCCTGAAATAATTTGCATTTATTCACACTGCCTGTTTTATCCAAAGCCGCTTGTGAATTATTCAGAATGCAACAACATTGTCTTATCATCCAAACAAAGCCCATCAATACGGCCTGATTCACATCTTGCATCTGATTCCAAACCTCCTCATGCAAGAAAAGGCAGTGCTGGAAAGGTTACTATGACAACCAAATATTTAATAAGTTCTTCATAAGAGAAATATTTTGTACTTCTTGTCATGGTGACAATTAATCACCAGCTGGATGGACAAAGTCAAACAAATTTGGTTCATTTTTTTGAGCGTTGCTTATCTGTGTAAATCACTGTGTTTGTGTTTGCCTCGCTTGCTCATGGTCAGCTGTCCAGCACAAGTGCCAGATGACACTGAGGATTAGATCATTCAGCTTTGGATCTTCTCAAATCTTGGATCTTTTATGTTGTTTGGCTGTAAGTCACTGAGCTAATTATTTGTTTTCTAAAGGATTTGCCTTTGTTTTGCCAATCGGATGATCTTCATCACAAAGAATTACAGCATACAAGTGGATAAATTCACTTGCCAAAAGAGATTTTCAGCATTAAACTTGCAATGATACTGAATCAGCACAAAATATGACCTGCTGTCAGTCTTTGAAGATAAATGGTTTTACGATGAATTTTGCCGTTAAATGAATAAATTTACAAATAAATTCAGAGGTAAAATAAAGATACTCTAATTAGTTTGGATGCAAAGCATCTGTAAAATTACTAATACACTGTACAAAAAAATCACAATTTGTTGAGTAAACTTAAAATAATTTGTTACACTGCTGCCTTAAAATTTTTAAGTTCAGTCAGCTCAAATAAGTTTAGTCAACTTGAAATGTTAAGTCGTACTAAGAGACAACTTAGATATTTGAGTTGACTTAGCAAAACATTTGGTTTGTTAAACTTAAAAGCTGGGTAAGTTACCTGACTGCCTTAAAATTTTAAGTTGAATCAAATCAAATTTCTAAGTTGTCACTTAACTGACTAAAGTTGACTAAACTTAAAATTATAAGGCAGCCAGGTAACAAATTATTTTAAGTTGATTCAACAAGTTGTTTTTACAGTGTATAATCTGTCATTATTTAGTCCCTCTCATCAAAATCTCTCTCATGAAACATAATAGGAAAGGTTTATAAGATAAAAAAACTAAAGAATCTAACTGTTCCTCTGAGAAATGTATTATTTCTGAAATTGCAATAAAGCACAAAAGTCATATGGACATTTATAGTGATTTTTGACAACCATGTGGCCATACAGGTTTGGATTGACATGGTTTTTCATTTTTTTTTAATTAACTGTTCTTTTAATATGCATAGAGTCTTGGAGAATTATTTCAAGAGGTGATGGAAATAAGTATAGACAAAGGAAACTCCAGAGCCACATTAAACATGTGCAGACCAAATCAGCATTACCCATAAGGCCGTTCGCCACACCACAAATACCTGGTGACTCAGCACAGATTTCCACCACAGTATGGCAGACGTCTTTCATCCACAGCCATGCAACAGTTTAGTAGTCTGGCTTGGTTTGGAATGGAAGCAAATCTTTATTCAAATCTTGGACTTTCACATTTTTGTTTGGCTGTAAATCAGCAAGGTAATTATTAGTTTCCTTGAGGCTCTTGTCTTCCACAATTCATGACCTGTTCAGTCGATCTCTATAAATCATTGTTTTCAGACAGGCTTTCTTCAAGTTTTGTACTTAGATAGTTAACATGTACAAAAAGTTTGAACAGGTGGATACGAAAGCTAATGTTTGTGTGAGAACTTTTATAGACAAACTGTCAGAGTGTGATGAATTGCTTTATCATCATGATTGTATTATCTTTTTTTTCTGATTGTAGACTTATATTGAAGGATGGATCCAAGCTATAATTATAGACCAGAATATCATAGATGTGCTATAGATGCCTGTTTTAACAACTAATTATATTCTAAATTTTTACTCTTTTCTGCATTTTTGAGAAAGGATGTGAAAATTCTACCTGTGAAGATTGAGATGGAGAATACAGTTAAGTTCAAAAGTTTACATACAGCTTATAGAGTCAATAAATGTTAATTATTTTACCAAAAATGCATGTAATTTTTGTTTACTATCCTGAACAATATTTTTCACATAAAAGATGTTTAAATATAGTCCACAAAAGAAAATAATAGTAGAAATTTTAAAAAAAATTACCGTGTTCAAAGTTTACGTACACTTGACTCTTAATACTGTGTTGTTACCTGAATGATCCACAGCTGTGTGTGTGTGTGTTTAAGTGATAGTTGTTCACGAGTTCCTTGTTTGTCCTGAACAGTTAAACTGAGCACTGTTCTTCAGAAAAATCCGTCAGGTCCCACAAATGGTTTAGTTTTCCAGCATTTTGTGTATATGTTATATATGTTATATAGCATGTTGTTTCCAACAATGACTGTATGATTTTGAGATCCGTCTTTTCACACTGAGGACAACTGAGGGACTCATATGTAGCGATTACAGAAGGTTCAAACACTCACCGATGCTCCAGAAGGAAAAAAAACATGCATTGAAAACTTTTTGAATTTAAAGATCAGGGTAAATTTAATTTATTTTGTCTTCTGGGAAACATGCAAGTATCTTCTGCTCCTAATGCATGTTTTTTTTTTTTTCTTCTGGAGCATCAGTGAGTGTTTGATCTTTCTGTAATAGTTGCATTTGAGTCCCTCAGTTGTCCTCAGTGTGAAAAGACTGACCTCAAAATCATACAGTTATTGTTGGAAAGGGTTCAAACACACAAAAATGCTGAAAAATGAAAGAATTTGTGTATTCACAAAACTTAAAGCAAAAAGTAGCTTTTAACTTGCTGTTTTAGGTGTAAATCTTAAAAATAATGGGCGTGTCAATCCTAAATTTGTGACTCCTAATTTTTGGCTCCTAGAGTATTTTACAAAGAGTTTTAGTCCTAAAACTAGGGTCACTCCTGTGAAATGTTAGGAGTAGTGATGAGGACTCCTGAGTCACTAAGACAAAATTGAATTATCGTAAAATGGCTGTTGCCGGTAATCTGCCTCAGAACGTAAACCTTTTAGAAACGCACTGTTTTCTCATGCATTTTTGCTTTTGGAGGTTTTATTGCTATGTTTCATCACGCATTTTTGTGTTTGGATGTTATCACAGCTTCCAGTCGTCCCTTGATTATATCCTTGTTTTCATTAACAAGTTGGGCAAGAAGTTATAGTTCAATCCAATTTGGTTTTCCTTTACGTTTACATATCTTACTGTCAGCCATGATTATTCTACTCTGTGGATTAAAAGGCATATCCATATGGATATCCGCAGATTGTTTACAAGAAGCACACATGTAAGAGGCTGACAATTAGCTGAACAAATAGTTGTTTAATTAATGACAATAATACATTTTTAACATTTTTATTTTGAAACATTTTTAAACACATAACCTTTTTTAGTTTTAAACCTTTTTTTGAATTTGGCCAAATAATATCATGCTCTAAAATATTTTTATGACAGAGACTCCTCCCCTATCAGCCAATTACTGTGTGCATAGTTAGTAAGCATGCCGACATCATCCGTAGCAATGAGGTCAACCCCGCAATTACTCTCTGTTCCTTAGTAAAAGTTTGTCTCAGCAGCTTTGTGAATAGGTTTTAAGAGAAACTCTTAGCTACTATCTTTTAGTGCTATTTAGGAGAATTCTTAGTGGTAAGATCAAATGTTTTGTGAATGTGGGTCCAGGACAAACAAGGGACTCATCAACTAAAAAAAAAAAAAAAAAAAACACAGCTGTGGATCATTCAGGTAACAACATAGTATTAAGAATCAAGTGTATGTAAACTTTTGAAACAGGTCATTTTTATAAATTCAGCTATTATTTTCTCTTGTGGACTACATGTAAACATCTTTTATGTGAAATAGCTTATTCAGGTCAGTACTAAATAAAAAAAAAATGCATTTTGTATGATCCCTCTTATTTTGGTGCAATAATTAACATGTACGTCATTAGTATATTGTGCATAGCAATTGCTTGATGGAACTGCAATCAGGATCAGTATTGTACATCCTGTCATTCAGCTCTCTGACCTCTTTCGATTGGCTGATTATTACTCTGAATTATTATTGATTGCAGGCCCATCCAATATCTGTATCAGGCTGACACTGAACAACATACACTAAGGACTAGTGTGTGTTAAACTGAGGCTTCAGTCTTTTGAAGAATGGATGTGTTTTCTTTGCATCTGTTTTTGTGAGCTGATCATCCGGACACACAAATCGGTAAGTACTGTTTGTAAACTTTTCCATTACTGATGCTCTTACTGTATATATACAACAGTGATGCAGAGCATGCAGATATATCCCATCACGTAATGCTTTAGGATTTCACACTAAGCACCTGTATTTGTATTTTCTGTCCTTAAACATGACCTCACTGAACATGATCAAACAGTTAACTTATCCAGTATTTAGGCAAGAGATTAAGATGTTTACTGTGGCATTCGGTCATATTAGTTATAGTTCACTTATTGTGTAGATTTTTTTAAGTGGCAAAACAGTTCCCTTCCCATGGAATTGTGTAGCTGTGCCTTTAAGTAATTAATATGCAAACAAGCTTTTTGCATGCAAAATGAGTAACAGCTGGTTTAGGATCCTCTTTATTACCGGACAGTGACTGAGAAAGCCACATTTTTCAACACTGAATTGATGTTTTAATGTGGACATACTGTTTGACTGATGGCAGTAAGTTGTAGCAAAAATTAGTTATTTTTTAGTTTAGTTTACATAAATGGTCGTTATTTTAACTTCAGTGTGCATTCATTGTATATTAAATAGTTGTATAGCAAAACGTTGATATCTCACGATAACATGTTCTTCAACTGTTCTTTGCGGCACTTCAACAAAGCGAGTTGTGTCCATTTCACACATTTCACACTTTATAGTATTCTTGAGTTACTTATGTTACAAAAACATAAAACCTTTAAATAACCATTAGAGAATGTTCTCACAAAAACCTCCCTACTATGTTCTGGGAAGGTTAGGTTTATAAATATGTGACCTAAAATAACCATTAGTTACGTTGTGCTTCAGGCTGGAAAAAAAAATCTTTGCAACCTTCTGGGAAGGTTAGTTTATGGTTATAAATATAACTATTAGAAAACGTTCTGTATAGGTTCTATTTATGCTGTCACAAAAACCTCTCTGCAATTTCCAGGGAATGTTACTTTGTGGTAATAAAACTACAACCCTACAGCTACAAAATAACCATTAAAGAAATTTCTGTATGTTCTCTTGAGGTTGTCACAAAAACCTCTCTGCAATGTTCTGGGAAGGTTAGTTTATAAAATTAAACCTTAAAATAACCTTTAAAGCACATAGGTTCTCTTTAGGTTGTCAAAAAAAAGAAACATGTTCTGGGAGACTTAATTTATGGTTATAAAACAAACCTAAAAATGATCATTAGTGGGTGTTTTGTATATATTTTCCATAGGTTGTCACAAAAAACCTCCCTGCAATGTTCTGGGAAGGATAGATTATGGTTCTAAAACTAGAAAAAAATAGTCATCATGTTCTGTATATGTTCTCTTTAGGTTTTTTTTTTTTTTCAATACACCAGCAGTGTTCTGGGAATGTTTATGGTTGTAATAGTAAAACCTAAAATAACAATTACAGAATGTTCTGTGTAGGTTTTCTTTAGGTTGACACAAAAACATCTCAATGTTTTGGGGAAAAAATATGGTTAAAAAGATGTAAAATAACTATTAGAGAATGTTCTGAATAGGTTCTCTTTAGGTCCTCACAAAAGCCTCTATGTAATGTTCAGGGAACATTAGTTTGTGAAAGTAAAACATAAAAATAACCATTAGAGAATGTTCTGCATATGTTCTCTTTCACATAAAAACTCCCAGCAATGTTCATTTTTTGGTTACAAAAACACAGAAAACATTCATGAAATGTTATTATTTGAAAAAATAAGCAAACAGGAACTGTGAGAAGAATTCAATACTAATGCAATAATAGAATTTGCAAAGTTAAGGCATGACCATTGAGCAGCAAAATGGTCATTGGGTCAGCACAGGTGGAGAAGAAAAGACACATGCTAACTACAAAAGAATGTAAGAATTAAGGTGAAGCATTAGGTGCGAAACCACCAGGAACTATATAGTCTCCAAAGCCACCATTCTCCAGAACTGCAGCCTACCTGGAGTCTCCAGAAGTACAATGTGTAAGGTTCTCAGAGAGTTTGCTTGGGTAAAAAATCATTAAAATTTCTTGAGTAACTTACTTACAATTACTATTTAATATTAATATGAAAAAAAAAAAAGTATATGAAGGAGCAGCATTACATCCACTTTTACCACTGTTTGAAGAATTTACCTTCCAGTGTCTGACAGTAAGTTTTGGGAGTTCATTTTTAGTCCATCTCTGCAAGATAGACTTTTCAAGTACAGTAGTCCATAAGGATGTGATGCTGGTTATTCAAAACTCACTCTAATCTGTCTAAAAAGCCTATTAAAAACTGTTTTCATGTATTCCACAACACCTCAGCATGTTATTCTTATTAAGTGAGGGTCAATTTTTAGGATTTTTTTTTACCCATGCAAACTCTCTGAGAACCTGACACATTGCACTTCTGGAGACTCCAGGTGGGTTTCAGTTCTGGGAAATAGTGGGGCTGGAGACTAAATGGTTCCCGATGGTTTCACACCTAATTCTTTACCTTAATTCTTTTGCGGTTAATATGTGTCTTTTCTTCTCCACCTGTTTTTTCTGACTGTGCTGACACAATGAGCATTTCGCTGCCCAAGGATCATGCCTTAACTTTGCAAATTCTAGTATTGCATTAGTAATGCATTCTTCTCATGGGTCTTTAACAATTTTTGACTTTTAGACTGTGTTAAATCTCTTTTTTTTGTCTCATTTTATCTGTAAAAGAAAACATTATGCACACTTGAATATAAGAGGTTTTTCACTTTAAGCCTTCATGAACAATTTTATATCACTTTTAAATGATTAAATACAAAATCAACAACATTGATGTGGTTTGAAATTGGTTATATGTATATGCATATGTGTGTGTATGACCAGAATACCTAATAATTCTGTAATGTTAATAATGTAAATGTAATTTTTGCACAAAAAAACAAACATATGTGGAAAAAATTATTATTTTCAACCCTTATTCTGCCTAAAATTAGCTGTTTTATGGGTTGGGTCCTTTAAGGTTTGTTAGTAATCCGCCAATTTGCTTGGCTAACATCATTGCCCCCTCGCTATTGCATGTGAGTGTTTTGACAACATGATCACAACAAAACGGTCTTTTTCAGACAAAGCATTACGAAATCATTTTCTTACCGTTTGTGATGCAGCTGCAGTCAGATCTAGTACCGCTTCATCTTTCAACAAATGTTTCTTTGTAAACTCTCCATGACACTTTGCCTCGATTATAAAACAAAACGCTCCGGACATTCCTGTGACACAGTCCGGCATGCCATTAAAAATAAACTATCCACTTGTTCCTCACACAGGGTTCCTTCTGATTTCTGTACAAAGACGCAAACGAGCTGTTTAAACCAGACACGTAAAATTAAACTTTTTTCACTTTTTTTATCCAATTGATGACACATTCAAGCGCTTGGACTGTATCAGAAAGCAAACGCGCATTTGTATGCTGTATCCGGTGTAAACAAGATGATTGCAGTGATTGTAATTTCTATTTGGACCTCTTGTATGTCAAAAATGTTATTTCTCATGTTTTGTTTGATGGACTTTATTTTTGATCCATGCAAAAGTGTTAAAAATTTAGATGCTTGCTTACCTTTTTATAGGAAAACATACATGGTTCGAGGTTGTAAGTGGTTGCTGGAGTCTCCGATCTTCTGATCTCTCGAAATAATGTACAGCAAAAGCAACCCTTAATTCTTACAGTTTGGAAGCATTTGGAGAGGATATCATGAGTTTGAGTCTGGTTTGACAGGATGCTGGAGGCAGTGAGAAGACACCAGCTGGTTCTTGTGTTCTATCTGGTCATCCAAATGGCTTCTGTCTTCCTGTTAATCTGTTGTTGTTGTTTCTGTTGGGGATAATTTATGTTCGCTTGTGTTCAGGGAGGTGAAGCGAGACTGATATCTTGTGATAGTTTCCTCTTAGGGTATTTAAATAGACATTCTGATGTTTCTAACATGTTCTTACATTTAGCAGATGCTTAAAATACACAGCCTTAGATCCTTTAACATCTACTGCATATGCACAGTGTTGTTGGAGTAATATCAATCCCACACTTTAATGGTATGGTTTTGGAACAGTTGAGAGTGTCTACAGTACGTCACGTTCCTTCCGTCATTTTTTTTTTTTTTTTTCAAACCAAAGCTCTCAGAGGTTTACTCAAGTGGTCAGTTTAACAGATGACTTTAATTTAGCTACTCACAGGATGGTGATGCTCTTCACTTCCGTCGCAGTCCATAATGTGCCATAGAGATGCAATTAATCAAACAGTTGGCATAGTCTGCATACATGCAAGGGAAAATGATCAATGTCTAATGTATTTGATTCTGTGCCATTCACCACAGACTTTTACATTAGAAAGTGATGATGCAGTTGTCATGGAGATATAGACATGTTTTGGCTCTGTAGAGACGTCTCACACTGAAGTTATTGGCACTAGTTAGCCAGATACAGTCATTGTTCAGTGTGTTCATAAATGTTGATGTTAAAAGTAACTATTTAAGAGCAGATCATCATTAAGGGGAAGCACTGCAGGCAAAAACACTGTTTTTTCATGCACCTTTCAAGTTTGAGATTTTGGGCTTTTTAGTTTTTCATAATGTGTTTTTTCAGACTAGTGGAAAGAAAACATCCAAAAGACACCATTAAGTGTTTCTTTTATAGCACTTTATCTATTTGCGTCAAAAGATTTTGATTACAATACATATTTTTTAAAGGCCGTTTTCTGCCTGCTTTTTTTTTTTAAACTGACTTCATCCAGGGTATATTTGTAGCAATAGCCGACAATACATTGTATTGGTCAAAATTATTGATTTTTCTTTTATGCCAAAAATCATTAGGATCATGTTCCATTACGATATTTTGTAAATTTCCTACTGTAAATATATGAAAACTTAATTTTGGATTAGTAATATGCATTGCTAAGAACTTCATATGGACAACTTTAAAGGCAATTTTCTCAATATTTATTTATTTATTTATTTATTTTTTGCACCCGCAGATTTCAGAAATAGTCAAATATTGTCCTATCCTAACAAACCATACATCAATGGAAAGCTTATTTATTCAGCTTTTATGACTGGTTTTGTGGTCCAGGGTAACATGTATCAAATATAACACTCAAAAACAGGCATACAAACATTTTAGTTATACTATCTAAATATTAAATAAACTGAAGAAAAAAAAAATCAGATGACTATTTCAAATGTCAGGATTTACAGGCTTGATAAAATCGTTCTTCTTTGTTTTTGTTTTTTTGTGGCTAGAAAAGGTACAGCCCATAGTGGGATCTGCTGTTAAAGGTTAAAGTGAGGTAAGAGACCTAAGTAGTTTTAAAACATTGGAACTTAAGATCATGACCCCATCAGTGTAACTCTTTAGTTCAGTTTGAAAATGAAGGTCATAGGTCACTGCTGTGGATGTATTTATGAATGACTCTGTGTGATGCTTTTTTTAAAATGTCCTTAAAAAGTTCCCGTAGCTCAAACAATAGAGGATTGCGCTAACAATGGCAAGATCATGGGTCTGATTCCCAGGGAATGCATGAACTTATGAACTGAGCAAATGCAGACGCTTCGGATCTGGATAAAAGCATCTGCCAAATGTATTAATGTGGCCATATAGACCACAAAACTCATAAGGGTCATTTTTTTAAAATGAGACAAAAGATTTATACATCATCTGAAAGCTGAATGAATAAACGTTCCATTTATGTATGGTTTGTTAGGATAGGACAATATTTGGTCAAGATACAACTATTTGAAAACCTGGAATCTTGAGTATGCAAAAAATATTGAGAAAAATCGCCTTTGAATTTGCCCGAATGAAGTTTTTAGCAATACATATTACTTATCAAAAAATTAAGTTTTGATATATTTACTGTAGGAAATGTACTAAATATCTTCATGAAACACAATCTTTGCTTAATGTCCTAATGATTTTTGGCATTAAAAAAAAATTATAATTTTGACAATTTATGCAATGTATTTTTGGCTATTGCTACAAATATACCTGTGTTGCTTAAGACTGGTTTGTGGTCCAAGGTCACAAATGTAAATGGATTGTTACAATTTACCAATGCTTGCATTGTATTAATGTAATATGTAATTGCAGGTATTTTGTGCTACACAAATTAGTTGTTAATTTGATTCATTTGGCTGCTTAAGTTGAGCTGCAAGCATCTGGCATCTAAGTTTAAGGCTGAAAATGATTATAAAACGCATTTTATTTGGGTAGTTTAACATCCTGCCTAAACGTTTAAATTCCGTGTCTCATTTAGAATGTTAATGAGGCATATTTACTAAATGATCTTAGCAAGGGCAACATTTCTTTCAGCTATTAGAGACTACAGAACAACTTTTTTTGGTGCAAAAAAAGTTGGTTTTGATTTAATAATAGAAAGCCTACAAATGTAAATGCATGCGGCCTGTAAATGCACAAATCCACCAGTAGAAAGTGAATGTATCGACTTACAGTAGCAAAACAGAAGTAACTCAGATATTGTTTAGACTATGAAGCAGCTGCAGACAGTGAGTGTTAACAGACTTTGAGCTTTACAAGCAACTTGCTTCTCTCTTGCTAACAAACGCCTTCAGTGATCTTCAAAGAAAAGCACTGTTTCTTATCACAGTATACTATTGCTCATACTTGGCGGAATAGGTTTGTTTAAATCACTCACACTAAGAATTAAACTTTGTTTAACTTTCCCACACCATTTGTGCTCCAGACATGAATGATTCCTCAAATGAATTGTCTTATTGAGGAGAGTGTGCTTGCTTTATTGAACAGAGAGGCCATTTTCACTTGGTAAATTGAACAAAAAATCATTAAATGAGGGACTTAAATCATATACAGAAAACAGAATATCAGCGACTTTAGGGCGGTCTTGTGGCAGCAACCCATTTGCAAATGCACTTGCAGAGGGAAATACAGAAAATTTTGATTTCATGTTGACCATATAAGTAGCTGTGACTGTTTACCTATAAACTAAGCAGAAAAACAGTTAAAAAAGAAATGCTTTGAACCTGACTGGAGGCTTAGAGCTGTTTGCTTTCGTTGCATGTCATACATCAGCACATTGATCACTGTTCTGTTTCATAAATATTTATGCTGACAACTGTGCAGTGTTTTCTGTCAAGACTTTAGTCAGTGAAGAGGTATGCAAATGACAGACTAATCTAAATACAAACCGATGTCTTTGTCTGATAAACCGCACTGGTCCAGCCAAATTTATTGAGTTTTCAGAGCTGTTTGTCTTCCAGAGTTATGAATCAAACAGGAACACGAAGCTTCAGAGTTTACGGAGCCGATAATCAAATGGACAGAGATTAAATGGATTTTACTCACACAGAGTTTCACTTCTACTGTTTTTAATTCTTAGTTCTTTTAGCATTCATACACAAAGTGTGTTTATAGCTCTTGTATGTGAAAATGAACACATTAACAGCAAACTTAAAGGATTAACTCACTCAAATTAAAATTTATTGATAATTTACCCCCATGTCATCCAAGATGTTCATGTCTTTCTCTCTTCAGCTGAAAAGGAATTAAGGTTTTTGAGGAAAACATTCTAGGATTTTTCTCCATATAGTAGACGTTAATGGGGATCAACAGGTTGAAGGTCCGAATAGCAGTTTCAAAGCAGCTTCAAGGGGCTCCAAACGATCCCAGCTGAGGAATAAGGCTCTTATCTAGTGAAACAGCCATTTTCTAAAAAAATATGTGACCCTGGACCACAAAACCAGTCATAAGGTTAAATTTTACAAAACTGAGATATATACATCATATGAAAGCTCAGTAGATAAGCTTTCTACTGATATATGGTTCGTTAGGATACATCTATTTGAAAATCAGGCATCTGAGGGTGCAAAAAAGTCAAAATACTGAGAAAATCACCTTTAAAGTTGTCCAAATTAGGTTCTTAATAATGCATATTACTAATCAAAAATTACATTTTGATATATTTATAGTAGGAATTTTACAAAAAATCTTCATGGAACATGATCTTTAGTTAATTTCCTAATGATTTTTGGCATAAAAGAAGAATCCAAAATTTTGACCCATGCAATGTATTTTTGGCTATTGCTACAAACATACCCCAGCGACTTAAGACTGGTTTTGTGGTCCAGGGTCACATATATAAAAATGTTTACAGGTGCATCTCAACATGTGACATGCCAATCAGCTAATCAACTCAAAACACCTGCAAAGGTTTACTGAGCCTTCAAAATGGTCTCTCAGTTTGGTTCACTAGTTTTCAGAATTACTAGAAATCTTCAAGGAATAGTTCCCCCCAAAAATGTAAGATTTTATTTATTTATTTATTTATTTATTTATGCCCTTGCAAATTTACCCACCCTCAGGTCATCCAAGATGGAGTGTGAGTTTGTTTCTTCATTAGAACAGATTTGAAGAAATGTAGCATTACATCACTTGCTCACTAATGGATCCTCTGCGGTGAATGGGTGCCGTCAGAATGAGAGTCCAAACAGCTAGGGGAAAAAAACATCCAGAAGTAATGGTTTAAAAGTTAAAATGATGGATTCGTTTTTTACAAACAAATTTTCACTTCAAGATGTTAACTGATGGACTGGAGGGGTGTGGATTATTGTGATGTTTTTATCAGCTGTTTGGACTCTCATTCTGACGGCACCCATTCACTGAAGTGGATCATTTGGTGAGCAAGTGATGTAACGCTACGTTTCTCCAAATCTGCTCCCATGAATAAACAAGCTCTTCTTCATCTTGAATAGACTGAGGGCGAGTACATTTTCAGTAAATGTTCAGCAAATTTCATTTTTGGGAAAGTAACCATTCCTTTAACACTGGTCGAATGTTTGTATTTTTTCCTTTGCGATGCGCTCATCTGGTTTACATTGTCAGAAACTGTAAACCTCTTTGGAGAAGCTTGATCTTAATGCTCGGAGACAGTTTGAACCCTTACAAAATTGCATTGATGGAAATAACCACAGAACTTGCATATGCAAAATGATTCAAATGTGCAGGTGGATGTTTTCTCCAAAATGCTTTTGGCAGATTGGTAGGAATGAATCGTTTTGCTGCTCTATTAATCTCGCGCTGTTCCTGGAAACTTACTGCTGGCGAGAGAAAGCTCTGTTTTGCTTTGCTTCTGGATGTGCTACAATCAATCCTGGGCTTTTCCAGCATGTACAAAAAAAAGCAATTACATAATCACAAGAGTCAGAAATGCTGACATTTGAATGACTACGAATCTTTATGAAAACACATAGACCAGCTGCCCCAACTCGCCCAACAGAGTCATCTTAACATTAAACACTGCTGCTGATATTTTAAGTGTTTATGATTTCCCAGAATGCATATCAGCACTAGTAAATGATGACATTTTGCTGTTTGCTGACTTAATGCTGGCTTCATCACCAGTGTTAGTGATTCTGTATTGACATATGAGCTCATGCTAAATATGAATTAAAAAAATGAATGTTTGGTGATTCTTATTGATTATGTGAATAGTGTTGAGGTTGGTTCTACAGTGCATACAACTACTGCACATATTTTCAGTGTAAGATGTGAAGAATACCGAGATCTCTTTAAGGCGAGACACTGCAGGTGAATAGGATAAAAAAATATAACTAATAGTTATCACGTTACGGTAAGTAATTGGTTACATTGCTAAATGCAAACATTTTTTGTATTACAATTGTTCTAAAATGTTAGGTTTAGTCATTATTTAATGAAATGTGCACCAATTTCCATACATTTCTAGTACAAAAATCCAAACCCTGGATAAAGTCAGTTTCAAAATTCATGTTTCTTGTTTCATTTCAGAGTCAAATGTTTTTACAGAGGGATTTGGGGGATCTCATTTTGTCACTCCATAATTCAGAAAAAATTAAAACTTGTATAAAATCAAGCAAATTATATATGAACAAATCCCTCTGTAAAAACCTTCAGAATATAGACAGGAATAAAAATGTAAAGTTTGGTGTGTGTAAGTGCTGCTGAAGTGTAGGGAAAAAAACTAATTTGGAGAAAACGGCCTTTAAAAATATGGATTGTGATTGAAATCTATTGACACGAATAGATAAAGTGCTATAAAAGAAACATTTAACAGGGTGTTTTTGGTGTTTTCTTTCCACTAGTTTAAAAAAACACCAAAAAGGCCAAAAACTTAATAGGTGGATGAAAAAAAGTGTTTTTGCCTAGAGTCTCTCTCCCCTTAAGTCATAAACTTTATAATTTACTGAATTGTAAATTTGAGTTTGAGAATTGTGACAAACTCAGAATTATGACTTTCTTCTCTCTTAATTGTGAATTTATATTTCACAATTCTGTTTCTTTGTTTCTGCCATGGATTAAAAAATAAAAAGGTAATTGTGAGTTTTTTTCCCTCAAAATTGTGTTTATTGCACAATTGCACTGTAACGTTTCTCAGAATTACAAGGAAAAAAGTCAGAACTGAGAGATACAAACTCAATCTCGCCGAAATTGTGAGATAAGTCAGTTTCCCCTTTTTATTCCATAATTGTGATCCTGGACCACAAACCAGTTATGGGTATATTTGTAGCAATATCCAAAAAATTTGTATGGGTCAAAATAATCGTTTTTTCTTTTATGCCAAAAATCATCAGGATATTAAGTTCATGTTCCATGAAGATATTTAGTAAATTTCCTACCATAAATGTATCAAAACTTAATTTTGGATTAGTAATATGCATTGCTAAGAACTTCATTAGGACAACTTTAAAGGTGATTTTCTCAACATTTAGATTTTTTATTTTATTTATTTATTTTTTTTTTGCACCCTCACATTCCAGATTTTCAAATAGTTTTATCTCAGCCATATATTGTCCTATCCAAACAGAATAAATGGACCCTTATGATTGGTTTTGTGGTCTCGGTTTACAAATGTCATTAAATTTAATGTCAAAAGACATTCAATTCCCTTACTTCATTTATTACGGTACCTTTAAATCATTTCCGTATGCATTTAATTTTCATTTAAATCCGTGGATTGTTGTCTGCATGTATTTGGAAGGACCAGAAGCATGAGCTTTAGTCCACGGGCCACTGTTAGTTCCATTTAGGGTAGCATGACAGACAAATCTCTAAGCCCACTGTCATGTGGGAATGACACAGAATGAATAGCGCTCTTACTGGAGCACGTAAACCAGATGCTTCAGATGACTGAGTTATTATATCCTTGTATGACGAAAAGGAGCAGCAGTATCTATGACAATAATAATAGTGTAAGCAGCTCGCCAGCGGCCTTTGGGGAACCGGGGATATTTCAGTGAAAAAAAAAAAAAAATGCTCCTCACGATCCTTGTGTCTCATTCTCGGTTATGCAATCTGACCTTCACGCCTTCAAGAAGCCTCAGTGCTCTCTTTAGAGGAGAT
Organism: Garra rufa; assembly: GCF_049309525.1. Classification (NCBI taxonomy): domain Eukaryota; kingdom Metazoa; phylum Chordata; class Actinopteri; order Cypriniformes; family Cyprinidae; genus Garra; species Garra rufa. The sequence continues at coordinate 51,630,928 of NC_133365.1, forward strand.
GTCCAAGAACTAGCCGTTCGTTTCCACTGAATGTCAAGCATCCAAATACTTATTAAGATCTGTAGCCAAACAAATAGTAAAAAGCTGCCACTGAGCATTTGGATGTTTGACTCAAGACGTTCAACGATCGGAAACCGCTCACATCTGTTTTTCCTGCTATCATTAAATGACCCCAAAAAGTCAAAGTCAAAACAAAAAAGTTTTTAAAAGGCAAGGAAGGTTTAGTACGGACATAAAGTAATATATCCATCAGCAATTGATTCAGTGGTACTGTACATTGTCCTTTCCATTTGGATTGAAGGTTGATAGAGACTCCAGAGTTTAAAACTGCTTTATTTTATAAATCATTTTAGTGAGTAATTTACATTTTTAGCTAGTCTGATGCATATTGCACACAGAGCTGGCTGAAATCCATAGTTGCAATTTAATTGCATCAGTTCGTCTGGAAGTGAAGGTTGATGCAATAAGTGCATTTGAGAAAAAATAATGACCATAAAGTGTATAATGCATTATGAAAGTTGTTTTATGCATTAGTTAGTTGTTTGCACCTTATAATGCATTGTAATGTCTCAAATAATTGTAACCACAGTTAATACAGCATATAACACTTATTAATTCATTGTTACACTATGCATTTTAAATTTGGTTTTAAAATGATAATACGACAAGATATGATGCATTACAATGCACATTATGAATAATTATACCCTTTAATAACCCTTTATAATGCTATGAAAAATGGTAAAACTAAGATTGAGGACAAATACAGAACAAAGTTACTAAAATTAATATTAATTAATAAAATAAAACCAGACAATATAAAAAATAATAAAAAAACAGCATCTCAGTTATATTATGCAAAATGGCAGTGCCATTATAATTGCATTATACACTTTAATAACCCTTTATAATGCATTATACATAACTGCTATTGGCCTTTAAGTAAAGCCACTTACCAAAATTATGAAAAAAAATCCAGTTTTCAAGATTATATATATAAATTATTAATATATATAAATTAAATTATTATAGATTTTAATTAATTTTAATTAGTTTAACTTGATGTCCTGAACTTAAAACTGAAATAAACATGAATAGAAACATTGGTAAAACTAATAAAATTGAGGACAAATGCGGAAAACAAAATGACTAAAATTAATAATAATTAATAATAAAATGAAAACTGTAAAATTGTAAAAATAAAAACTAATTCAAAATATTAATAAAATAATAGCATCTCAGTTATTCTAAAATAACACTGTCAATTTAGTTGCACTGTTGTATGTGTTGCTGTATGTATCCATATATAGGTCCATATATTTGGACACTGACACACTTTTCATAATTTCGGCTCTGTATGCCACTAGAATAGTTTTAAAATGATACAATCAAGATGAAATTGAAGTGCAGACTTTAAGCATTTAATTCAAGGGATTGAACAAAAATATAACTGTAAAGCCAGGCCAACAGAGGGAGCCCTTACCCACACTGACCTCTGCTGCTCTATGGTAACTTCCTGTTTGGCAGCCATAAAAGACAGACCATGCCAACCAGACGCTGCAAAGTATTGTTTTGCTCCTGCGGACTCTACCAAGCGTTTTCCTAGTTTCCAAGTTTCCTTGTTGTTTTCCCTAGCCCTAGCCATAGTTCTGTTTTTGTTTCTCAGTCATAGCAATAGTTCTTCCTAGTTTAATTGTTTTGTTTTTCATTTGTTACTTTGGACTGCCTTCTTGTATTTTGGACCCTCGCCTGTATCTTTGGATCACGCTTTTGCCTTGCCCTGTTTGTTCCTGTTTGCTGGTGTTCGACCCTGTTTGCCCTGACTACGATCATTACAATAAAGCCTGCTTTTGGATCCACCTCAGTCTCCCTTTGCAACAATAACATAAAATGCTAAGAAATTACAACCATTTTTATACACAGACCCCCCATATTCAGGGGCTCAAAATTAATTGGACAAATAAATGTAATCATAAATAAATTGTTCATTTTTAATATTTTGTTGAGAATCCTTTGCAGGCAATGACTGCCTTAAGTCTGGAACTCATGGACATCACCATAGACTGGGTTTCCTCCTTTGTGGTGCTTTGCCAGGCCTTTACTGCAGCTGACTTCAGTTGTTGTTGGTTTGTAAGTCTATCTGCCTTTAGTTTTGTATTCAGCAAGTGAAATGCATGCTCAATCAATTTGAAATCAGAAGATGGACTTGGCCATTGCAGAATATTTCACTTTTTTACCTTTAAAAACTCCTGGGTTGCTTTTGTTCTATGTTTTAGGTCATCGTCCATTTTTACCATGAAGAGCCGCCCAAACAACTTTGCTCCATTTAACTGAATCTGGGCAGACAGTATATCCCTATACACTTCAGAATTCTTCCGGCTGCTTCTGTCTTCTGTCACATCATCACTAAACACCGGTAACCCAGTGCCACTGGAAGCCATGTTCATGCCATTACACTGCTTCACCATGTTCACAGATGATGATGTTGTAGGCTTTGGATCATGAGCTGTTCCAAGCCTTCTCCATACTTTTTTCTTCCCATCATTCTGGTACACATTGATTTTAATTTCAGCAGTCCAAAAAAAGCTTTTCCAGAAGTGGTCTGGCTTTTTTAAATGTTTTTTTGACAAAGTCTAATCTGGCCTTGTTTGCACCTTGTGGTAAACCCTCTCTATTTTGCTCATGTGAAGTCTTCTCTTGATTGTAGACTTGACAGTGACACGTCTACCTCCTGGAGAGTATTCTTCACTTGGCTGGATGTTGTAAAATGTTTTATTACCATGGAGAGGATCATCCAATCATCCACCATACTGTCGTCTTTTGTGAACATCCAGGCCTTTTTATGTTGCTGAGCTCACCAGTTTGTTGTTGTTCTTCTCAGAATTCACCAAACTGCTGATTTGGCCACTCCTAATGTTCTTGCTATCTCTCTGATGCATTTCTTTTGTTTTTGAAGCCTAACAATTGTCTGTTTTACTTGCATGCAGAGCTCCTTTGACTGCATGATGGGTTCAGAGCAACAGCTTCCAAATACAATGGCACACTAAGAATCAACTCCAAATCTTTTACCTGGTTAACTGATGTAGAAAAAATGAAGGAATAGCCCACAACTGTCCATGAAACAGCTTTTGAGTCAACTGTCCAATTACTTATGGTCCCTTGAAAAAGGGGGGAGGTACATATTAAAGAGCTGTAATTCCTTAACCTTTCTACCAATTTGAGGATACTTCCCTAAAAATTAAAGCTCAGAGTGTGCACTTTAAGCCCATATTCATTGTATAACTGTAACTTGAATATGTTTTGGTCAACAGCTTAAATAATACAAATTGTGTCAGTGTCCAAATATATATTGAGATTTTAGTTTTGACTTATACTGTTTGAAACTGGCTGTTTTCATATAGTAGTTTGGCAAGAATTGCCCAGAGCTACGTCACCTAAAACATTTCTAAAGTATTTGTAATCATAACAGAGTTTCAGTTTATCTTGTTTATGTGGTTATTGCAAGATCCAATATGTTGAACCTGAAGTCATTTTCAGGAACGTCGTGGGTGGTGCTCAAGCTGATGTGATGGTGGTCCGGCACATGATGGCTGATTTAGGACCGCCACTTAGAAATGCTGGACCACAGAGATGAGAGCAGATGAGAGATGATGTTATATACCATGCAACGATAGGAATGTGACAAACACTAGAAATATTGCTGTAGCGTTTCATTTGTTGTATACATTACTGTTCAAATGTTTAGGGTCGGTAAGATTTTTTTTTGTTGTTGTTAAAAGAACTCTCTTACGCTCACCAAGGCTGCATTTATTCAATCAAAAATACAGTAAAAATAGTCAAATTGTAAAATATTATTACAGATTAGAATAAATGTGTTCTATTTGAATATGTTTTAAAATGTAATTTATTTTTGAGACGCAAAGCTGAATTTTCAGGATCAATATTCTAGTCTTCAGTGTCACATGATCCTTCAAAAATTATTATAGTGTATGTATGACAAAACAAATAAAAATGAGTTTTTCAAAATAAATAAAAACAAATTGAAAATATAAAAATAAAGACGAATGCCCATGAGATCCGGTGTTTAAATCGACTTTTAAATCGGGAACCACAGTTGTGTGTTTGGCATCTGTTTATTCTCGAACTATCCACACCTTTAATTACGTTTATTTATGCACATATTCATAATCTTCTGAGTAATGAGTTTTTTAGGGAAGGATGGGTTATTCAGTTTGACTTCTGTCAAAGCGCATCCATGATTCATCCATCCAAATTCATGTCCCTGTGAAAAACATATGGCTCTCATGAATCTTTCTGGTCACGCTGGTGTTTTTGTAATGTGTGAAGAGCTCAGTGGACCGTTGCTCGCTCTCAATTGTCCTGTTTCAATTTTTCAGCAGTCAAGGCTGCAGTCCTTTGCTTAACCTTGCTTTGACCTTGTGTAATTTATCACTGTCTGGTACCTTCTCTCCATACGCCCCCTTTCAACCAGTCTCTCCATGGAGAAAACACAGCAAAACATCATAAATAAGTCATATTGTATATATTTCTGGGTTATTATGTTGTGTCAACATAGCAAGGCATGCAGTTCATATGGTACTGGACACATGTCATGTACTATGTGTAGCATATATGTAACTTTTACAAGTAGGAACTTCATACTGAATAATAAAATTGTGTTGTGTTCTACGGAGCCATCAAAGGGACATGGTTAGCCATTTGCTAGCGGTAGCCTAATGCTAGCAATAATAAACTAATAAACAGAGTAAGGAAATATGACTGATAGTACAGTGGCAAATAATTTGCAGATCCTGAGCACCTCTTACAAACATCTAAAAGTCCTGCCACTCCATAATAGTATAAACTACTAGTATGTGTGATCGCAAATCTCCAAAGTAAAATGCAACCGCGCGTTCAAAAGCAATTAATATTCAGCATAATTACCTAACGATATACAGTTGAAGTCAAAAGTTTACATACACCTTTCAGAATCTGCAAAATAATAATTATTTTACCAAAATAAGAGGGGTGCATGCAAAATCCATATAGTCCACAAGAGAAAATAATAGTTGAGTTTATATAACTTACCATGTTCAAAAGTTTATACACTTGTGTTGTTAAATAAATGACCCACAGCTGAGTTTTTTATGTTTTTCATGTTTAGTGATAGTTGTTCATGAGTTTCTTGTTCGTCCTGAACAGTTAAACTGCCCGCTGTTCTTCAGAAAAGTCCTTTAGGTCCCATAGATTCTTTGGTTTTTCAGCATTTTTGTGTATTTGAACCCTTTCCAACAATGACTGTATGATTTGAGATCCATTCTTTTCACACTGAGGACAACTGAGGGACTCATATGCAACTATTATAGAAGGTATAAACAGTCACAGATGCTTCAGAAGCAAAAACAATGCATTAAGAGCCGGGGGTGAAAACTTTTGAACTTTTGAGGATGTGTACATTTTTTTTTTTTTTTTTCTAAATATCACATTTTTTTCATTTAGTACTGTCCTTCAGAAGCAACAGAAGATACTTAAATGTTCCCCAGAAGGCAAAATAGGTTAAATTTACCCTGATCTTCAAAAGTTTTCATCCCCGGCTCTTAATATTTTTTTTTTTCTCCTTTGAAGCATCAGTGAGCGTTTGAACCTTCTGTAATAGTTGCATATGAGTCCCTCAGTTGTCCTCAGTGTGAAAAGATGGACCTCAAAATCATACAGTCATTGCTGGAAAGGGTTCAAATACACAAAAATGCTGAAAAACCAAAGAATCTATGGGACCTAAAGGACTTTTCTGAAGAACGGCAGGCAGTTTAACTGTTCAGGACAAGCAAGGGACCCATGAACAACTATCACTAAACTAAAAAAAACACACAGCTGTAGATCATTCAGGTAACAACACAGTATTAAAAAGTTCAACTGTAATTGCAAAAAAAAAAACAAAAAAAAAAAAACATTGAAATATATTTTTCCTCCCCTCTCGGATTTATTTCCTTTAGGGGTTCTAGGGTTCTCGTCACTTCTTGTCTGAACACTGTGTTCAGATTTGGGCATACCCCTACTTCATACCATAGGAAAGATTTGAAACATCTTTAATTTCTCAGTTATTATGTTTGGGCAGCAGGTCGGATGGTGAGCAAATGAACATTTTTAAAACTTCTTCATTCTGTTAATTTCTTTTACTGTATGCCAATGTTTGAATCATTCATGTTCTCTATTCAACCTCATTGCTGTCTCTTCTCATAATAGAGTTCTCATCTGTGTTTAATTGAAGAATCTATGTTGTCTTAGATGTTTTTTTTCTTAAAATTCCCTTGGATACATAAAAATAAACACAAATGAGTCAATAGTTGGAATAAAATGAATGAGCAACAGCTCGTTTGATGAGAAACATTTGATTGCGTATTGAGAACTCTCATCTGCAGACTTGGTATCTTGGCAAATCTGAGCACAGTTTGAGAAACTGGGATATTTCTGATAATCAAAAAAACATGAGCATAATTTGGTGTTTGGGTCTTATTTATGACAAACAAGCAGAACTAATTTGTATGTAAATCATAAATGTGTTCATGTTTTCATGATGAATCGAATGCAACAATTTACACAAGTTCACTGTAAAAAGTTTTCACCAGATTTAACTTAAAACCTTAAGTTCAGCAGCTGCCTTAAGTTTTTAAGTTAAATCAGCTTAAAACTACAAGTAATTGTAACTTATTACAGTAAAAATGAGTTGATATAACTTGTGAGTTTAAATAACTTAAGTTGATTTAACTTACAATCTTAAGGCAGCTGCTAAACTTAATTTTTTAAAGTTGAAACTGGTGAAAACTTTTTACAGTGTAGTTTTATGAGAGATTTACACATTCATTCTGCTCGTCGTTACTCAAGTATAGTTAACAAGTATAGTTTGTGAGTTGCTCGTGAGAAGCATGCAGAAGTAATTTCTACATAAATCATAAACATAAGGTCTCATGTTGAATTGAAAGCAACAATTTACACATTAACGGTTTTATGCACAGTTTACACAATTTAGTTCTGCTCGTCTTTCGTGAATGAGGCTCTTTGCCATCTAGGAGAAAAAATGTTAAGGAGATCTAATGGCTGATTTTTCTTTCCAATGGGGTTGAAACCATCTGCTAATGACAGTCAGACACACTTGGTGGTTTTAAATGTTGTTTCTCACTTATACAGGCAACATTTGTGGATGTGGCTGTTTTGAAGCCTGGTTCACTGACTCAGACCTCCATCTCAGGCCAGCGAGCATCGGAGGGTGTGTTGGGATCCGTCTCTGCCAAGCCAAAAGCTTTCCACAAGCTGGCACGCGCCGAACCGCTGACTGAATCGGAAGGTATCGTGGCTGAAATCCCATATTTGTTCATGTTTATGTTGAGGGTGACAGATCTGCTGTATGTCTGAGGAGTGACGTTTCTTAAATCCCTAGAAGTCTTCAGCAACTCTCTGTCTCACTTAGGACTTCATTATAAGCAGACACATTTTATGTGCTTCCAATAGCAAAACAAGCTATTTCACACTGGATTCCTAAATCTTGAATCATGTTTTTCTACCTGCTGACGTGGACATGTGGTAACAATTACATCATTCTCCATCATAGAAGTTTTTGGTTATAATAAAGACGTGCACACATCCGTGCCACTTATAAAGTCTTGTTTAAACTAGTTAAACCAAATGATGCACATATTGCATTGTATTCATCTTTGTGCATGTTTCAAACTCAGGTTGTGAATCTACAGTCGTGGCCAAAAGTTTTGAGAATTACATAAATATTGGAAATTGGAAAAGTTGCTGCTTAAGTTTTTATAATAGCAATTTGCATATACTCCAGAATGTTATGAAGAGTGATCAGATGAATTGCATAGTCCTTCTTTGCCATGAAAATGAACTTAATCCTGAAAAAAAACTTTCCACTGCATTTCATTGCTGTCATTAAAGGACCTGCTGAGATCATTTCAGTAATCGTCTTGTTAACTCAGGTGAGAATGTTGATGAGCACAAGGCTGGAGACCATTATGTCAGGCTGACTGGGTTAGAATGGCAGACTTGACATGTTAAAAGGAGGGTGATGCTTGAAATCATTGTTCTTCCATTGATTCCATTGTGACCTGCAAAGAAACGCGTGCAGCCATCAATGCGTTGCATAAAAATGGTTTCACAGGCAAGGATATTGTGGCTACTAAGATTGCACCTAAATCAACAATTTATAGGATCATCAAGAACTTCAAGGAATAAGGTTCAATTCTTGTTAAGAAGGCTTCAGGGCGTCCAAAAAAGTCCAGCAAGCACCAGGATCGTCTCCTAAAGAGGATTGAGCTGCGGGATCGGAGTGCCACCAGTGCAGGGCTTGCTCAGGAATGGCAGCAGGCAGGTGTGAGCGCATCTGAACGCACAGTGAGGCCAAGACTTTTGGAAGATGGCCTGGTGTCAAGAAGGGCAGCAAAGAAGCCACTTCTCTCCAAAAAAAAAACATCAGGGACAGATTGATCTTCTGCAAAAAGTATGGCGAATGGACTGCTGAGGACTGGGGCAAAGTCATTCTCCGATGAAGCCTCTTTCCGATTGTTTGGGGCATCTGGAAAAAGGCTTGTCCGGAGAAGAAAAGGTGAGCGCTACCATCAGTCTTGTGTCATGCCGACAGTAAAGCATCCTGAGACCATTCATGTGTGGGGTTGCTTCTCATCCAAGGGAGTGGGCTTACTCACAATTTTGCCCAAAAACACAGCCATGAATAATGGTACCAAAACACCCTCCAACAGCAACTTCTTCCAACAATCCAACAACAGTTTGATGAAGAACAATGTATTTTCCAGCACGATGGAGCACCGTGCCATAAGGCAAAAGTGATAACTAAGTGGCTCGGGGACCAAAACGTTGAAATTTTGGGTCCATGGCCTGGAAACTCCCCAGATCTTAATCCCATTGAGAACTTGTGGTCAATCCTCAAGAGGCGGGTGGACAAACAAAAACCCACTAATTCTGACAAACTCCAAGAAGTGATTATGAAAGAATGGGTTGCTATCAGTCAGGATTTGGCCCAGAAGTTGATTGAGAGCATGCCCAGTCGAATTGCAGAGGTCCTGAAAAAGAAGGGCCAACACTGCAAAAACTGACTCTTTGCATAAATGTCATGTAATTGTCGATAAAAGCTTTTGAAACGTATGAAGTGCTTGTAATTATATTTCAGTACATCACAGAAACAACTGAAACAAAGATCTAAAAGCAGTTTGGCAGCAAACTTTGTGAAAACTAATATTTGTGTCATTCCCAAAACTTTTGGCCAGGACTGTACAGTATATTCCATCAGTGGTTATGTTGAGTTTAAAAAGGAGTACTTGAAGTCAACATGAAGTTAAAATTAACACTATTCGCTATTATGTTTCAGGACTTATTGTGAATGATCCACACATTCAAATGCATATTTTTCACAAACTTCATAATCTTTCTTCCAAATGTAATTATTTGCTCAACCTCTCCAATGACTTTTCTTTTTGGCTGATGTTAGCCAAGAGCTTAACAGACTTTTAGTCATTGTTTTAGGCAGAAGTGGTAGGTAATGCAGCTTTCCTAAAATTCTGCCAATAGTTTTAGTGCTATTTAAATGATGGATGGATAGATAAGTCTGTGGTCAATATTTTTGTTTAGCAAGGACACATTAAATTGATTAAAAGTGACAGTGACACTCACATTTTTACCAAAAAAAAAAAAAAAAAAAAAAAAAGAGTACAATTAAAATTGCATTTATTTATTTACTTAACTATTTTTGGTCCAGTTTCTCAATTTTTCATCTGAAGAAGATCTTTATTTTGCATTTTAATGCATACACCATTTAATGTCAAAACTTTATGTATTTAAGACTCAATTTAGAAGCATTTAAAGGCCTTAAATGTAATGCGATCTGGGAAAACATGCTGGGACATACTTGGGAATTCTGAAAAAATAGTTGCATTAAAAAAAAAAACATTTTTTCATTAAATTATTATTCTATAACACCTTGTCTATCATCTCTGAAAATATCTTGGCAAAATATACTTGTTTAGTGAAATAAAACACGAAGAAAAATTGTGATTTGAAAGTCTTTCACCATCTGTTAAGGTTTTCCAAGATCACATCTCAAATTGTGAAAGGGTGACTTTTAAAGACTTGCAGAAACCATGAAGAATGCATTAAATTGATCAAAAATTATATTTATGGTGTTTATATCAGTCAAAGAATCCTAAAAACATGTATCAAGGTTTCCACAAAAATGTGAAGCAGCACAACTGTTTTAAACATAAACATAAATAATTATCAGAAATGTTTCTTGAGCTGCAAATCAGCATTTTAGAATGATTTCTGAAGCATCATGACACTAAAGACTAGAGCAATGATGCTAAAAAGTCAGCTTTGCATCACAGGAATAAATTATATTTTTTAAATATATTCACAGAGAAAACACTTTTTTTAAATAGTAATAATATTTCAACTTTTTACTGTATTATTGATTAAATAAATGCAGCCTTGGTGAGCAGAAGACACTTGTATTTCATTTTCTTCTGTTACGGTTGCATAAAAATGCTTAGTCTTGCGTTCCACGTGTTTTGTGATGAAATCTGAACATGCTTCTTTCTGCTGACAGGTTAGAGTTACATAATTTTTATTGGGCTTAATTTTTCTTAAAATCTCTCACGTAACCCATCAATGACCCTCCATGCTCATCTGGAGCTCTTCATGTCAGGATGATTAATAGAAAACATGTGTCATTTCTGACCAGATGGGCTCAACAGGTGCTTACTAAACACATATTATTGTGCTGATGTTCTCCCTTTCATAAATATTTAGACTGAGCCTAACTAGGCATATCATCTTGCATTTCAGATGAAGGTTTAGTGTTTTTATTTCTCTAATGTGATAAATTTCTCTAATGAAACAGGAGCAAGTTGTTATGTTTTGATGAAACAACATTTAATGTGTTTTATTTATTAATCTGTTTTATGAAGACAAATTGTGTTGACTTTCGTCGTCTTGTTGACCTCAGCAGATATTTGTGGTTTTCGTGTACATAGCACTTGTTGTCTTGGATTGGTTTTCCTGTGACGGTCTCGTTGGAGTATTTCAATGTTTATTTAAGCTTCTTTAGAAACAATGACGCACTTCCAGGCGTTCAAGTACTCTGAAATGTTAGAAAAACTGATATGTAGATGATGTTCTTGGATTGTCTGACTTATGAGGTGTTAATGAAAGACGTGTTTGATGAATTAACTTTATAATGAGGTTATGCTGAAGTTAATGAAATTATAGTCTGGAATTATACTGCGACCTTTACTTCAAAAAAGCATTCAGAAAGGTTCTATAACATTAGTTAATGACATTAGTTAACATTTATGAACAATAGAAAAAAAAAATTAACTAGTGGACCTTGCTGAGTGACTGTACTCTAAGTGTCACTGTATTAATTATTATTTTATTTATTTATTTTATTTTATACAGTACGTTTTAAGTTTCATTTATTTACAATTTTGTGCTTTTGTGCTTTTAAGTAGCATATATTTGTAGAAATAGCCAAAAAAACATTGTAGTGGTCAAAATTATCGATTTTTCTTTTTTCTTTGCCAAGTAAAGTAAAGATCATGTTCCATAAAGATATTTTGTACATTTCCTACCATAAATATATCAAAACGTAATTTTTGATTAGTAATATGCATTGCTAAGAACTTCATTTGGACAACTTTAAAAGTGATTTTCTTAATATTTAGATTTTTTTGCACCCTTAGATTCCAGATTTTCAAATAGTATATATAAAATATTTAAAATAATAGCTTATTTATATCAAATAAGTGGTTTTATTACTGGTTTTGTGGTCCAGGGTCACGTTTATAAATACTTAGTGTACATTTAATATTTCTTTTTGGCTTTATTTTAATTTTACTTATTTCACTTACAATAAAACAATTGTATAGAAATTATAAATGTATTTTCATTCAGAAATTGCTGGTAAATAATTACAAAGAAATAGGTAAGTAACATGTTACTTCAAAAATTTCAATAATAATTTTTAATTTTTAGTTAAAAAGACTAAAATAGCATTTTTTTTGTAAAACATATTCCAATAATATTTTTATAACGTAATTTTTTTGTCTTTTCATTTCAGCTTTATTTCATTTCCCGAAAACGTGTTTTTTTTTCTAGTTGTAGTTAGCACTGTTAACACTGTTCCAGATTCTTATGGAAAAGTAAGGTAATGCTGTTGTCATGCAGTTGTGGGCAATTTTGGTTTTATTTGGTGAGGTAGCATGATGTAATTGGCAAACAATGATAACAAGCTGAAACAAAACCAATCCAGCTCTCCCTCCACAAGTTTCTACATAGACCTTCACGACTTTTATATCTAACAAGGGCCTGTATCATGGAAAAAAAAAACATTTACTGACTCATGTGACTCAGTGATCGGTCTCATTCAGAAATTTTCCACAAATGCCCCGTTGCGTTTGTTTAAAGCAATTAATGTTGCATAAAATGTAGCTAGTTTCAACACATTTGTCAGTCAATACACTCCAAAACAATGATCATTCACGTAATTTGACATGCATCAGTTTATACCAGTTGAAAAAAGTCATTCATGTAAGTAACGCAGTAAACGTGCATTATTAAAAAGAGCCTATTAGACCGGCCTGCATCATACTTGCTGAATAAAATCCAATAGGCCATTGCTTGCTTACTAATTTTAGGGTGCTGATTCCAAAGTAGTGCTTTTTCACAAAATATGTAGCGTTTTGAAGCATTTTTGCTTTTGACAACCATTTTAAGGTGAAGTCATCTTGTATTATCCCCTATTTGACATGATTTCTGTATTCCTCTGAGCCAGATTACAACTATTTCTTCTATTCTCAGCCATGTATAAATGATTCTAAATACATTATTTTATGCTTAATCCTGATTTCAAGGTTATAATTATGACCAGTGAAGAAAATGCAAACATGACCTTATTGTGGGTGTTTTATTACATCCAAACAGTGACAGAAATTAAATGCAGATTTTGCTTATTTCTTTAATATTAAATGGAGTATTTTATAGATTGAAGATACATTTGTGACACTTGTTTTTGTCATTAAAACCAAAACTTTTGACATTTGACTGCTTTTCTTGTTCTGTTAAAGGGATAGTTTACCCAAAAATGAAAATTTGATGTTGATTTGCTTACCCCCAGGGCATCCAAGATGTTGGTGACTTTGTTTCTTCAGCAGAACACAAACGAAGATTTTTAACTCAAACCGGTGCAGTCTGTCAGTCATATAATGGCAGTCGATGGGCACCAATCCTTTAAAAGTAAAACAAAACATACACAGACAAAACCAACTTACACCCTGCGGCTCGTGACGATACGTTGATGTCCTAAGACACGAAATGATCGTTTTTTGCGAGAAACTGAACAGTATTTATATAATTTTTTACCTTTGATACACAGCCACGTCCATCTTTCCTGAGCACAAGCTCATCATCCCGCACGTTACATGTGTACACGCTTTGGCGTAGTATACGCAAACGCCCTTAATTGCATAATTTTAAGGCTTTATATAACTTAAATGGATGAGTTATAAAAAAAAAATTCACCCCCCTCACAGTAAGACAGGAAGGGCAAAATTAACTATAGACCAAAACCACTTTTTGTACCAGGCTGTAAACATATTTTTTTCTGCTGTAAATTTGGGCATTTTAACATGGGGAGCCTATGGGATTGACTCTCTTCTGCAGCCAGTCTCTAGCGGCCAGTCAATGAATTGCAGTTTAAGTCACTTCCGTATTGGTTTCTACAGAGAGAGCGGGAGGTTGCCGCTTGGACACTACTCTGTTTTTTTTTTTTTTTTTCGTGAACTGTCTCTTGGATGACAATTGGTAACATGTTTAGTTCTGTCGCTTTAAGAGCACCTCGTTTTTTTTTTTTTTTTTTTTTTTTTGCTGTTTGATGTTACTTTCACTTTAGACATAATCAACTGTGTTTATATGTAATCCTGGTGTTTTGAGCCCGTAAATCACGACTCATGACTTTGTAGCGTTCCAGGCAAGTCACGCCAAACTGCCTGAGCGCATTTATTATTATTAATCTGATTGCAGCGTTATATTGTCCTAAAGTCTTTTTTTCCACTGTGTACCACTTGCATAAACAATGCACACGTAGGGGCTGACATTGTTGTTTCGCAGGGTATGTGACGTCAGAGCTCGGAACTGAGAGTACATCGATCTACAGGGCTCACAAAATCTCTGGTAGCCCTTCGGGCAGGTACTCTTCAGATTTTGGTAGCCCCCCCCCCCCCCCCCAAAAAAAGACTTCTTTTTTTTAAAACATGGAAAATCAGATAGGAGTCTAAACTTAATCAAAAATGTTTTCAATACACAGATTTAAACAAATATCAAGGAAGGAATTTTAGTTCACTATTTGGTGTATCTGCAGAATTTTTAAATATCAATTTAAGGCAAATCGAGTATATCATTTATTATATTTATTTAAAACATAAATATTACTGTCTTAATTGTTTAGTATTTTAGAAGGCACATTAACTTCCTTCACATTTACAACTCTCTGTGATAATTGCATAGCCTGGCAAGCCAGACCCACATAAATGTAGGGTCTGGGCACTCTCCATAGACAGGGCTCAACCAGAGGGGTGGGATAAACGGTTGTCTTTCAAACTCCTCTCCACGCAATAGGATAGCGCTACAACCAATCAGAGACTTAGTCTGTCAGGTGACGTAGTCAGAGCGACGGAGATTTTTAACGAAAATCAGTGCACTGTGCAGTCTGTCAGCCAAATAATAGACATAGATGGGCACTAAACCTTTAAAAGTAAACAAAAACATGCACAGACAAATCCAAATTACACCCTGCTCTGACGTAGTATACGCAAACACCGGAAGGGGAAATCGGTGAAAAAGTCCAGGATGAGTTTGCGTAAGCAAACGTAATCTTTTAGCTTTAAATGGGTTTGAACAACCAGGATAAGCGCAAGTAATTACCATTTTGAATAGCCGCTATATCCACAATCTCTGTGCATTGTGTGGACAATGAGTGTCGTATACACGCCACAGATCGCTTCCGGTGTTTGCGTATTCTACACCACAGCGCGTTCACATGTAACGAGCTCCTGCTCAGGACAGATGGACGTGGCTGTGTATCCAAAGTAAAAAATTATATAAATACTGTTAAGTTTTCCACGCGTAATTCACAGAATCAGGAATTCATGTCTGACGGAACTTATGGTCGCAGGTCAGGACTCAGGCGTCATCATGTTAAGCCCGCCCACCGACTCGTGATTGGCCCGGTACATCTTGGATTTTTCGGAATTTTAAGTGAATTGAGAGTAACTAGACTGACCTTGGAAGCAAATGTAATTTGCTGCCGCTAGGGGCGCGTCTAGATTCTAGGCTAATAATTGCAATCATTTGACCATAAATAGCTGAAAAAAATGTGGAAATAAAAATTAATTCTCTGTCACGAGGGGGCGCTTTAGGAGCGCTGAAATACTACAGTTTCCCTAGTAACGGCTGAACACAAAGCAGCATTAACATTGTTTTATCAGGCATGAAATGAAAATGCCAACGACGCGTTTCTGAGGACAGTCGGCTTCCTTCAGATACGTTCATATAAAGACATCCGTGCGGCGTTTTGACTTTGAAACGTGCAGCATGCATATTTATTCAATGACATCATTGCCTTTTGAAATTTAATCCAGCCCTATCGCCATTCTCGTCTTTCCGTCCCCAAATGTAAGACCTCCTAAATTATAATTAAGACTTTTCTTATACTATTTAACATATTTAAAACTTTTTATGGCCTTAAATTTAATACAACTAAATTGAGGAGTTTAAGGCAGGCTGTAGCACGATACTACGTAGATTTTTTTTTTCTTAAGATGCCAATTGATATTTAAAAAAATAATAAGTTGCCTTTCAAGTCATATTGTGAAAAGTAAATATAGTGGTGGAACTATGACGTCATTTTGTAGGCAGATCAGCTGCTAGCATCACACTGGTTCCCTCGACAAAAAGGCAATAGGATTTTTTCAACTTACACATTTTGTCCATCAAGGGAATCCTCGCAAAGTAATATAACTTGAATGAATTTTGAAGCCTAAATACAAACGGCAAAACTAAAAAGCTAAACTTAGGCTATAAACGAACTACATCAGTTACTCGTCTTCAATATCATCACCACCACCACCGTGCTTCCGACAAACTTCTTCAAACTTTTAGAAACATGTTCAGTATAAGGGATTTACTCGGTGGATACATTTTTTATTCCATGTTACATGAATCTTTTCATATAAAACTGGAATAAGTTCAAAACTAGAGCCAAAATAAAACTGAAATGAAACCATACACTTTAAAAAGTTTTCACCAGTTTCAACTTAAAAACGAAAGTTTAGCAGCTGACTTAAGTCATTTAAACTTACAAGTTATATCAACTCATTTTATTGTAATGAGTTAAAATGACTTGTACTTTTAAGCTGATTTAACTTAACTTAAGGCAGCTGCTGAACTTAGGTTTTTAAGTTGAAACTGGTGACAACTTTTTACAGTGTAATAATAAACAGTGAGGAGTGAATAAATGAAATAATCATAACTAAAACATATGAAAGCACCTATTTCTGTACATTTCGAAACAAGGTCCATTAAAAGTCAATCAATTCTTGATTAATATGGATATTTTAATTAAAAACGAGTCTCCACAGTATTCAATGAAAATCTAGTGCGTGAAATTATTAAATAACAGCAGAGTGAGCAAGCTTTTGATTATGGTAAGATTACATTTATTTTATAGAATAAAGTACCATATTTGAGCCATCATTTTGTTCATCATTTTATCCTTGCTTCTAGAAAATCCTCAATCTTTCTGCTTTCTAAAAAAAACCCATTGACTGATTGGGGCTATGGAACCGGAAGTGCTAAAATGCTAACTCGCTTCCGGGTTTTTGCCTACAATAGTTTCCTCATATTGCGATTTAGACAGTGATGTTAAAGTTATTTCCTATTTTTTTGCAAACCTCTTCATACACTATGCCATATGGTTTTGACTGGGATTAACATCAAAATATCAGCTTGCATTTAGACTGAGTCTTGAATGCTTTTTTCAATGCAAATGAACCATATAGATAAGAAACTATCTGGTAGAAAAACCCTCTGGGCATCTCCGAATGACGAAAGATGCCAGTTCGGCACACTTTCTGATGAAATAGCACAGTAGTTTATTACACTTTGGCATGATTTCACCCTGATTGTCATTTAAGCAGCGTGGAAATACTCTGTAATGGTGAAATGGAGAGCAGTTGACGTGATAATTGCAAACAGGTGGCTGATTGACCAGAAAGTAGTGCTTGTTAATGTTATATGTCACTTATAATGTCATGTGCAGTGGCATCTGTGCAGATGAATAGTAAACAAATGGAAGATGTGAGTAAATTATCTGTAAAATGTCTTTTTCAGTCATTTGCTAGTAATGGAAGTGAAAGCGATGGTCTGCAGTCGATAAGCGCTATATCAGTCGATAAAACTGGCTTTCTGCCATTTTCACCCAAAGTCTCAACACAATTTCTTAATGCTTTTTACAAGCATTTATAAATGCTCGTTTATGCGTGTGCTATGTGCATCTAGCTTTTAACCGAGCTCAGAAAAATGTCCCTGGCTTCTGGTCTCAAGTCTGGTTTGCATCTTCGTGCCTCTTGAGTGTCTCAGTATTTGCTATGGTGGGAAAGAACTTTTTTGTCATGCATTGGCATTAGATAAAACATATTTGGCTAGTTAGGTTTAAAGAGTTAAAAATAAACATTTTTATTGTATTATTTGACCTCTTTCTTAGAAATTTTTGAGTTCGAACATCATTTGCAAACCTTTTTACTTGTCTGAGTGAAGCAGTATGTTAAGTGAGAAAAAATGAAGGGTCATAGAAGACTATTCGTTTGCCAAAGCTACATTATTTGATCTAAAAACATTAAAAAAACAAAAACATATAGGAATACTGTGAAATATTATTACAATGTAAAATAACTTATTTCTATATGAATCTATTTTAAAATGTAATTTATTTCTGTGATGCAAAGCTGAATTTTCAGCATCATTACTACAGTCTTCAGTGTCACATAATCCTTCAGAAATCGTTCTAATATGCTGATTTGTTGCTTAAGAAATATTGTTAATAATATCAATGTTGAAAACAGTTGTGTTGTTTCTTATTTTTGTGGAAACTGATACATTTAGTTTTTTTTAAGATTCCAAAAAGAAAATTCTAAAGTTCAAAAGAACAGCATTTATTTGAAATAGAAATCTTACATTGTTGCAATGTAACATTATTAATGTCTTTACTTTCATTTTTGAACAATTTTAATTCATTCATTCGGAATAAAGATATTATAATTTTTTTTTTTTAAATAATATTTTTAGATTTTTGTATTTGCAAACATTTTTACTTCTGTAAGCGGTATTTCTGAGTGAACAGGATGTTGAAAAATGCGCCAAGCAATTTTTGGACCAAAAAATCCAGTAAAAATGTGAAATATTTTTTACCATTTAAATTAACTGTCTTCTTTTGTAATACATTGTAAAATTTAATTAATTCATGTGATGTCAAGTAGAATTTTCAGCATCATTACTCTAGTCTTCAGAGTCACATGATCTTCAGAAATGATTCTAATATGCTGATTCGCTGCTTAATAAACATTTTTGATCATTATGATGTTGAAATCATTTGTGCTGCTGCATATTTTTGTGGAAACCGTGATATATTTTATTTTTCAGGATTCCTTGATGAATAGAAAGTTGAAAAGAACAGCATTTATTTGAAATAGAAATCTTTTGTAACATTATTAATGTATTTACTGTCACTTCTGAACAGTTCATCAATTCTGAATAAATATATTTATTTTTTTTTAAAATTTGCAAACATTTTTACTTCTGTAATCTGTATTTCTGCGTGAACAGGATGTTCGGTAAGAAAACAAATGTTGAAAAATGCAGCAAGGCTGCAATTTTTTTGACAAAAAAAAAAAATCCAGTAAAATTTTAAATGTGTTTTACCATTTAAAATAACTATTTTCTATTTGAATATATTGTAAAATTAAATTTATTCCTGTGATGGCAAGTTGAATTTTCAGCATCATTACTCTGGTCTTCAGAGTCACATGATCTTCAGAAATCATTCTAATATGCTGATTTGCACTTAAGAAACATTTCTGATCATTACCAAAGTTGAAAACATTTGTGCTGCTGCATATTTTTGTGGAAACTGTGATGCATTTTATTTTTCAGGATTCTTTGATGAATAGAAAGTTGAAAAGAACAGCAATTATTTGAAATAGAAATCTTTTGTAACAATATTAATATCTTTACTGTCACGTTTGAACAATTTAATTCATCCATTCTGAATAAAAATCTTAATTTATTTCAAAAAATAATATTTTTAGATTTTTATTTGTAGTAATTTTTACATTTTTTGACACAAATCCAGTAAAAATTTGAAATATTTTTTTACCATTTAAAATAACTATTTTCTAATTGAATATATTGTAAAATTTAATTTATTCCTGTGATGCCAAACTGAGTTTTCAGCATCATTACTCCAGTCTTCAGAGTCATATGATCTTCAGAAATCATTCTAATATGCTGATTTGCTGCTTAATAAAAATTTCTGATCATTACCAAAGTTGAAAACATTTGTGTTGCTGCGTATTTGGTGGAAACTGTGATGCATTTTATATTTCAGGATTCTTTGATGAATAGAAAGTTGAAAAGAACAGCATTTATTTGAAATAGAAATCTTTTGTAACATTATTAATGTCTTTATTGTCACTTTTGAACAATTGAATTAATCAATTCTGAATAAAAATATAAATTTATTAAAAAAAATATTTGCAAACATTTTTACTTCTGTAATCTGTATTTCTGCGTTAACAGGATGTTTGGTAAGAAAAAAGTGTTGAAAATGCAGCAAAAAAAAAAAAAAAAAAAAAAATCCAGTAAAAATGTGAAATGTTTTTTACCATTTAAAATAACTATTTTCTATTTGAATGTATTGTAAAATTACATTTATTCTTGTAATGCCAAGCTGAATTTTCAGCATCATTACTCTAGTCTTCAGAGTCACATGATCTTCAGAAATCATTCTAATTTGCTGCTTAAGAAACATTTCTGATCATTACCAATGTTTCCATATTTTTGTGGAAACCTTGATGCAATTTATGTTTCAAGATTCTTTGAGTAGAAAGTTCAAAAGTACAGCATTTATTTGCTTTGGTGACATTATAATGCCTTTACTGTCACTATTGATCAATTTAATGCAGCCATACTAAATAGAGGTAATAATTTAAGTTAAGTGTGACTCCCATTTCCAGGTATACTTCCATATGTTTTGTTTTTTAGTTCATCCTCTTTGTTTCTGTGCATATCTTCATGGATTAAAATTGTAGGATTATTAAATATTCTGTTTGCTTTTATGTAGAAACTTTTGAACTTGTGCGTATAGGCGTATGTTCTCGCTCTAGGGAGAAGAGAGTATGGGTAATATATGCTGAGTGTGTAGGCATTTCAACACCTCAAAGCAGTAGGAGGGATGAACAGGAGGGGAAAGAAAGAGAGAGAGAGAGAATGTGTACGAGTTTGTGGAAAGGCTATTTAAGGGCAGTCCTTGTAATTCACAGAGCTCTGACTGAAGTCTTTCATATTAAAGAGGAGTAGTGCTTTCATCCTCTCTCTCTCTCCTTCTCGCACACTTCAGCGGGCGGGCGGACGGACGGGTGTGAGGAATACATCACGGACGCTCTCAGCTCTCAGATCTTCCAGCACGTGGAGAGACGGAGACAGACGGAAGCTGGGGGTCTGGAACGCTGGACATCCTCACCTCCTCGCTATTGTTTGATTCGTGTCTTCTGCACCTGATTTGCTCGGCTGCAGGGAGGCGCGTGGAAGCTCCATTCATCACCACAGGTATCTTTATCTAATTTGTAGTTTCTTGTTATGGATGCAGTGCTTTTTTTGGACTTTGCATTCACTCTGCTGTTGACCCATAGGGACATTTCGGTTGCTCAGAGGTTTCTTTTTTATAGCTCTGGAGGTTGAGTTCATAAGTATGCTGCTTTTTGATGTCAACTTTCTCAGATGTTTCTCCTAAAAAATTCAGTGTTTTCATGAAGTTCACAGTGTGAGACATTAAGATCTCTTCTGAAACTACAGGAGATGCATGTGAATAGGTTATATTTGTCAGGAGGCTCCTTTGGCTCTACTTTTAATCTCATTGCTGTCTCGGAGAAACAATTGAGACATTGGAGATTTAATTTCTTTGCATATGAATTGGAACCTAGAGGAAAATTGTATGTCTCAAAGGTTCAGTTGAAGACATTCAGTTGAGTTCTTAGTTATTTGAGGTGTCAACCTTGTCTTAGATGTTTCTTATAAAAATGTATTATATTTCTCAGGAGGCTCCTTTGGCTCTCCTTTTGATCTCATTGCTGTCTCTGAGAAACAATTGAGACATTGGAGATTTAATTTCTTTTTTTAATTTTTTGTTTTCATATGTATTGGAGCTAGAGGAAAACTAATTCTCAAAGGTTCAGTTGAAGAGTTTCAGTCGAGTTCTTGGTTATTTAAAGTATAAACTTTGTCTCAGATGTTTCTCATAAAAATGAGTCAACTGTTGCTCATATGTGACCCTGGACCACAAAACCAGTCTTAAGTCGCTGGGGTATATTTGTAGCAATAGCCAAAAATACATTGCATGGGTCAAAATTATTGATTTTTCTTTTATGCCAAAAATCATTAGGAAATTAAGTAAAGATCATATTCCATGAAGATTTTCTGTAAAATTCCTACTATAAATATCAAACTGTAATTTTTGATTAGTAATATGCATTGTTAAGAACTTAATTTGGACAACTTTAAAGGTGATTTTCTCAGTATTTTGATTTTTTTGCATCCTCAGATTCCAGATTTTCAAATAGATGTATCTCGGCCAAATATTGTCCTATCCTAACAAATCACATATCAACATTTATTGAGCTTTCATATGATGTATGCATCTCAGTTTTGTAAAATTTAACCTTATGACTGGTTTTGTGGTCCAGGGTCACATATATAGATGAACTCTGTCGTTTGATCACAGACTTTGATACTTTGGCAAGTCTGATCACAGTCTGAGACATTAAGATCTCTTCTGAAACTAAAGGAGATGCATGTGAAATGAATTGGTCATATTTTTCAGGATGCTCCTTTGGCACTCCTTTTGATCCCATCGCTGTCTCTTAGAAACAGTTGAGACTGATGACATTTCAATTGTTTTCATATGTTTTAGAACCTAGAGGAAAACTGTCAGGGTTTGGGTAGAGCGGGAGTTCTCAACTCTGGCCCTCGAGGTCCATTTTCCTGCAGAGTTTAGCTCCAACCCTAATCAAACACACCTGAACAAGCTAATCAAGCTCTTCATCATTACTAGAAAGTTACAGGCAGGTGAGTTTGATCAAGGTTGGAGGTAAACTCTGCAGGAAAGCGGACCTCGAGGGCCAGAGTTGAGAACCTCTGGGGTAGAGGAATGAGGCGAGGACTCAATAATGCAGAAGCAGTGGGCTTTATTAGCAAAATAAAAACAAAACCAACATAAACTACCCCGTGGGGGAAAACAGGTCAGCAACAACACAGGCAAGGCTTGACAAGGCAGGGCAATACAGGAAACCATGAGGGTAGATTCGATGACGAACTTGGCCGGGATTGAAAACACAAGGAGAATAAGTAGGGAGAAAATTAGGCAGGTAACAAGGGAAACACAGGTGGGGCAAATTAACCAATAATCAGGAAACAAGATGGGTGGGGTCAAGACAATAGACGTGAGAGCACATGGCACAAGAAACCAATCAAGACAAAAGCCATGTGCTCACACAAAACAAAAACACAAGCACATGGCCAGCAATACAAAAAATCACAAGCCATGGGCTTGAACAAACAAGACACGAACACATACTCATAAGCTGCACAAGCCACGTGCCACAACACAAGAAAACAAGAAAATACAAAAGACAAATCCACATGACAGGAGAGCGTACATCTCGAGCGAACTCGAGACCGCACGCTCCCGCAACAAGACAGATCATGGAGTGTAAGTGTTCGAACCCCGACACGAAACTGAAACTCAACAAGACTTGAGTGCCGGGATCCGAACACCACACTCCAACAAGAAACAAGGCACGCAAACAACAACAAAAAAAACAAGACATAACGGTAGTGTCAGGGCTCTGTCACAAAACCACAAGAAAACTAGACCGAAGTGACAGAACCCTGACAAAAACTCTATTTCTCAAAAGTTTAGGTGAAGACAATCAGTCAAGTTCTTGGATATTTGAAGTATCAACCTTTCTCATTAAAATTGGTCAACTGTTATAGATGAACTTTGTCTTTTGATTGCAGACCTTGGTTTCTTAGCAAGTTTGATCACAGTCTGAGACTTTAAGATCTCTTCTAAAACTATAGGAGATGCATGTGAAATAAATGTATTAGCTATTTAGAATATTTCATATTAGAATATTTAGAATATTTCAACAATAAATATGGGCTGTATATGTGTACTGTCTGTACATACAAAGGTTAAATGGGTTTTGAACATTGTTTCAAGTTGAAGTGTATATGTGATATCAAAGCATCGTCTTCATGCAGTGAGCATGTACGTGTGTTTTCATGTAAGGGACTCTGACAGACTGATGAAAGGCTGAAACTGTGCGCTTGTCTTTGATGTCACCTGGCAAAAGGCATGTGTCCATTTATCAGTCTGTGCATGTCTATATGACATGAGTGAACATCATGAAAATGTCATCGTCCTGTGGAAAGGAGAGAATGATCTGTGGGCAGCAGCTGCTCTATGTGTGTATGTATTTAAGGGAAAGACTCCAGGCATTGTGGTTTCTGAGGTTCAGGTGCATAAACAGACCATTACTATTTAATGTTTGGCTCTTGCGTTAGCAAATCATTATTATTATTATAGCTCTCACTCACTGATTTTATTTTAACTCTCTGTTAAACTGTCGGGTACATATCGACCTGCGCTGTTTGTTATGGACATGAGTGATTCTTCAAACTGTGTGGTCTGTTGATTAGAGGTTTTCTAAGTGAATTTTGCTCAACAGACATTAAAATTGGTCCATAACCTAGTGGCCTGTCTAAACAGAAAGCATTTTGAAGAAATAGTTCACCCAAAAAAAATTCAATTTGATGGCAATGCAGTCACCTTCAGCCCATCCAAGATGTATATGAGTTTGTTTCTTTGTCAGAACAGATTTGGAGAAATTCAGCATTTCCTCATTTGGATCCTCACCAATGGATCCTCTGTAGTGAATGGGTGCCATCAGAATGAGAGTCCAAACAGCTGATAAAAACATCACAATAATTCACAAGTAATCCACACCACTCCAGTCCATTTTGTGAAGCCAAAAGCATCCCTTCTGGCCAAAATATCCAGTCCATAATCCTTAATAACACTTCCTCCAGTGGAAAAAGTCCATCCCCGGTTGTCCATCACATCAAACTCCACCAACTGTTTTGTTTTGTAAACGGTGCTTGATCTGTGCATATTTCTCTCCTAATCCAGACTAGATTACTTTTTCACTGGAGAAATCAATATTATAGACAGAACTTTCATTTTAGTTTGCATTGTTGAGTTTTATCTATGTAGTGTTTCAAATTGGTCTTGTTTCCAGCCAAAATATCTAAAAATTCTTAAATCAAGAAGGATTTTCTAGATGAAAAACGAGTCAAAATCAAGTGAGTTTTTGCTTAAAACAAGCAAAATAATCTGCCAATTGGGTAAGCAAAAAAATCTTATTTCGAACAGAAAACAAGACACTGGCAGATTATTTTGCTTGTTTCAAGCAAAAACGCTCTTAATTTTGACTTGTTTTTCTGAAAACAAGACAATTTTTACTCATCCAGAAAATCCTTCTTGATTTAAGATGTTAGATTTTTTTGTCTTGTTTCCAGCCAAAATATCAAAGTAAGACATTTTTTGCAGTGTGTTGTCTAACACATCAACATTCACCAACTGTTTTACCTTGTAAATGGTGCTTGATCTCTGCATATTTCTCTCCTGATTCAGACTAGATGACTTTTTCATTGGAGAAATCAATATCATAGACAGAGGACTCTCATTTTAGTTTGCATTGTTGAGTTTTATCTATGTAGAGTGTTTCAAATTAACCACACTGCAAAAAGTTATTTTCTGACTTAGATTTTTTGTCTTGTTTTCAGCCAAAATATCTAAAATTCTTAAATGAAGAATGATTTTCTAGACAAGTAAAAATAGTCTTGTTTTCAGAAAAAAAAAACAAGTCAAAATTAAGTGAGTTTTTGCTTAGAGCCAATAAGTTAAGCAAAAAAAAATCTTATTTAAAACAGAAAACAAGAATATTTTTCTTATCCACTGGCAGATTATTTAGCTTGTTTCAAGCAAAAACACACTTTATTTTGACTAAAAACAAGACAATACTTTTTACTCATCTAGAAATCCTACTTGATTTAAGAATTTTTAGATATTTTGGCTGGAAGCAAGACAATGATCTAAGTAAGAAAAGCATTTTTTGCAGTGTACTTATAGGGTTTAAAATGTAGTTTTTGGAAAGAAGCTTTTGTCATTGATAAAACACATGCTTTTATATAAGGAAAATGTGCAGCATTTTTGGAAAGTGGAAAGTAGGGAATTTTTTGATGGGACTCAATAGCCCCACAAATGAAAGCACATGCTGTTTTGAGCCCAGTGGGCTGTTTGAGGTGAGCGTTTGAGGTTTAAGACCTGAGGATAGAGTCAAGCCCTCTTCTCCATCCAGCTGAAATGAAAGGGCATAAATTGTCGGAGGTCAGCGGCAGACGGGGGTTTATGGTGCCTCTGCTATGTGCGGTTCCTCCTGTCATACTGTGGAAGGAATGATGGGAACAGAGAGAAAGAGAGAGTGGAAGGTGTCTGGGTCTGTCAGGACAGCTGGAGTGAGAACGACCCACAGCCTCAGGGCTTCACTTAAGGAAGAGCAAAAGAACATTGTAGTGAGTGTGAAATTTGAGGTTTTATTTCGGATGGACCAGTCTGCCGTTGATGCAAAAATGGGCAACTAATTTATTCCACATTGTGTTTGAATAGATTTTCAGAGTGTGAAAAATGAAGAGAAATTGTGAGGTTTGGAAAAAAAGAATGAATGATGTGTGATATTATAGTATTTATTCATACACAATTGAGGTCAAAAGTTTACATCCCTCTTTCAGAAGCTGCAAAATAAGTGGGATCATACAAAATGCATGTTATTGTTTATTTGGTACCCCAATGACCCTGTTCAAAAGTTTACACCCCCTTGATTCTAAATACTGTGTTGTTACCTAAATGTTCATCAGCTGTGCTTTTTTGTTTAGTGATAGTTGTTCATGAGTCCCTTGTTTGTCCTGAACAGATAAACTGCCTGCTGTTTAAAAATCCTTCAGGTCCCACATATTTTTGGTTTTCCAGCATTTTTGTGTATCTGAACCCTTTGCAACAATGACTATGATTTTGAGATTCATCTTTTCACACTGAGGACAACTGAGGGACTCATATGCAACTATTACAGAAGGTTCAAACACTCACTGATGCTTCAGAAGAAAAAACAATGCTTTAAGAGCTGGGGGGTAAAAACTTTTGAACAGAATGTAGATCTGTAAATTTTTCTTAGTTTGCCTAAATGTCATATTTTATCATTTAGTACTGCCCTTCAGAGGCTACAGAAGATAGTTACATGTTTCCCAGAGGACAAAATAAGTTAAATTTACCCTGAACTTCAAATTCTAAAGTTTTCACTCCCCGGTTCTTAATGCAAAATTTTTCCTTCTGGAGCGTCAGTGAGTGTTTGAACCTTCTGTAATAGTTGCATATGAGTCCCTCAGTTGTCCTCAGTGTGAAAAGATGGATCTCAAAATCATACAGTCGTTGTTTGAAAGGGTTCAAATAAACAAAAATGCTGGAAAACCAAAGAGTTTCTGGGACCTGAAGGATTTTTCTGAAGAACAGCAGGCAGTCTAACTGTTCAGGACAAACAAGGGACTTATGAACCACTATCACTAAAATACAATAAAAACAGCTGTGGATCATTCAGGTAACAACACAGTATTAAGAATCAAGGGGATGTAAACTTTTGAATGGGGTATTTTTTTGATAAATTCAACTATTATTTTCTCTTGTGAACTATATGTAATCATCTTTTATGTGAAATATTGTATTCAGGCCAGTACTAAATAAACAATAACACGCATTTTGTATGATCCCTCTTATTTTGGTCAAATAATTACCATTTTGAAGATTCTGAAAGGGGGATGTAAACTTTTGACCTCAACTGTACAGTTTGTTAGATTTTTCATCTAATATTTATATTTTATTTCACTCACTGAAAATTGATAATACATTGATTATTAATAATTTTAGTTATACCTAAAATGCTCATGACAGGATTATTATAGTTAACTAAAACCTAAATGAAAACTATAAAAATCATTAAAAAAAAACATTTTTTGTTTGTTATTGCCTTGTTTTCAAGGCAGCTCAGCTTTCTCATTTGAATTTATTTTACATGACATATAATTTATTTTATATTTTACCCTTACAAAAACTGAAATAATTAAAAATAACTTAAAAAAATACAATAAAACTAAAGACTAAAACATGTACTAAAAATTAAAGTGAAAATGGAAAACATTATTCAAAATAGGAACAAAAACTATAATAGTATTTTAAATTAATGCTATCCTAGAATATCACTTACTGCATACTGCCAAAGCAAAGATGTTTTAACTTTGTCAATTTAATCAAATAATGAGTCATGATACAAACATTATAAATTGTATTGATAATGTAGCTCATTGGTTAGATATTGCATTGTTTGATACAGTATTCTGTACAATGTGCTCTGGTTGTATACTGCGCATTTCATGTTATGTTATGGTTACATCATGCATTGCGTACTTTCCACGCTATATACACTGCATACTGCTAAAACAATGTGAGAAGTACACTATTCTGAACATTGAAGATGTCAGCAATTCTCTGAAATTTGATGTTTGCTTGAAAGCTAAAGAAATCTAAACCACGTCCAAGTGCAACTTTTCATTCCAGCCAAGTACATTCAGGTGTTGCTGAATAAAAAGTCAACAGTGATCTGGACCGAACAGCTGCACTGCAAACCAGTTATTCTGTGTGTTCCCATGAGTAATCTTTGATATAAGCGCCTTCTTCCAATAAATCTCAGGGAGTCTAGACAGACAGGTCTGGGTTGCATATGGACCCGTAGTGCAGATGGCCTGGTGCTGATGGATCACTTCCAGGCTCTTTTTTTTTTTTTTTTTTTGAGTGAGAATCAGTCATTCGCTTTGGTAAGCGGCCACTGAAGACGAGAAAATTCATGTCTGGTGTATCCGTTTCACCGTCAAACTTCTCACTTACTTAAGGGAAAGTGTCACATAGGGGCATTGCTCTGATGGTATCCTCATCACCGAAAACATTCTGGAAGTATTCAGCAGGTCAGTGAAATTGGAGATTTCTGGAGGTTGCCTTAATGAGGAAAGCATTGATTCACAGAACAATGAAGTATCTTTCCATCCAGAATTATTTAGATATAACAAAGCTTGCAACAATATCACAGTATCAGTTCTGTAATAAGCAATGTTCTTTACTATCAATATTATTATTAGATTTATATATTGGTTTAGAATTTGGTGCTTTTCATTGAAATGCAACTGGTTTTTGCTGGTCGGCTTTATGGCTTCGAACAGGTTCTCTGTGTGCAAAATGCATTAAAGTGTAACTGCATTTTGTCATGCATTTCGTGTCACATAATGCATTCAGTTCATGAAATTGGTTACACTTGGTTGCCCATACAAAACAGCTCTGCAGCAACCTTTCATAAAGCAATGAAGCAATGCAAATTCATCATTATATGTGACCCTGGACCACAAAACCAGTCTTAAGTCGCTGGGGTATATTTGTAGCAATAGCCAAAAATACATTGCATGGGTCAAAATTTTAGATTTTTCTTTTATGCCAAAAATCATTAGGAAATTAAGTAAAGATCATGTTCCATGAAGATTTTTTGTAAAATTCCTACTGTAAATATATCAAAATGTAATTTTTGATTTGTAATATGCATTGTTAAGAACCTAATTTGGACAACTTTAAAGGTGATTTTCTCAGTATTTAGATTTTTTTGCACCCTCAGATTCCTGATTTTCAAATAGATGTATCTCGGTCAAATATTGTCCTATCCTAACAAACCATACATCAGTAGAAAGCTTATTTTTTGAGCTTTCATATGATGTATACATCTCATTTTTGTAAAAATTTTTTGTCCACAAAAATTGTGGTCCAGGGTCACATATATACTACTGGGTCAAAGATGTTAAGATGTCCACGTCAAAAGACATTTACAAAAGTGATTTTATGTCCATAGAAAGCATTTAATCTAAGTAAAGTGTCTACTTTATAGACAATAGAGAATAAAATGTTAAGATTTGTTTGAAATAATGTTACATTGTCATTTAATGTAACATAATATTTATGCAAAAATTCTGACTTGTACATATTAAAATATATAAGAATAATAAAGCATATTAGATTTTATTCGTACTGACAAATAGGCAAAACCTAGGATAGTGGCAAATTTTAAAAATGTAGAATTACAACTAATATTTGGGGTGAAAGTAATTTGTCTTTTAATATGTCACAAATAGATTTTTCTTGTAAATATGCCTGACAATACGGTTACACTGAATTACATTTTAGTGAGTGTCTTCTGTAAATTAGGGAAAAATGTATGATATTTATATTTTGCTAAGAAACACAAAAACAAAAATGCAATTAAATTAAACAGAAAACTTTTTTTTATATATTTTTGCGGAAAAAACAACAACAATTTAAAGCGGTATTGCACTTATTGTTTTTATGCTTAAACCCTTTTTCGTCTTTGACCCTACTTATACATTTCTAAACTTTAAATATTTTGCCTGTACTTTTGGCCAGTGACAAAAAGTCAGTATTTTTAAATGATACATTTAAATAATCTTTTTATTTGTGTTTATTATATCACTTGCAATTCTTAATGGCATTCACTCTTAAAGGAGTAGTTCACTTTCAGAACAAGAATTTACAGATAATGTCACCCCCTTGTCATCCAAGATGTTCATGTCTTTCTTTCTTCAGTCGTAAAGAAGTAATATTTTTTGAGGAAAACATTTCAGGATTTCTCTCCATATAGTGGACTTCTATGGTGCCCCCGAGTTTGAACTTCCAAAATGCAGCTTCAAAGGGCTCTGAACGATCACAGCCGAGGAAAGAAGGGTCTTATCTAGCAAAACGATCGGTTATTTACAAAAAAAATTACAATTTATATACTTTTTAACCTCAAATGCTTGTCTTGTCTAGCTCTGTGTGTACTCTGTGTAGAGATTAAAAGGTATATAAATTGTAAATGTTTTTAGAAAACAACCGATCGTTTCGCTAGATAAGACCTTTCTTCCTCAGCTGGGATCATTTAGAGCCCTTTGAAGCTGCATTTAAACTGCATTTTGGAAGTTTAAACTCAGGGGCACCATAGAAGTCCATTATATGGAGAGAAATCCTGAAATGTTTTCCTCAAAAGACATTTCTTTATGAATGAAGAAAGAAAGATATGAACATCAGCGGGTGAGTATATCATCTGTACATTTTTGTTCTGAAAGTGAACTACTCCTTAAAGTATTATTTATTTATTTATTTATTTTAATTCACTCAAAATGAAAAGTTGGCACACTTCTAATCCTCTCTTTTCATTTTTAAATTTGTTTCAATTTATTCATTTTTTTTTTCTTAATTTTTTTCCTTTTTTTGCTTTAGATCAACATTAGTAATTATTCATTTTGGCTGGTGTGGTTCATGGCTTAGAACCGCCCATGCATTCATTTCATCTATCCATTCCAGAAGTCAGAATTGAAAACTACTTTTGGAATCAAGGCTGTATAAAACAATTAATTAATAGTTACATTTTCGCACACTATTTAGAAACTATTGTCTCATGAATATTAAAAAGCCAGGTTGAACGATCCCCTACTCTAATGATTTAAACTTTAGGACTATGAGTTGTTTTTATTGCAGCTAATATAATAAAACCATGATGTTAATCACAACATACTTTAAGGCTACTTCTTTAGAAAGTTTTATTACCCAGAAAAATACCAAATCTATTTCTCTCAGCACGGAAAACAGCATATGGCATTGGGCTCGGTGTAGACATCAATCAAAGTCTTGTAATCGCCCACTGGCAGTGGACTAAACATGTTAGAGTGTTCACATATACAGCATACAGTGTGCTCCGTACTTCATCTGGAGTGTGGATTGATACTTCCTGCCATAGGGTTGCAGTGGTTTTTAGCTATAGACTTTGTATACCACTGAATTGTATGTTTGTTAGGGGTGGATTCTGTTGAACGCTGAACGTTTGATGGCCGGAGCTTTTCTAGTCTAAACGCGTATGACACACACATGCACATAGTCTTTGCTGTGGACCAGGCAAAACAGATGGCAGAAACAGAGGCCAACATTCCTAGTCCCTGTTTCCAGGTGGGAAAGTTCCCTTTCTGTTGCCAGTACAGGAAAAACTAATGAAGATACAGTAATTCTGGATTATAACTTAAAGAAAGTACAGATTTGTATTCCAGGTGGAGGATTTCCTTTTAGAATTTTCTTAAATACATAGAGTATTTATTTCCCAATGTCTTTACAATACAAATTGCTTAAAGTCTTGTAGGCTGTAATTAAGAACATATGTATTTGCTCATATTATTATATATGGAAGATATATCTACCACATGAGAAAATAAATCATGCTTTGGAGAACCATTATGCCCTAGAAGTCATAAGAAAATAATAAGATAAAAAGTTAAAAATATGACATTGTAAGTCATAGGTATGAGATAAAAAAGCTTGAATTATGACATAAAACACCTGTGATACAAAGTTGTGTTCATAATTGAGATAAAATTGAGACACTTTTCATCTCATAAGTATGACATTAAAAAGTCTATATTATGAGAAAAAAAACAAAATGATGCTAAGTCATGATTATGAGATAAAGTCTAAATTATGAGATGTCTAAATTATGTCAGTCAAAATTCTGAGATAATAAATCATAATTCTGAGATAAAAAGTCTAAATTATGATGAACTCAATATGATAAGTCTAAATTATGTCAGTCAAAATTATGAGACTAAATCATAATTTAAGATAAAAGTCAAAGTTAAGATAAGTCATAATTATGAGAGAAAGGCTAAATTGACAAAACTCAAGATGAAAAGTTAATTATGTCAGTCAAAATTCTGAGATAAAAAGTTCTAATTTTAATAAACTCATAATTATGAGATAAAAAGTTCTAATTTTAATAAAAAAAATTATAATGTCTGTTATGTCAGTCAAAATTCTGAGACTAAATAATAATTTAAGATAAAAGTGAAAAGTTGAGAAGTCATAATTATGAGATAAAGTCTAAATTGATAAAATTCTAGATGAAAAGTTAATTATGTCAGTCAAAATTCTGAGATAAAAAGTTCTAATTTTAATAAAAAATAATTGTCTAAGTTATGTCAGTCAAAATTCTGAGACTAAATCATAATTTAAGATAAAAGTCAAAGTTAAGATAAGTCATAATTATGAGATAGAAAGTCTAAATTGACAAAACTCGAGATGTAAAGTCTTAATTATGATAAACTCATAATTATGAAATAAAGTTTTAATATTGATAAACGCATAATTAAGCTGTCTAATTTATGAAATTCCGAGGTACTAAGTCATAATTATGAGATACAAAGTCTAATAATTATGATAAACTCATAATTATGATAAGTCTAAATTGTCAATCAAAATTCTGAGACAAAAAAGTCAATTATAAAAGTAAATTATAATAAACTCATAATTATGAGATAAAAAGTTCTAATTTTAATAAAAAATAATTATAATGTCTAAGTTACGTCAGTCAAAATTCTGAGACTAAATCAAAATTTAAGATAAAAGTCAAAGTTGAGAAGTCATAATTATGAGATAGAAAGTCTAAATTGATAAAATTCGTGATGAAAAGTCTTAATTATGTCAGTCAAAATTCTGAGTTAAAAGGTCTAAATTATAATACAGACTCATAATTATGAGAAAAAAATGTCTGAATTTTGATAAACTCATAATTATGAGATTAAAAAGTTATAATTTTAATAAAAACTCATAATAATGTTTAAAATGTCAGTCCAAATTCTGAGGTACTAAGTCATAATTATAAGATAAAAAGTCCAAATTATGATAAACTCATAATTATGAGATAAAGTTACAATTTTAATAAAAACATATAATTATGTCTAAATGATGTCAGTCAAAATTCTGAGATACTAAATCATAATTAAAGATAAAAAGTCAAAGTTGAGGTAAGTCTTAATTATGAGATAAAAAGTTTAAATTTGAAAAAATACTCACAATTATAAATCTAAATCATGTCAGTCAAAAATCTAATAAGTAATAATTATGAGATATAAAGTCTAAATTATGCTAAACATAATTATGAAATAAAGTTTTAATATTGATAAACTCATAATTATGATGTCTAATTTATGACATTCTGAGGTATTAAGTCATAATTATGAGATGAAAAAAATTGTCTAATTTATGTCAGTCAAAATTCTGAGATACTAAGTCATAATTATGAGATAAAAAAATTAAAAAGGTAAGATAAAAAGGTGAGACAATTATGAGGCAAAAAGTCTATGCCATAATTATTAGATGAAAAATCTAAATTATGAAATAAAACTTATTGTGGCAAAGTCAAAATGATGTCATTTAAAATTCTGAGATACTGAGTCAAAGGTATCAGATAAAAAGTCATTAATACTTAAGTCATAATTATAAGATGAAAAGTCCAAATTATGATAAACTCATAATTATGAGATAAAGTTACAATTTTAATAAAAACTTATAATTATGTCTAAATGATGTCAGTCAAAATTCTGAGATACTAAATCATAATTATAAGATGAAAAGTCCAAATTATGATACACTCATAATTATGAGATTAAAAAGTTATAATTTTAATAAAAACTTATAATTATGTCTAAATGATGTCAGTCAAAATTCTGAGATACTAAATCATAATTAAAGATAAAAAGTCAAAGTTGAGGTAAGTCTTAATTATGAGATAAAAAGTTTCAATTTGAAAAAAACCTCACAATTATAAATCTAAATCATGTCAGTCAAAAATCTAATAATAATTATGAGATATAAAGTCTAAATTATGCTAAACATAATTATGAAATAAAGTTTTAATATTGATAAACTCATAATTTTGTCTAATTTATGTCATAAGTCATTAAGTCATAATTATGAGATAAAAAAAATTAAAAAGGTAAGATAAAAAGGTGAGACAATTATGAGGCAAAAGGTCTATGCCATAATTATTAGATAAAAAAATCTAAATTATGAAATAAAACTTATTGTGGCTAAGTCAAAATTATGTCATTTAAAAGTCTCTAAATTATGAGTCCAAAAAGTCCAAATTATAAAATGAAAGTCTAAATTATGAGATAAAAATTCATATGACCAAAGTCAACATTGAGAATGAGGCTTTATTGATGGTAATGCAGATCATCTACAGCCTAACAGACATCATAGCACACAAACAAATGCAAATGAGCAGTGAAAAATGGCCAGATTAGCATTAGCCACACAAGGTATTTTCCAGAAACTTTCTCCAGATGTAGGAGGAAAGCCTGTGAAATTCAATCTCAGGTTTATATGTTCACATCCTGGTGTTTTAAAACAATGTGGGAGGAACTGTAATAGATCTAACCTGAATTCATGTTCCTGAGCCTACTGTAGTGACCCAAACGCTGGCCTCTTTTTCTACTTTATTGTGCGCATGCTGAGAATACGATGTCATAAACTTGCCTGTTAAGGTGTAGATCCTTTGCATTAGTCTCAAGCTTCATTTTGAACTGATCTTTAAGAGCTGTGGGGTCACAGGGTCAAACCTTGTTAGGGTTTTAAGGAATGGAAAAAACCTGGGGGTGCAGAACAGACACTTCAAAGTGTGAGGATGAGATGATGTTGTGGTTTAAAGTCTTGACTGGGAACACAAAGGTCAAAGGTTAGAAGACCTATAAACTGGACGGTTGTAAACTGATGCATAGCTTTTAACACTACACTCTTAAAAATAGAGAAGGTTCTTCACAACGATTCCATAGAAGAACCATTTTTGGTTTCACAAAGAACCATTCAGTCAAAGGTTCTTTAAAGAACCATCTTTTTATAATCTGAAGGTTCTTCAGATGTTAAAAGTTCTTTATGGAACCATTTAGACGAAAAAGGTTCTTCTATGGCATCGTAAAGCACCTTTATTTTTAAGAGTGTAGGCTGCTCTAAGCATGCAATTAGTAGATTGCAATTTGCCATTTTGTTTTCTTTTTAAAAACCAAGCCAAATAAGCTATTTAGCATAATTTTAAGCAGTTTTAGCATGCCATGCTCAATGCATAAATTTACTGATGGTTAATCTAACTAGTTGGTCTCTTACAGTATGCTTTTTTTTGTATTTTCTTATAGTACACTCTTAAAAATAAAGGTGCTTCACGATGCCATAGAATAACCTTTTTTGTCTAAACGGTTCCATAAAGAACCTTTAACATCTGAAGAACCTTTCTGTTTCACAAAAGGTTCTTTGTGGCAAAAGAAGGTTCTTCAGATTATAAAAAGGTAAGGAAAGGATAGCTCTTTAAAGAACCTTTGACTGAATGGTTCTTTGTGGAACCTAAAATGGTTCTTCTATGGCATTGCTGTGAAGAACCTTTTAAAGCACCTTTATTTTTAAGAGTGTAGTGTCCATTTTACAGAAAAAAAAAACTTTATTGGTATACATTTATATGTATATTTTATAAGAATATAAGAAAACTTTTTTTTTTTCCTAATCAAACCTTTTTTATCGTCATATTTGTGTTAAACTGTAAATGCTTTTCATTGCATTTTAATGTCTGGTTTTACTTTCTGTCTGGTCTTGAATACTTTTAATGCATTTTAAAGCTTGTCATTGCAAGAATGTGATGACTATGCATATCAAATACCAGATCGCATGCTTTTTATTCGAGCATTTTTATGAAGCTGGCAAAGCATTTGAAGAAAAAAACTAAAAAAGCTTCGAAAACGTCACATGAAAAGGATTCATAAATGGATAGGTTGAATAATCTCATGCTATCCACTGAAACTTCTGTTTTCCATTTGCAGTATGTGATGTTAAAATGCTTGCACATGTCTATGTGTCTCATATAAGAAGAACTTTTTCTTCAGTGGCAAATCAGCATATTAGAATGATGAAGACTGGAGTAATAATGCTGAAAATTCAGATTTGCATCACAGGAATAAATTGCATTCTAAAATATATTACAATAGACAAAAGTTTTTTTATTTTAAATAACATTAATTATCTTAGTCTAGTCTTAAATGAAACTGACAAAGACTTTCCGTTTCTAGTTTCACATTATTGTCTACTGTAAAAATAATAAAAAATTAAGGCATGCAACAAAATCCTTCCCCTACTGTTCCATGTTTCCATGTGATTTAGTCCACTGCCTTGTTAACTAGTGATGTGTTGCTTTCATTAATGACTGCCTTCAATAAAAATGTTTTACATGCTGTTATAATCTCAAAGGGAAATGTTTTGAGAGGAATAAAAGTGAAAAATTAGGCTATTTGGCTGACTGTTAGGTGTTTTAGGTTATTAGTCCAGCGTCATTCCGACTGACTTAATGATTAGAAACATCATTTCAGGGTGTTAATAATTACTACTTATTATAGATTCCAACCAACAGTTTTTAAATCATCTATCTTTTATGAGAAGCATATAAAATGGGTATTTGACCATTAAAATGAACCATTGACCATTACAGAGTCAGTAAATGACAATATCCTCCAACTCAGATTCTCATTCAGTCTGCATTTAGGCTTTAGACTATGGGCATATGTGGGCACAACTTACTCACATACTACAATAATGGCATGTCCTTGGCGAAATTATTCATACCCCTGGCAAATTCTGACTTAAAGTTACTTTTATTTGACCAGCAAGTTTTTTGTTTTTTTTTGACCGGAAATGACACAGGCTTCTCCCAACTTTTTCTCCCTCCACAGATTCTCAGTTGGATTTCAGTCAGGGCTGGGCCACTGCAAAATGTTGATGTTTTGTCTGCTAACCATTTCTTCACCACTTTTGCTGTGTGTTTTGGGTCGTTGTCGTGCTGAAATGTCCACTGGTGCCCAAGGCCAAGTTTCTCTGCAGACTGCCTGATGTTGTAGTTGAGAATTTTGATGTATTGCTCCTTTTTCATGGTGCCGTTTACTGTGCTTAGGTTCCCTGGTCCACCAGTTAAAAAAAAAAAAATAAAAAAATAGGTTCCCACCGCCATGTTTGACAGTAGGGATGGTGTTGTTAGGGTTGAAGGCTTTTCCTTTTTTACGCCAAATGAAGGCTACATCATTGTGGCCAAACAATTAAATTTTTGTTTCATCTGACCATAAAACAGAAGACCAGAAGTCTTCTTCTTTGTCCAGATGAGCATTTGCAAAGGCCAAGCGGGCTTTTGTGCTCCTTATCTGGAGAAGTGGTGTCCTCCTTGGTGTCCGTGGAACCCAGCGGTGTGCAGTGTCCGTTAGACTGTCTGCCTTGAGATGTTGCCACCAGCAGAGCCCAGATTCATCAGGATGGCCTTGGTGGTGATCCTTGGATTCTTTTTACCTCTCTCACTATCCCCCTGGCCAGCACAGGTGTCACTTTTGGCTTCTGTCCACGTCCTCTGAGATTTTTCACAGTGCGGAACCTCTTTTTTAATAATACTTTGCACTGTAGCCACTGGAACTTCAAAACATTTAGATATGGTCCTATAGCCCTTTCCTGACTTGTGAGCAGCCACAATGCGCAGCCGCAGTGAGCTCCTTTGTCTTAGCCATGACTGTCCACAAACCAACAGCAGAGAGCTTCTGTTTTTCACCTGTTGAGTTGATTAAAACAGCTGTTCCCAATGAGTCAGGGTAATTGGAATGCTTTAGAACAGCTTGGACTATTTGGAATGGTATAGAACTTTTGGATTTTCCCATAGACTGACAGTTTGCAAAGGGTATGAATAATTTTGGACATGCCACTTTTTGTTCAAATGTAAATAAAAGCTGAGAAATATTTTTTCCCACAATGATGCCTCTTGTACATCGTCTTATCATCTTTTGGGAGAAGCCTGTGTCATTTCTGGTCAAAAAAAAAAAAAACTTGAATAAAAGTAACATGTCAGAATTTGCCAGGGGTATGAATAATTTCGGGCTTGACTGTATTTCCAATTGAACTGTCACCAATTAAATTGCAGTGGTCAAATATAGTCAGTTAAGCTACAAAGTTAACCATAATGCACAATGTTGTACCATGCACCATGTATCATACATTTTAAGGTGCAGCCTGTCATATGGAGTGTTTCACCAGTTACCTCACCTGAATATGTTTGTAGATTTGTGTTAAATATCTTTGATGTGGAAAGCAGTTCTCTTCAGAATGGAAATATATGGATAGACCTTTTTTTATTTGTAAATATCATACTTTTTTGCTTATTTCAGTTTATCACATTAAACTAGCGAGCTTAGCCAGTAATGGCCAGTAGTATTACTGAAAGCATCGTGTAAACATGGCTAAAGACGTGAAAAGCGGAGTCATTTACGCTGGAACCGCTCCCACTGATTCAAACTCGTGACATCGATTATTCAGTTCAAGCGATTCACTAGCAAAAACCAGTTCATTATTTTCGAATTTCGACATCGCTTGTAGTGATTGTAAAAAGCATGAAAAGAGGCTTTTCCAAACTTTGAATCAGTTACCATTGGGTTGCAAAATTATTCATTGTTTCGAAGCGTTCGAATTAGATGGCGAATCGTTTGGTTCAGATCGGGACTTCATAATGCATATCGTAAATCATTTGATTCTGATCGGAGCTTCGGAGCAGGTTTTGTGTTTATCAAAGAATCAAGGAACTATGACAGTTTTCACAAAAATATGAAGCAGCACAACTGTTTTCAGTAACAAATTAGTATATTCAAATTATTTTTTGAAGGATCATGTGACACTGAAGACTGGAGTTATGATGCTGAAAATTCAGCTTTGATGGCAGAAATAAATTACATTTTACAATATATTCGAATAGAAAACCGTTATTTGAAATTGGAATAATATTTCAAAATTACCTTTTTTTCTGTATTTCTCTGACTTGAAATATTGGTAGCACTGCTTAAAGCTTAATAAAGCATAAATGATGCATTAGAACTACTTTTGTAATGCATTACGTATAAGAGCTTTTGAACGGTAGTTGTGTATAAATAATTTCATTTATTATAAATTCAGTTTGATATCTATATTAAAATACTCAACATTTTTGAGTGGTGCCACAAACAAATCAGTGTTTTAAATTAATCCTTTGAATCGGACAGTTTGAACTGATTCTCAAAAATGAATCAAACCTATTGAATCAAACTCTCGAGAAATGATTGACAGGCAGAGAGACTTTCTGATTGGCTAGTTTCCAAACAGCTCCCTTGAGTCTTTAAGTGTGTGAACATATGTGTATGTTTGCATAGTTGTGTCACGGGTGCAGGTGTGATTCTCATGACACCTGCAATATTTCACTGATATCTGACAGGTGGTATGTGTGCTATTCCAAAACGCATTGCTAACGGCACCTATTCTATTATTGTGAATATTCAGTGTTCTACCAACAGGAAAGTGTGTCCATCATTGAAATGAGTAGGTTTTGCCTAGTTACTCTTATTAACATAATTACACTCCCTCGACTCAAAGCATCTCATTACAGGCTGCTCAAATTCTGCCCATGCAACAAAAGCCCTAGGAAAGTCATTTATAAGCTGATCACAAAGACGACCTGTGACTGTCACTAACCTGTCATTATAGTTTTTAAGAGGTATTTCTCTTCTACACAATGCAGTGCATGTCTTTCATGCCCCAACCTGTGGCATAAAGCTTATCATTGAACGGCTGGGCGAAAATAAATGGCTTTTGCAACCCAAGTTTAGAAGTGCCGCTCACGCACGCAGCTGAGACAGGAAGTCCCTGTGGCCGCGGCCGTGTAGGTGTTGATGTCTCTTTTGAATGGCGCTGAGGTCCCGCAGCCGAGTTTTTTCTCTCCGGCATCGCACACGCTCAGACATCTGAGACATGCGGAGGCAACGCGGACATCCAGAACGAGCTTCAGATGAGTGTTCCCACGCTGCGGAGGAGACCGAGACTCTGGCCCCCATCCACCATCCACAAATTACACAGCTCCACGTCCAGATATGAAGTCATCCCGGCTCAAGTGTGCAGACGGGAAAGGCAGATTTTATTAATATGCTCAAAGACAAAAAAAAAAAAAAAAAACGGACTATATTTTTAGGAATCTGGCAATGTGTCTTGGAGAAAGAAAAAAATGACTATGATTCAACAATAAGGATATTGATAGCGATGAGTGATGTAAGATAAAGTGGCTATAAATCTAGTTCAATAACTGGTGCAGATTTTAATCTGGCTTATGTTCACTGCATGCATTTC
This sequence comes from Garra rufa, assembly GCF_049309525.1. Lineage (NCBI taxonomy): Eukaryota > Metazoa > Chordata > Actinopteri > Cypriniformes > Cyprinidae > Garra > Garra rufa. The sequence continues at coordinate 51,671,564 of NC_133365.1, forward strand.
ATATATTAGCTGTCAGTTTTTTTAAACAGAGAAGTCGCTTTAACACTTGCATAATGCATAAACAGGTTGTTGAAAAATTATGAAAAAAAGTTAAAAAAAAATCATATTTTTTTTGTAGAATTTTTTTTACTCTTTTTTTTTTTAGAAATGACTATGATTCAACAGTAAGGATGTCGATAGCAATGAGTGATGTAAGATAAAATGGCTATAAATCTAGTTCAATAACTGGTGCAGATTTTAATCTGGTTTATGTTCAGTGCATGCATTTAATATATTAGCTGTCAGTTTTTTTAAACAGAGAAGTCGCTTTAACACTTGCATAATGCATAAACAGGTTGAAAAACGATGAAAATCCATCTATGGATGTCAAAAAAAAAACGTAATACTTTTTATTTATTTTATTTGATTTATTTTCTGTATTTTTTTTAAAAAAGCTTGACAGCTGTGGCCAATATAAACTGTAGTTGTATAAAATAAAGGAAAAAAAAAAAAAATAAAGTTTTTTTTTAATTTAACTTAATTTAATTTAATATTTAATAAATTTAATATCGTTTTTCAACAACCTAAACAGGTTGTTGAAAAACATTGAAAATTCATTCTGTATTATTTTTAGAGGCTTTGTTATTTTTTTATGTTTAATTCAACTTAATTTAATTTAATTATTTTTTAAATTTTTATTTATTTTATTTTATTTTATTTTTAATTCAACTTAATTTAGTTTATTTTTTTCTTTTGGAAGCTTGACAGCTGTGACCAATATAAACTGTAGTTGTATAAAATAAAGGAATGTGTACTTTTTTTAAGAAATTCTCATTCTCAGGTTGTTGAAAAATGATGAAAATCCATCCATGGATGACAAGATCTTTTTTTTTTAAAAAAAAACTTAAATTTTATATATTTTATTTTGTTTTTAATTTAATGTAACAATTTTTATTTTGTTTTATTTTTATTTATTTATATTTCTAATTTAACGTAATTAAATTTTTTTCTGTATTTTTATTTTTTATTTTTTAGAAGCTTGACAGCTGTGACCAATATAAACTGTAGTTGTATAAAACAAAGAAATTTGAGAAATACTAATTCCCAGGTTGTTGAAAAATTATAAAAATCCATCCATGGATGTGAAGATCTAAAAAAAAAAAACCTTTTGTCATTTTATTTTTTATTTTTTATTTTTTATTTTTAACTTAATTTGATTTAAATTATAATTTTATTTTAAATTTAACTTAATTATTTTTATTTATTTTATTTTTAATTGAATTTTATTTATTTAATTGAATTGTTTTTTCTGTATTTTTTTTTCTTTTTTTTTTGAAGCTTGACAGCTGTGACCTATATAAACTGTAGTTGTATAAAAATAAAAGAATGCATACTTTTTTGGAGAAATTCTTATTCTCAGGTTGTTAAGAAACTATGAAAATCCATCCATGGGTGTGAAGATCTAAAAAAAAAAAAAAAAGTTTGTATAAAATAAAGGAATGTGTACTTCTTTCAGAAATTCTCCATGGACTTTTGCATTCAGCATTAATTTTTGTGTCAGCTATCACTTTAAAGATTAATGGCTGCAATAAAACATCCTTCATTAGGCAGTGCATGAAAGGAAATTATTTTAATTGAATGTTTTTTTTACTGTATTTTGAATGTGTAAGTAAATGTTTATCTGCTTGTTTATTTCTGTGAACATTTCTGTTTATCCTTTTGATGTAATGCATTCCAATCAAGGATATAGTTAACGAAAACGATTTAAAAATTACAAATTATACTGAAATTACAATAAAAACAGAAATCGAAATTATAAACTAATTCAAAATATTAGTAATAACCGTAATTGTTTCTGAATTGGTGTTTTGAAAGGGTTTTCTGAAATGTCTCTGCATTTTCTATTTATTCTTGGAATTACAGTGACACTTTTCTTTCTTTCTTTCTTTCTTATTATATGTTTTGTGTGTTTGCTTTTTCAGAGACGGCAGCTCTTTGTCCAGACTCACCAGGCAGGCCTTCTTGCCAAGACAAGCATCCATTAGTGCAGAAACATGGGTTCAGGAGGCCTGACATTCAGCTGTTTGGTTTTGGCAACCCTGATGACTCTAAATCACGCCGGCCTGGTAAAGAAGATGATCAGACACCGACGGGAAACTCTGACGATTCCCGGCATACACAACGTAACCCTCCCGAGCTCTTCCCAACCAGTCATTTTTAACCACGTCTACAACATCAAGGTTCCCGGTAGCGCTTTATGCTCGGTGGATCTGGACTCTCCTGCCGGCTCGGATCTTGAGCAGAAGGATGCTCCATCTGCCGCAGAAGTAACAGACCACACAGTAGACGGCGGTAATCAGATCATATTCACCCATCGCATTAACATCCCCAAGCAGGCGTGTGGCTGTTCGGACGGACTGCCGGACCTGAAGGAGCTCCTGAATCGGCTGGAGATGTTGGAGGGCGAGGTGTCCACGCTCAGAGAGCAGTGCGCCACAGAAACCACCTGCTGCGGCGCTCAGGCCACAGGTTTGCTTTCCAGACTTCAGTTTCACTTCTTTATGGAAAGTTCACAATATTACAGACTATCACATTTGAATGGTTCTTCAGTGTTAAAATAGGGACAATCAAATGTAAGCACTAAGCAGTTTATATGCTGATTCTTTTAACATATATGAAACACTAAAATCAATCTTTTTGAGCATTATGATCATAATATATAGCAAGAAGTAAGGACAGGTGGTTTTGTTAACCAATGTAAGGCATCCATCCATCCATCCATTGTATAAAATTTAAATGATAAAGAAAAAAAAAGGCTTGTTTAACCTTAGAGACCGAATTTTAGTAATAAAATATGTATGTATTTATTTATTTATTCAACCTCCGAGAAATAATTAATTCCATTCAAGAAAATATTTGTTTAATGTCTAAGAATACATTTAAATCACATAAAAAATGAACCTCAGAGACTTAATTAAATCATAAAGAACATTTATTTATTTCCTCAAAAACTATTAGTATGATCTTAAACCATAAAGAAAAAAATATTCATTTTACCTCTATTATATAATTAATTCAAATTATGAATAACAAATGAAAATAATTCATACAGAAAAAAACTTTTCAACCTTAGAGACAGAATTAAGTAAAATCATAAAGAAAAATATTAAATAAATTTATTTTATATATTTATTTATTTACTTGTTAGTTTAACCTCAGAGACAGAACTTTTAATAGTAATAAAATATTTATTTTCTTACTTTTTTAACCTCAGAGAAATAATTCAAATAATAAAAATATTTGTTAAAATATAAAATAAATTTATTTTATATATTTATTTATTTACTTGTTTGTTAGTTTAATCTCAGAGACAGGACTTTAATAGTAATAAAATATTTGTTGTTAAATATTTAACATTAAATGTTGTTAAATATTGTTTAATGTCTGAAAATGAATTTAAATCCTAAAGAAAAATATGTTTTAACCTCAGAGACTGAATTAATTTAATCGTAAAGAAAATGTATTTATTTAGTTAGTTGGCATGTTTTTTTTTTTTTTTTTTTTAGTTATTTATTTCCTCAAAAAATATTTCTTTAAATCATAAATAAAACATATTTATTTAACCTCAGTGATATATTTAACTCAAATAAACAAGTTTTTGTTTGTTTATCGTCAGAGAGTGAATTTAATTCACAATGTAACACTTCGAACAGCTGGTAGGCCATGACCCCTTTAAAGTCTAATGATGTTTCCATACCTCTTCATTAGCAAATGCCATTCGAATAGCTTGGTAATTGTGATGTTTCCATAATTGTGACCCTGGACCACAAAACCAGTCATAAGTTTGTATATTTGTAGCAGTAGCCAACTTTTATGCCTCAAATCATTAGGATATTAAGTAAAAATCATATTCCATGAAGACATTTTGTACATTTCCTACCCCCAAAAAATTGTATTAGGATTAGTAATATGCATTGCTAAGAACTTAATTTGGACAACTTTAAAGGTGATTTTCTCAATATTTCGATTTTTTTGCACCCTCAGATTCCAGATTTTCAAATCGTTGTATCTCGGCTAAATATTGTCCTATCCTAACAAACCATACATTAATGCAAAGCTTATTCATTCATAGTGTATAAGGATGTGCTCACACTTGTCATGTTTGGTTCAATTAAAGCAAACTCTGCTGCGATTGCCCTGTTAATACGATTCGTTTGAGTTAGTGCTGCCATCTGAACCCTGGTGCGCTTCCAAACCAACTCTGGTGTGGTTTGAATGAAATATGAATGCAACACAGACCAAATACTTCTAAACCAGGGATCCTCAAATCTTACCCTGGAGGTCCAATGCACTGCAGAGTTTAGCTCTAACCCTAATCAAACACACCTGAGAATGCTAATCAAGGTCTTCAGGATCATTAGAGAATCACAGGTAGGTGAGTTTCATCAAGGTTGGAGCTAAACTCTGCAGCGCATTGGACCTCCAGGGTAAGATTTGAGGAACCCTGTTCTAAACTAACCAAGAACAGAAAGTAATGACGAGATGTGATGGTATGCGACATGATTTCACAAAGGGAACAAGCGTTGTATCCAAAACAAAATGATCAGAGGGCAAACATGGAGCAACGAGGAGGTAAAGTGCCTTTTATGAGCTCTTTGTGAGTTTGCAGGTGGGGAAAATCAAGTCATATACTGTACATGCAACAATGAACGTGCTTAATCCAGCAGATGGCATTAGGTGTAGTCGACTTAAAGGGATAGTTCACCCAAAAATTACAATTTTATGTTTATCTGCTTACCCCCAGGACATACAAGGTGTAGGTGACTTTGTTTCTTCAGTAGAACACAAACAAAGATTTTTCACTTAAACCGTTGCAGTCTGTTAGTCATATAATGGCAGTCAATGGGATCCATGGTTTTGAGAGTCAAAAAACATACACAGACAAAACCAAACCAGTGTTTACAAAGTGAACATGCAAAGAAGGTCAAATGCCCTTTACAAAAAAAAAAGGTAAAACAGCGATTTTGAAGTTGAAGGATAAAATAAGATGAGATTTTTTCGACATAGCCTAACTGTCTTGAACTGAAATCCAGGCAGAGCTAGACAAGACGAGCTCAGGATAGTTGGACATTGCGGTGGATTAGAGGTAAAAAATTATATAAATACTGTTCAGTTTCTTGCACAGATTGATCGTTTCATGTCTTAGGACCTCAGTGAATCATCACGAGCCGCAGGGTTTAATTTGGTTTTGTCTGTGTATGTTTGACTCTTGAAGCCATGGATCCCATTGACTGTCATTTTATGACTGACAGACTGTAACGGTTTGAGTTAAAAATCTTTGTTTGTGTTCTACTGTAGAAACAAAATCACCTACATCTTGGATGCTCTGGGAGCAAGCAGATAAACATCAAATTTCTGGGTGAACTATCCCTTTAAAGCGGCGATGAGCAAGACCGATCAGTGAATGGGTACTTTGATGTCATACACCAGCAACGCTGCTTTAAGTCGAACGCACCTTTTCGTTTTGTTTGTAAAGTTCGGTGATTTCCATCACGGAATATATGTCATTCAACCCGACCAATCAGGTTGTGAACGTATCACTATGCCTTTAGGTTCAGTATCTTAAGGTCGTTAAGTGTGAATGCCAAGCGGACCAGGACCAAATGTATCATTCTCCTTTTTGCTCCGGAACGAACCGGACTACAAGTGTGAACACACCCTAAATCTCAATTTGAGAAAACTGACCCTATTGCTGGTTTTGTGGTCCAGAGTCACAATTGAAAATCACACATTTTAGCAAAAGCATATTTAATTTCTTACGTGTCTCCTAATTGTATAGGTGTTATAGGAACAAAGCCCTTTTGCAGCGACCATGGAAACTACAGCACGGAGACCTGCGGCTGTATCTGTGAGCCCGGATGGAAGGGCCCCAACTGCACCGTTCCCGCCTGTCCCGGAGACTGCACCGATCAGGGCCGCTGCGTTAACGGAAAATGCGAGTGTTTCGATGGCTTCACGGGTGAGGACTGCAGGGTCGAGACCTGTCTAGTTGACTGTGGTGAGAACGGCCGTTGCGTTAACGGAGTGTGCGTTTGCAACGAAGGCTTCTCCGGGGACGATTGCACAGAGACGGATTGTCTCAACAACTGTTTGGGACGCGGCCGCTGCGTTGATAGCGAGTGCGTCTGCGACGAACCCTGGACTGGATTTGATTGCTCCGAACTCATCTGTCCGCATGACTGCTACGACCGCGGGCGATGCGACAACGGGACGTGTTATTGCGACAAAGGCTTCACCGGAGAGGACTGCGGGGTGGTCGCTTGTCCAAACGACTGCTCTGGAAGAGGTTTCTGCATCGACGGGCGTTGCGTATGTGATGCTGGCTACTCCGGCGAGGATTGTTCCAGCTTGACCTGTCCGAACGACTGCAACCAAAGAGGGCGCTGTTTCAACGGCGTGTGCATTTGTGAAACGGGTTACTTCGGAGAGGACTGTGGGAAGCTTTCTTGCCCAAATAACTGCAACGGTAGAGGGCGCTGCATCAACGGGCGCTGTGAATGCGACGTCGGATACCAAGGCCACGATTGTTCGGAGTTTAGCTGCCCAAATGATTGCAACAACCGTGGGCGCTGCGTTAATGGCCAGTGCGTTTGCGAAGAGGGATTCGGCGGTGAGGACTGCAGCGTCAAAACCTGCCCGTCGGATTGCTACGGCCGAGGCCAGTGCGTCGATGGGAAGTGCGTCTGCTTTGCAGACTTTACTGGGGAAGATTGCAGTGAATTGAGCTGCCCAAACAACTGCCTGAACCGTGGACGCTGTGTTGCGGGCCAGTGCGTTTGTGACGAAGACTTTACCGGAGAGGACTGCAGTCAGAGGAAGTGTCCCAATGACTGTCTTGGCCGCGGACGCTGCATGGACGGACGGTGCGTTTGCGAGGAGGGTTTTGAGGGCCTGGATTGCTCCGTTCCCACCTGTCCTGCAAACTGCAATAACCACGGCCGCTGTGTCAACGGGAAATGTGTCTGTGACGAGGGATTCACTGGAGATGCCTGTGGAGAAAGAAGCTGTCCGAATGACTGCAGTGGCATTGGGCAATGCGTGGACGGCCGCTGTGTGTGCGATGAGGGCTACATTGGCGAGGATTGCTCAGAAGGTAACTGATTTATTTACTATATCATTTATATACAGGGGTGCACATAAGTAGAGTGCAGATGCACATGTGTGACCAAAAATAAAAAATGCACTGGGTAAATTGTGTGCACCGGCATGGTTGACAGCTTTTAAAGAGTTAGTTCAACCAAATAAGGCATCCTAGGTGTATATGACAGCAGCCCGCCAAAATAAAAGCTTGCTGTTTAAAAATGTTGAAAATTAGTTTTAAAAAAAAGGGAAAAAAAAAAAACGAAAATGTAAATGTTAGCATTGTATTTTTTGAGTCTACTATAAAATGATTGTATTTTCATTTAACAATTATGACACTTTATTTATTTAATTTATTATTTGATTTTAAAAATGAACCAAAATGAGCAATAATGTGCACCCCTGTTTATATACTATATATTAATATTTATTTTTAATTTAGTAATTTTAATACATTTTTGTTACAGTTTTATTCATTTTATTGTTTTTTTGGCATTTAATTTTTTTTTTGTACAATTTTGGAATGTATTTTTTAATTCAGTTTTAGTTAAAAATATATTTTTTTCTTCATTTGTTGTGAAATTAAATAAACATTTAATAGGCAATGTTTTTCATTTTAATTTAGTTAATTTTAATGTATTAAAATGACTAAAACTGAAATAAAAATGTATACAAAAAATACTAAAACTGACAAAAAATATATATATAGTACATCAGTACTAAAATAACACTGTTAAACTAAATTAAACCCAGTTAAACTAAGAGTTTGCAAAATAAAATATTAAAGCAGTTTATTTTTATATTTTATTTCAGTTAATGTTATTTTATTTCAAGTAACGATATTTTTTTATGTTTTTAGTTTTAGTTAACAATAATAACTAAGCAGAGCATTAGTTTTTCCTTAGTACTGGTAATGCAAACACTTTTTTCAAGTTTCAAGTGGCTGTAAATTAGAGGGATAGTTCAGTCAAAAATTAAAGTTCTATCGCCCTCATGTTGTTCTAAACCTTTCTTTCTTCCAAATAATACAAAATGAGATGTTATGCAGAATGTTTACAGACTTTTCGATACAGTCAGTAAATAAAAAGCAAAATAATACAAATCAGCATATTAGACTAATTTCTGAAGGATCACGTGATACTGAAGACTAGAGTAATGATGCTGAAAATTCAGCTTTGCGTCACTGGAATAAATTTTATTTTTTAATATATTCAAATAGAAAAGTGCTATTTAAAATTGTAATAATATAAAACTGTAAATATTGTAATATTACAGTTTTTACTGTATTTTAGAGCAAATACATACAGCCTCGGTGAGCAGAAGAGACTTCTTTTAAAAACTTTAAAAACCTCCTACATAAAGCCATTTTAGATCCATCTTTTTGCTCAGGAAAGTGCTGAACATGCTGGATTTTTGTACTTTGACAGCAAACTCAAACCATATGTGTGCCTGTGAAGTCCATTCGCTTTATATAGTGGCCCATTAGTGGTAAAGGTCAACGCGGACAACAATTAAATCCATGTCAAAAGGTTCAAAAACTGCTATTAATAAAAAGCCAAAGTTAATTTACTCAGTGTAGCTTGATTCAAAGTTCTCAGCAGTTTGACTGGATGTTTCCCAGTCACCGCAATGGAGACACGGACAATTTTCCTACTACTTGGCACCAAAGATCACTGGTTCTCTCAACATCTGTGACGTAAATGACCCATAATATCTTTCCCAGTCTCGCCACCGGAAGACCTGACCGTCACGGATGTGACCACGGAGAAGCTGAACCTCACATGGAGGAACGAGATGCTGGTGACTGAGTATTTGGTGACGTACGTCCCGACTTCACCAGGCGGCCTGCAGATGGAGTTCCGTGTGTCTGGAGATCGTACGTCTGCCACCGTCGCAGAGCTGGAGCCGGGAATCGAGTATCTCATCAACGTCTATGCCGTCCTCAACAATAAGAAGAGCGTTCCTGTCAGCGCCAGAGCGGCCACATGTATGTTAACATGCTCTGATCAACATCACACAAATGCAATCACTATACAAAACTGGTAAAATGTATATTTATAGACACATATTAAACTTCAGTTTTTGTCTGACACTGCAAATGTGGTTGGTCTCTTACAGTTTTGGCATTCTCATAATTAGGATACCATCATCTAGGATTTTATGTTTCAATTAAATTAAGCAGCCCCCACTTCTTATCACTATAATATCAAAATAGTCTAGTTATTTTTATATTGTCATTCTTGCATAATTATAGATTTTTTTTATTATTATACATTTTAAGTAATTTAAATATTTTTAATGAAATAAATTTTATTTTATTTATTTTATTTTATTTGTAATTTTTTAATTTTTTAAATTTAATTTAATGTAATTTGATTTATTTATTTATTTATTTATTTTATTTTATTTTTAAATAAAGTCAGACTTTCCTTTTTTTGTCAGAATTGAGAGATCTAAACATGTAATTGTGAGTTATAAAGTAAGAATTGTGAGTGTATATCATGTAATTCTAAGAGAAAAAGAGTCAGAATTGTGAGAAGTCGTAATTACCTTTTTTTGTATTCAGTAGTGGAAACGGGCAAAATAATTTTTAATTAAATATTTTATATATATATAAATATAATCTTGGAATTAATCTAGATTAATCTAGATTGAAATGGCTAATTGGAATTCTGCCGAAGGCATTCAAGATATGTGTGTATTATTTTATAATTCCAAAATATTTTTGCACTTAATTTAAATTAGAAAAAAAAAAAAAAAAATATATATATATATATATATATATATATATATATATATATATATATATATATTTTTTTTTTTTTTTTTTTTTTCTAATTCTGTAAAAAGCTGTCATATTCAGACACTGAATATTGCTAATAAACATCATTGAATATCATGGTACACTACTAAGTAACCTGTGTTTTTTTCCTTACAGATCTGCCGCAGCCTGACGGCCTGAAGTTTAAATCCATCAGTGCTACATCTGTGGAGGTTTTGTGGGATCAGCTGAACTTTCCGTTCGACGGCTGGGAGCTCATCTTTCGCAACATGGTAGTTTAATGGGAAATGATGTTGAAGACTCTTATCTAGGCAAATAATTAAAGGGGACACCTTTTCAGAGCGAGCTATTCTCTTGCATGTTCCTTTAAATGCTAATGAGCTCTGCTTGCCCCGCCCTCTCTGCAGTGGGATGATGAGCCGTAATGTTTACTTTAACTGCATTTAGCCTCACAAAAAGTGAGTTTTGCATCCAGTGAGCACTTTAAAGAATTCAGTCGCATCTGTAGACGATGTACATTGTCTGTGACATTACATATCATATTGCAAAAAAAAAATGCTTAGAAAAAAACATTTTTTACTTTAAAAAATGTACACGTGGTATGGAATGTGTTTGTCAAAATCTGATTTTATAAACCAAAAATCTAGCTAACCAAATCTAATCGGAAAAAAAAACATGAATGAGACAAAACAAAATAACAAAATGTCAGTTTTTTTTTTCTTCACTTTTTTCCCATTTGTTTAATATGGAAGCCTGTTCCCACCACAGAATAAAATAGTAAAAAGAAAAAGGTTTTTGGGGTTTTTTAATCTCACAATTGTAACTTTTTTTCTCAGAATTGTGTGATATAACCTCACAATTGTAAGAAAGTCATAATTGTGAGATTTACTTGCAAATGCAAGTTTGTATTTTGAAATGCTGATTTTTTTTCTCAAAATTCAGACCTTTTTTTAAATATAAACTTGCAAATCAGAAAAAAAAGGGACTTTATTTCTCAGAATTGCAAGTTTATATCTCGCAATTCTGACTTTATAACTTGCAGCTGCGAGTTTATATCACGCAACTTTAAGAAAAAAGGCAGAATTGCAAGATGTAAACTCGTAATTGTGAGAAAAAGTCAGAATTGTGAGATAAAGTCACAATTAACTTTTTTTAAATTCAGTGGTGGAAATGAGCCTCATATTTACCCAGTTTAAAGGGTAAATATTAAACTATAATTTTTTAAATTTTTTTGATTTTCTTTTTAATTTTGTAGAATTTTTTTATATTTAAGTTTTATATTTTTTTAGTTATTAAATTAGCAGGATATTTATTATATTATATTATATTTATTTATTTATTGTTGTGCTTTTACAGACTGCATCAAACAAATAACACTATATTATATTAGTATAATATAATATACAATAATCACATTATTACAAACCTATCAAGAAAATGGCAAACAAATTTAAACAATTTATGTTTAGTGAATTGTTTGCATGTAGGTTTTTTAGTTAATTAATTGTTTTAATAAATGTGGAAGAATTGGATATGTATTTATTTATTTTGCTCGTTAGATTGCCAAAAAATGCTAGAATTTGAGACAGAAAATACAACAAAAACATATTTTTGGATGCCTTACTAGTCAAAGGAATTTAGGTCAGTTTCATTAACTTCATAAAAACATCTTCCCAGGACATGGAAGCAATTCAGAGCCATGTTCACGAAGTGCTATAAAGCAAAGCTCAAGAAAAGCGTTGAAACACTCTCATCAGTTTAATGACTGACAGTAAAACGAATAGTAAAAAATTTATCTCAGTACCAGCTGGTCAGCCTTAAGGTCAACAGATTTACTGCGGTAAGATGTTCACACGGCGGTGTATTCCTATGGCGGGCCTAGGTGCCAGGGTTATACGCTCATGCTGCTTGTCTGTCGTATTTAAAACAGAGTAATGGATAATTTAATCACTGTTCATTATAACGATGTGAAGGGGCATTTTCTCCATTTGAGTCAGAGCTACAGGCGGCCATGAGCTCAAGCACTCATTTAAGGAGCCATTAAAAAGAGCCATCCTTGAACTATAAAGTCTCCATTAAGACTCATTTTAATGGTGCTCCAGAAATCCCAGATGTTTGAACTTACTGCTCACTTTTCAGAGCTGTTGTTTCATGCCACCAGCATTTAGGAAACTGTTAACATTTAAATGCATGACACGTTTTCCCTGTCGTATCATGGCTGTCAATAATGGGGATATAAATGCAGACTCTGAGCAACTAATATTGGAGTTTTGTGACTTTTAGTACATCAGTGTTAGCTTTGAGTTTATCTAGATCAGTGGTTTTCAACCTTTATGACTCCAAGGAATTAAAAAACATTTTTTACTTAGAATTTCTTCTCAATATAAGATTTTAGAATTTCACATAGCTGCAAACAATGTATTCTTTATAAATGTTCCCATGGAGTTTCAAGATTGTATTAATATATATACTATATACTCATGTATACTCAATTTCCCATAGAGTTTCATTTTAATTGCCTTTTAATTCATCAATTTTATTTGTTTGGGCTTATTTTAATGCATGTTTTGTCTCATTAAACCATTTTAAGTTTTTGAAAATTATTAAAGAAATAGACATTTTATGTTTAGAGAATTATTCATTATAAAAATAAATAAAACTATTAATCAATGCTTGTTTTGTTTTATTTATGTAATTATTATTATAATTATTATTGTTATTTTTTTAGTTAGTTTTGAGGTCATCTAGATTTTATAACAGTTTGATTATGTTTTAGATATATTCATAAAGAATTAAGTTGAACTTTGGAAAAAAGAAATAGACATTTATGTTTAAAGAATTGTATATAAAATTAAATAAAAAATAGAGTTTTTATTAATTTTAATAAAAATTAATAAAATAAAAATATTTTTTATTTTATTTTAATTGCCTATTATTTTATATGCATATTGTATGTCTAAAATCAATTTGAGTTGTTTTGGCTTATTTTAAATGCTTGTTTTGACTTTTTTAAATCCTTTGTAAGTATTTGAAAATTATTCAAGAAATAGACATTTATGTTTAGAAAATTATTAATTATAAAAATAAATAAAATGAATTACCACTTGTTTTTACGTTTCTCAAAATTACTGAAGAAACAACAATACATATTTAGAAAATTATGTTTGCATATAAGAATAGAAGCCAGTTTAGTTCAAGCTTTTTAATTATTATTTTTCATGATTTTTTTATGTTATTATTGTAGGTATATATAATATATAGGTCCTCTATAATATATAGCTCCACTTATCTACATATTCTCCTAAATACATTACAGGTTTTGCTAAAACAATTAACACTAAAAAAAGCTTAAATGCATGTTTCTCTGTTTTCTCAATAACAGAAGGAAGAAAACGGGAAGATCGTGACCAATCTGACACCTTCCCAGACCAACTTTGAGCAAGCGGGACTGGGGCCGGGACAGGAATATGAAGTTACTTTGTCTGTCATGAAGAACAAGACCAGAGGACCCGAAACAAGCTCGACTGTAGTTACAAGTAATGCACCTTCTCTAAACTAAACCTTTCCTCTTGTTTATTGTCTGTGTCATGATCCCATTTAAATGTTGCAGTAAATGCTGAAAGCATTGCTTTTGATCTGTCTGGTAATTGACTGGAGCGTTCAGCTTAATCTACATCTGCTAAACGGCTCTAAAGTGTCGGAAGTTGAAGGTGAAACTAGCTCAGCAGTGAAGAATGTGAAGGCCTCCTGTTTGGAAACGCCAAAAAGTATAGGGGCCATCATTTAACCTTATGAAACATCCCGCGTGGGCCGGCCAGCGGGGCTTTAACAGCCCAATTCAGTGCTTAACCGTGAGAAAATTGGACGATCCATGTCTCTGGCTTGACATTTACAGCCTCTGCAAACACAAGACCCGTGATAACAACCAAGAAGGCATTTTTAGTTGCAAAAGGCCTTTGATTTCTGACAGTAGTTAGTGTGGTGCTCCATTTTACTGCCTGTGAAAGAGCTCAGATTTCTAGATTTGAAGATATCCATCATGAATTTGTGCTTCTCGGTGCATTAAATCTTATTTACTGCATGAAAGGATTTTGTAGACATTGAATGACTTTAAAAGAGCTAATCAAGTTGATAAGTGTTTGCTAAGTCAAGCATCACTGTGATTTTTGCTCAGATATAGAGTTATTAATTTGAATAAACCCTTAATACTAAATGTCAAACTGCAAAGTTATTGCAGTGCATATTCACAACTCAACTTCTTCTTAATGTCATTTTAGTGTTCATGATTTTGGGCTTTTCTAAACAAATGAATATATGTCTGAGATTAGCCATTTTCATAAAACATGGCAAAATAATCGTTATATTAAGGATTATTACTGGTCCTTAATTATTAATGGTTTGTATTATTATCAATGTTGAAAACTGCTGCTTCATATTTTTGTACAAACCGTGATGCATTCTTGTTCAAAAGAGCATCATTCATTTATAATAGAAATCTTGAAATAGAAATGTTTTTCCCCAAATGTTTGAATGGTAGTGTATCACTGTTTCTACACAAATTCAATTTTTTTTGACAATCACATCAATTGTCATTTTATATACAGTTTTTATATACATTTTATATAAAGTTTACATCCCCCCATTTCAAAATCTGCAAAATGTTCATTGTTTTATCAAAATAAAATGGATCATGCAAAAGTTTACATACACCTGATTCTTAATACTGTGGTTGTTACCTGCATAATCCACAGCTGACCTCAACTGTATATATAAATTTTTGAATAGATTTGTGACAGTTTGTCCCTTTTAAAAGCTCTTTTTTCTTCCTTGCGTTTTGCGTTGAAATGATCTGAGATTTTAGTTACAGGTGCTTTTACATACATTAGATATATTACAAATGGCTTGTGTTTCAGTTTCAGGTTGCAACTAAACTTGCCTTGCTTAATGAAAAAAAAAAGTAGTGTTTGCAGTGTGGAAACTCATTTTTGCATCAGCCCGAGCTCATAATTGTCTAATTGCATTAACACAGATGAACGATTAGATTGATTCCTTACAGTTTTTTTTTTTTTGCCATTGCGTATGCATGCAGTTCTGTTGCACCCACTGACTCTATTTTACGTGAAAAAAAAAAACAAAAAAAAACTAACAAGATATTTTGACCTTGCAATCCCTGCAGAATCAATTATACATTATTGTATTTTTTTGGCTCATATTGGCTCACATTAAACAAAAACCCACCAATTCACTATCTCAACAAATTAGAAAATTTTTATTTTTAGTGAATTGTTGGACTTCTGGAAAGTATTCATTTACTGTATATGTACTCAATACTTGGTAGGGGCTCCTTTTGCTTTAATTACTGCCTCAATTCAGTGTGGCATGGAGGTAATTAGCCTGTGGCACTGCTGAGGTGGTATGGAAGCCCAGGTTTCTGTGACAGTGGCCTTCAGCTCATCTGCATTTTTTGGTCTCTTCACTGTAAAAAACGATTTGTTGTGTGCCAAGTCCTGCTGGAAAATAAAATCAGCATCTTTAAAAAGCTGGTCACCAGAGGGAAGCATGAAGCGCTCTAAAGTTTCTTGGTAAACGGGTGCAGTGACAGGTTTTCAAAAAACACAGTGGACCAACACCAGCAGATGACATTGCACCCCAAATCATCACAGACTGTGGAAAATTAACAGTAGACTTCAAAAGCTTGTGCTATGAGCTTCTCCACCCTTCCTCCAGACTCTAGGACCTTGGTTTCCAAATGAAATACATCTGAAAAGAGGACTTTGGACCACTGGGCAACAGTCCATTCCTTCTTCTCCTTAACCGTTGTCTGTGGTTCAGGAGTGGCTTAACAAGAGGAATACAACAACTGTAGCCAAATTCCTTGACATGTCTGTGTGTGGTGGCTCTTGATGTCTTGATCCCAGCCTCAGTCCATTCCTTATGAAGTTCACCCAAATTCTTAAATCGATTTTGCTTGACAAGCCTCTCAAGGCTGCGGTTCTCTCGGTTGGTTGTGCATCTTTTTCCTTCCACTCAACTTTCTGTTAACATGCTTGGATACAGCACTCTGGACAACTGTCAGATCAGCAGTCTTCCCCTTGATTGTGTAGCCTAGTGAACCAAACTGAGAGACCATTTTGAAGGCTCAGGAAACCTTTGCAGGTGTTTAGAGTTGATTAGCTGATTGGCATGTCACCATATTCAAATTTGTTGAGATATATTGAATTGGTGGGTTTTTGTTAAATGTGAACCAAATCATTACAGTTAAAATAATCAGAGACTTAAACTACTTCAGTCTGTGTGCATTCAATTTATTTAATACACAAGTTTCTCAATTTGAGTTGAATTACTGAAATAAATGAACTTTTCCATTAGAGGATGGATACCCGAGCCGAGCCCGACGGTACCCGACGGAACCCGACGGGTCGGGCCGGGTTCGGACAGATATTTAGAAAGGATGCTCGGGTTCGGGTCGGGCTCGGTCACCTCAGCGCGATAGTGCGCCCGTGTTATAACGGCGCTTTTTGCCCAGTGTGCACTGATGCTCTCATCTGTTGACATTTCCGTACGCTTTTTTTTACAGTTGTTTAATAAAAGCGGGCTTTCCACACAAAAAAGTGCATGTGTCATTAGTATGAGTGAAAAAAAAGATTTTAACTGTGTCGGGCTGGGATCGGGCTCGGACATAAATATCTTAATGCTTGTCGGGCTCGGGTCGGGTTCGGTTACTGCTCTGTCGGACTCGGGCCGGGCTCGGACAGAAAAATGCGGCCCGATCCGCACTCTATTTTCCATGACATTCTATTTTATTGAGATGCACTGTATATACTAAGACAACATTATTTTAACTCAAAATAATTACAAGTATAACCACTTCGCTCCTCTTGCTGCAGAAATCGATTCTCCAGAGCAGATTGATGTTGGCGATGTGACTGACCGGTCTGCAGTGATCTCCTGGCCCAGTCCCGTGGCTGAGGTGGACGGGTTCAGGGTGTCTTACGGGCCAAGCACAGACCCGTTAGTCCATCGAGATGTCGACCTCCCAGCCACAGATACGCAGTACAGCCTGGAAGACCTGAAACCAGACACTGAATACAAAGTGTCTCTCAGTTCAAAGAAGGGAGACGTGAGCAGCGAGCCCATCTTTGAGAGCTTCACCACAGGTAGGAACGCCCTACAAACTAAATATTTAGTTGTCCTGGAGTTTCTCCTAAAGATGAACTTAAATCCAGGGTTTTACTGATGCTGTGATGGATTTGTGTGTCTCAGGTCTGGATGCCCCCACTGAGCTCAAAGCTGTTGATCAGACTGAAAACAGCATCACACTGGAGTGGAAAAACAGCCGGTCAACTATCGACGGATACCGTATTAAGTACGGCCCGATCGCAGGAGGTGCTCATGGTGAAGACATGTTCCCTAGAAAAGCAGGGGAGACAACGTGGGCTACAATTACAGGTAAGCATTAAGAATTGCACTTTATTTGCTAGTTGCAGTGCAAAAAATTATGTTGTCTTCAGTATTTTGGTCTTGTTTTCCAGTAAAAATATCCAAGCATTCTTAAATAAAAATACATTTACTTTAGAAGTACTTAAACAAGTCTTGTTTTCTTTAAAAAAAAAAAAAAAAAAATCATGCTTGAATTAAGTCACACACATTACACTGCTGTTCAAAAGATTGGGATCAGTAAGATTTTTAATGTTTTTTGAAGAAGTCTCTTATGGTTATCAAAGTTCCATTTATTTGATAAAAAATACAGGAAATAAAGTAATATTATAAAATATTATTGCAATTTAAAATAACAATTTTCTATTTTAATATACTTTAAAATGTAATTTATTTCTGTGATGCAAAGCTGAATTTTCAACATCATTACTCCACTCTTTAGTGTCACATGATCCTTCAGAAATCTTTATAATATGCTGATTTATTACTTTTATAAATAAATAAAAACAGCTTTTATTCAAAATATTTATTCTAACATTATAAGTCTTTGCTATCACTTGTTATCTATTTTGCAGATCCTTGCTGAATAAAAGTATTAATACAATCCTGAAAAAGTATCACAGGTTCCAAAAAAAAAAAAAAAAACATTAAGCAGCAGAACTGTTTCCAACATTGATAATAAATCAGAATGATTTCTGAAGGATCATGTGACACTTAAGACTGGAGTAATGATGCTGAAAATTCAGCTTTGCATCACAGGAATAAATTCTATTTTAAAGTATATTAAAATATACAAGCCAAACTTCAGGGTATTTATTTCTTTAAGAAGGTGCACTTGCAAGATGCAAAAATAAAATCCTGTAATATATGTTTTATTAAAAGAAACTCACATAACAAGTGAAAATATTCACACATGTTCACAGAAATGTTCCCATTGTTTCTCTGCTTGAAAATGCATTAGTTTAGTGTTTCATCTGCTGGATTAACGGATTTTGTGTGCCATAGGCCTGAAGCCTGGAACGGAGTACGGCATTGGAGTCACAGCGGTTCAGAATGAAAGAGAGAGTGAGCCAGCGACCACCAACGCACTGACCGGTAAGACCAGCTCTCTTTATATCAGCTACAGACTTTTACTGTGCAAAAGTTTCGGATTACTATGTTGTTGCTGTTGTTTTTTTAATATTAAGAATCTTATTCAGCAGGGAAAAAGATTAAAAAAAATGGAAGTAAATGCATTTATAATATTACTAAAGATTTCTATTTCAAATATATGTTCTTTTGAACTTTTCTATACATGCAACTGTTTTTAATATTGATAATAATCAATAATAGCAATTCAGCATATCATCATGATTTCTGAAGGATCATGTGACACTACAGATAATGCTGAAAATTCAGCTTTGATCACAGCAATACATTACTTTTTACAGTATATTCAAATAGAAAACAGTTACTTTAAATCATAATAATATTTCACAATTATTTACAATAGTTTTAATCAAATAAATGCAGCCTTAGTAAACACACTGCAAAAAAAAGTTCTTGCTTGGTATTTTTGTCTTGTTTACCAGTTCAAATAACTTAAATCAAGATACATTTACTTAAAAATCCAAATCACTTAATATATTAAGTCTTGTTTTCTGGGGTAAAAAAAAAAAAAAACAGAAAAAGAAAAATTCAAAGATAAAACAAGTTTTTCTTTTGTTTTCATTTTGTTTTTTGTTTTTGTTATTGTTACCCTATTGGCAGTTTTTTTTCTTCCATATTTTAAGCCTAAACTCAATTTTGATAGATTTTTCAGAAAACAAGACTTAATAATTTTGTTTCTAAAGTAAATTTCAAAAAAAAGAAAATTCTGTCATCATTTACTCACCCTCGTGTTGTTCCAAGCCTGTATGAGTTTCTTTCTTCTGTGGAACACAAAAGAAGTTATTTTGAAGAATGTTGGTAACCAAATGGTTGCCGAAATGACTTCCATGGTATTTTTTATTTTTTATTTTTTTTTTAACTGTGGAAGTCAATGGCTACCGGCAACTGTGTGGTTATCGACATTCTTCAAAATATGTGTTCAACAAAATATTTTTTTGTAGTCCATAAGAAACATCTTTCAAAAATGGTAGTGTGCATCACTCTTTATATAAATACATGCTTTTTTATCTTAGGAAAATGCATACCAAAAGATAACAATAAGAACAATAACTGTACTTTGAAAGCATTTAAAGAAATAATTTACCCAGATATTTAAATTCTCTCTTCATTTACTCACCTTCATGTCATTCTAAACTAGTGTGACTTTCTTTCACGGATCATGTTCACATCGCTCTTTTTTGCATAGTGAACGCAGTGACCGAAAGCACCATAAAAACATCATCCAACCCGACATCTTTTATAGCGTTTCTCTTTTTTTTTTTGAAGCTTGACAACATCTGACTCGCATTCATTATGTGCAGCACCACAAAAATTCTCCTAAAACCTCATAAAAAAGACCCACAGGTTTGGAACGACATGAGAGTGAATAGATGTTGACAGACTAGTCTTTATCTCTTCAGTCGTTTTGATTCCATTCTCTTGCATGCAGACGCCATCAAAGTTTCCTGGCATGAATGTTTCTTTTGTGCTGTCATTTCGAACCTCCCACCCACACAGATCTGGATCCTCCACGAGACCTGGATGTACGAGACTCCACCGAAACCACCCTGGAACTGGTCTGGAAAAGGCCTAGGGCCAAGATCTCCACCTACAGGCTAGCGTTCGTCTCTGCGGACGGCCGACGGGAAGAAGTCGAGCTGCCTGCTGCCACATCCACCTACACCCTGAGCGGCCTGAACCCTGGCATGCGCTACACCGTCACCCTCGTGGCAGAACGCGGACGGAGGAGAAGTGCTCCCGCCACCGTCACCGCATCCACAGGTGAGGGATTCCAGCTGTAAAGTTGGTTTTGAATGCTTTAGTGCAACATGATAATGTCAGTGTTCTGTTTTCAGGTGTGGACAAGAAAGATTGCGTTGTGAGAATGATCATGACTAACTTTTATTTGCATTTTTTTCTCAAATGTCTATTTAAATTCATCAGAATTAGACCTGAAATATACTCTATGCAAGAACATTAACAATTGTGAAACATTATGTTACAAAGTGTGTCAAAATTGCAAAAAATATGTTTTCAATTGTCAGTCAGTGTATTTTATTTTTAACATACTGGAAGAGTACACTGCAAAAAAATGCTTTTCTTACTTTTCTTGTTTTCTAGCCAAAATATTTAAAAATTCTTAAATCAAGAAGGATTTCTAGACGAGTAACAATTTTCTTGTTTTCATAAAAAACAAGTTAAAATTAAGTACTTTTTTACTGAGAACAAGCAATCTGCCAATGGAGTAAGCCAATAAAACTTATTTCAAACAGAAAACGCGATTAGTTTTTTTACCACATTGGCAGATTATTTAAATTTTTTCAAGCAAAAACACACTTAATTTTGACTTTTTTCTGAAAATAAGAGTAATTTTTACTTATCTAGAAAATCCTTCTCGATTTAAGATATTTTAGATATTTTGACTGGAAACAAGACAACAAATCTAAGTAAGAAAAGCATTTTTTTGTTTTCAGTGTACAAGGCTTTTGATGTTTGAGCCACTTCTAGTTATTTAAGCTGTATGAAAAGCAATCCATTCACAGGAAATTGCTTATAATTGAAAAATAAGTTAAAAAAAATGTAAACCATAAGTAAACTTTATTGTCGTCAACAAGTGCAATGCAACAGTACATGTTAAATGAAAATATACTCACCCTCAGGTCATCAAAGATGTAGATGAGTTTGTTTCTTCATCAGATTTGGAGAAATTTAGCATTGTATCACTAATGCTCACCAATGGATCCTCTGCATTGAATGGGTGCCGTCAGAATGAGAGTCCAAACAGCTGATAAAAACATCACAATAATCCACAAGTAATCCACACCACTACAATCCATCAATTAACGTCTTGTGAAGCGAAAAGCTGCATGTTTGTGAGAAGCAGATGTTTTAACTTCAAACAATTGCTTCGAACTGAAATAAGAGTCCTATAATATTGATTTCTCCTGTGGAAAAAGTCATCTCGTCTGAATCAGGAGAGAAATATGCACACATCAAGCACCATTCACAAGTGGAAACGGTCCAAAATATTTCTAAACAAATGTATTTTGATGGGATGGACTTTTTCACTGGAAGAAGCATTATTATGTTAAGAACTCATATAAGTTACATCTTAATCATGGATTTGTCTTACAAATATGCAGCTTTTCACTTCACAGGATGGTAATTAATTAATGGGTTGGAGTGATTACTTGGGGATTATTGTGATGTTTTATCAGCTGTTTGGACTCTCATTCTAACGGCACCCATTCACTGCAGAGGATCCGTTAGTGAGCAAGCTTGTAATGCTAAATTTCTCCAAATCTATTTCAGTGAACAAATAAACTAATCTACATCTTAGATGACCTGTGATTCAGTACGTTTTCAGCAAATGTTTATTAATTATTAGTAGGTTCAACACATCTTCACTACAAGTGTTTACTTCTGCATTTGTGTACTTGAGTAAAGTATGTTTCTGGTCTTAATTTATGACACTGTGTCTAAACCAGCTGCACCACCATAAATGGAATTGTTATGTATAGCTCCGCCCATAATGCAATCTTATTGGTCCAAATTATGTATATTAATCATCTAATATGTTGCGATTGGCTGTTGCACCTGATAAGGGAACAATGTATCAAATGATCATTCATAATTGGTCTTGAATGAAGGGATTTGCACGATGCCATTTCATCTGTTGTTCCCAAGTGTCATGTGTTTTGTCTTTTTCTTGTAGCATCTTTCACTTTTTATCTAGCGAACACATTTCCTGAGCTCGGTTCAGCCAAAGGCACCGACGACAATGTCATTAGCTTTGCGTCTCTCGACAACTCAGAGATCCCGTTCTCTGGGAGCGGATACGAGGATCCCACTGGCACCTTGACCGTGTCTAATGTCACATACGATGGATTTGATCTCGCGTGGGAGTCAAATAAGCTCATTGGCTATGATAGTTACACTGTAGAACTTAAAGATTTCTCAGGGAAGTGGAAGGAGGAGGTTTATCTCCAAGCGGAGGTGAATGACACTAAAATCCGTGGCCTAAAGGCTTCCACGGAGTACCAAGTAAGGCTTTATGGAATATCCAATAACCAAAGATCTTCACTACTAGAAGCAGTTGCAGTTACAGGTATACACTTTCTTTTGGGTTTCAAGTCATCTGTTTGATTTAGTGCCATTGCAACTTAAAATGTAAACCTTTTTGGTTTCATAGGTTTAAAAATGAAATGATGCAGATTTGTGCATGAATATGCAATAGCTCCCAAATGGTAGAGCACAAAGACATGCATGGTGATAGATCAGGATGTGGATGCATATTTGGGCTGGGTGATAAAAAAAAAAAATCTCAATATGTAATTTAAATTATTATTATTTTTATTTTTTAATTATTATTATTATTATTATTATATTATTTTTTTTTAAAGAGGAGACATAATTAAAAAATGTGGCCAATTCAAGTTGTTTAATGCAAGAGATATTTTTATGATTTATTTTAAACAAATTAATTAGTGCTGTCAAATGATTATATATATATATACAATTTGTGTTTTATATTAATATATGTTGTATTTTTTTCATGATATTTTATATTTTAATTCTATTTCATTTTAATTGTTATTATATAAATAATTTTTAAGATATTTAATTTTTTTAATATGGCTGTTTATTAGCTCAGGAAATTGAGGAAATTGTTAATGATAATAATGAAATAAACTGTGTAGGTAAAATGCATTTGAACCTTTCCAAATATAACAGTGCACAGCAATAAACAGCAATATTTGAATTTAAATATGTATTTATTAAAAAATGTAAATGAATATTTAATTTCTAATCAATCATTTTAATGCATAAAAGTATGTCATGAAAATGCTTCCATAATAAGTCAATTGGTTCAGGCATAGAACTTGTTTTTTTTACTACGGAGTGTTTTTTTTAATGTTTAATATTTGTACTCTTTATTGTGAACATGTAATGAATATTCAGTATATCACTCAGCCCTTGTATGTGATTGCTCATTGGCTTAGACAAGAAAATCCACACAAGATTTGCAGAGTTGAAAATTTAAGAGGATTAATCCTCTTCACAACCTAAACTGTGTGGTAAAACATGCATGAAAAGCCAATGAGCACAGACTATCGTTTGGTACTTATTAAAACTCTCAGAATCGACTTCATGCATGTCCTTTCCTCAAAACATCTTGAGGTCTGCATGGATTCTCCATCAGCCTGAAGCATCCCATGTACTTCCACACTAGTGGACTACTTGGAAACTTCAGCAATTAATGGCTCATGGTCATTAATGTCAGATGTTTTCAGATGCATGTAGATTGAAATCATTCAAGAAGATCAGTAACATCATTTGCATGCAAATAGATTTTTATTGCATGCAGTGTAACTCAAACCTCAGTTTACATCGAGAAACCGAGGGGCGAATCAACTAAGAAATTATCTGTAGTATTGTGTCTTCAATCCATTTCGTATATATGCCT
Organism: Garra rufa; assembly: GCF_049309525.1. Taxonomy (NCBI): domain Eukaryota; kingdom Metazoa; phylum Chordata; class Actinopteri; order Cypriniformes; family Cyprinidae; genus Garra; species Garra rufa. The sequence goes on from NC_133365.1 coordinate 51,695,497, forward strand.
TGAAATGATCACAGTGCATAAAATAATATTGGTCCTTTTTTGGGTGTGCAATATGACACATGCAAGTGTTATTTTAATATGAGTGAGAAACTATTATAGTTTTTATTTTATAATTTTATTTATTTTTTTAATGCTACAACCACTTTCCAGGATAAACAGGATATTAATGTGTAGATTAAAATGTATATATTCATATTTTAATTGTGCAGTAAGTTGATGACTATTTAACCTCTTGTTTTTACAGGTAAAGCATCTCAAATTCTGTCTTGTTTTTTAAACTCTAACCTTAAACGCACCTAATGTACTTTCCACTGTAGCACCAAAGTCTACCTCTCCTGATGTTGTTGCTTTGACCTTCAAAAGTGTTTCAACAAGGCTACCAAGCCTCCATAAGGAGGTTCGGCCATCAGTCTCTACCTCCACTCTTTTAACAGAGGATTTTAAAGCTGAAGCCTCAGGCGATGAACTCGAGGGCCCGAATCAAGGGCCTCCGGGTGACCTAAACGTCACTGATGTGAGCAGGAATAGTTTGAGGCTGTCTTGGTCTGCTCCTGAGGGAGCCTTCGATAGCTTCATGGTTGAGTTGAACTCAACATCAAATAAGTCCAAAGACAGCGTTATTGAAGTGTCTGGAGAAGCCAGGCAGGTCCTTGTAGATGGGCTAAACCCTGACACGCTTTATGAGATTACATTGTATGGGATGAAGGAGGGCGAGAAATCCCAACCAGTCAATGTTCACATCAAGACAGGTACATGGACATGAGTTTCAGAAACCACAGTCATCCGCCCTAACTCCAATATTCATAATGCTACAAATGTCATGCATTTGTTCATTCATTCAAAGTAAAAGTTACATTGGGAGCAATTCTGCAGGCGTTAGATGGTTTGTGGCAAGTGTGTTTTTACACTAAAGTGTTTAATGCAAACCCAAGTCCTTTTGACGTCAGAGTTTGGTTCATTTGGTTGGTTTAAAAGATTTTTGTGTCTACACCAAGAAACCACAGTAAATTTGCTTGAGAAATGGCTGTGGTCTTTGGTTTCTGTGGAGTCGATTATCATGAAAGCTTTCCAGTCAAACTAAAACCGTTTTGATTATTCTAGCTTGTTTGCTGTTGCATCTTTTGTGCCTGTTAAAGGATTACTTCACTTCCAAAATAAAAATTTCCAGAAAATTTACTCACCCCCATGTCATCCAAGATGTTCATGTCTTTCTTTGTTCTTTTGAAAAGAAAATAAGGTTTCAGTGCAGCTTCAAAGGGCTCTACATGATCCCAGCCGCGGAATAAATGTCTGATGTAGATTAACGATCTGTCATTTTCTAAAAAAAATTTAAATCTAAATACTTTTTAACCACAAATGCTTGTCTTGCACTAGCTCAACCTCACATATTACGTAATCACGCGCACATAATTTTCACGCACATGAGTTTTTCACCCTGCACTCTTAAAAATAAAGGTGCTTCACGATGCCATAGAAGAACCTTTTTTGTTTAAATGGTTCCATAAAGAACCTTTAACATCTGAAGAACCTTTCTGTTTCACAAAAGGTTCTTTGTGGCGAAAGATGGTTCTTCAGATTATAAAAAAGTAAGAATGAGATGGTTCTTTAAAGTACCTTTGACTGAATGGTTCGTTGTGGAACCAAAAATGGTTCTTCTATGGCATCGCTGTGAAGAACCTTTTAAAGCACCTTTATTTTTAAGAGTGTACCGTACCTTTTTGAACCAACACAGACAAAGAATTTAGCGTGTGACCTTTCCAACATGATTATGCAATGCGTGAAGATGCGCATGAGCGTCGTGGAGCTAGTGCAAGACGAGCATTTGCGGATAAAAAGCGGATATTTTTTTTTTAAATGACCAATTGTTTTGCTAGATAAGACCCTTATTCCTTAGTTGTGGGATTGTGTAGAGCCCTTTGAAACTGCAATTTTAAAGGAGAAGTTCACTTCCAAAACCAAAATGTACAGATAATTTACTCACCCCCTTGTCATCCAAGATGTTCTTTCTTTCTTCAGTCGTAAAGAAATAATGTTTTTTGAGGAAAACATTCAGGATTTCTCTCCATATAGTGGACTTCTATGGTGTCTGCGGCTATAAAGGGCTCTAAACAATCCCACCCGAGGAATAATGGTCTTATCTAGCGAAACGATTGGTTATTTTCTTTAATAAATGACAACAATGCTTTTTAACCTCAAATGCTTGTCTTGTCTAGCTCTGTTTGTACTGCGTATGTGTATTCTGGTTCAATACAGTCTCATTTTCTCCTCTTACATTGCTGCAGAAGTACTGACCCAGTGTTTACAAAGTGAACATGCAAAGAAGATCAAACGGCCTTTACAAAAAAAGCAATGTAGAACGATTTTGAAGTTGGAGGACAAAATGAGATGGGAGTTTTTCGACATAGCCTAACTGTCTTGAACCAGAATACACAGAGTACATGCAGAGCTAGACGAGATGTGTTTGTGGTTAAAAAGTAAAGAAATTGTCAATTATCATTTTGCTAGATAAAACCCTTCTTCCTCTGAAGCTACATCCTGACATGTTTTCATCAAAAAACAGTTTCTTTACGACTGAAGACGTCTTGGATAAGAGGGTGAGTCAATTATCTGTAAGTTTTTGTTCTGGAAGTTGGAGATCTTCAATCCTTTAATCTTCAATCCATTGAGCGCCATTGAAGTCCACTATATGGATAAAAAGCTTAGAATGTTTTCCTCAAAAAACGTCATTTCTTTTTGACTGAAGAAAGAGAGATATGAACATCTTGGATGACATGGGGGTGAACAAATTATAGGGTTATTTTTATTCTAGAAGTGAACTAATCCTTTAAATATTTAGTTGAACACTACCTTTTGGGGTCAGTAATATCTAAAAAAAAGTTTAATGCTTTTATTCAGCTACGACACATTAGTGTTATTTTAAGGATCATTGATATAGTTTTTGCTAATATTTAAAATTTAGATTTTATTTGTACATTTTAATTTTAGTTACATTTTAGAAATATCCTGTATATTTATTATATTTATTATTATTTATTTTTGTTTAAATATATCTATATAGTTGTTAAGCTTAAGTTCTTTAGCTTTTAGTTTTAGTTCATTTATTTTATTTATTTAGTTATTTAGTACTTCAACTTAAACTGAACAAAAATGATAAATGTTTTGTTAAGAAATATTATATCTCAGTTACTGTTTTAATTTTTTAAATTCTGAATTTGAAATAAATATTTAAAAAAATGTATTTAACTTTTTTTTTTTTACATTATCACAGTTTATTCACTATAGTTTAGAAAATGGTAATAAAATATGACAAGAACTCAGAGTTAAACAACAAATTCATCTTGATAATGTCCGATAACTTTGATAGAAAGGTTACAATCAGCCAAAAAATCAGTCAAAATATTACTGCTTTTACTGTATTTATGATCAAATAAATGCAGCCTTGGTGAGCATAAGAAACTCAAAAACATTTAAAAAATATTACCGACCCCAAACTTTTGAACTGTATATTAGACATCAAATATTGTTAAAAATCAACTTTTTCCAATCAAACTCATATTCACTTAACATTTTAATTAATACCCGAGATTTGATCTCAGCACCTCTAGTGCCGCAAAACACCTGCAGAATTGTTTCTGAACTTTTCATGAGAAGCCTCCCCTTGGGATTAAAGCATGATGCAATTCTGAATGTTTTATCTGATCATTATTTCTCAACATGAATGAACAATCTCTCTGTGCCTCATGTCTTTATCCATATCATTTCATTCCATCTATGAACTGTTTTATCTGTGGTTACGTTAAGCCAGTGGTGCTGGCGAGTTGAGCTCATTTCATTATGCAAATGTAATTAATTTGAGTGACAATAACTCATGTCTGATTTCTTTGTCCGTCAGAGGAGCAGAGGCCGCAGGTTGGCAGTCTGAGTGTGTCTGATGTATCTTGGGATAGCTTCAATGTGTCCTGGACCATTGAGGATGGCTCTGCCTTTGACAGTTTTGTGATTGAAGTGGCAAATTCAGCAGGTCCAGAAAGACAGAACCTGTCGGTATCTGGTGATGCACGTAGTTTGTGGATGTCTGGGCTCAGTCCCGACACGTCCTATAGAATTACGTTATTCGGAGTGCATCAGGGCTCGATCCTGGGGTCCATCTACACTCAAGCAGCTACAGGTACCCATGCTTACCTGGATATTCCTGATGAAAAAGAAGTGCACTTCACCATACCTTTTTAAAACAGTACTTATTACAATAATAATATGCTTGAAATTAGATGTAAGTGTAAACTACATGTAATGTTTTCAGACCCTTAATTGCATTTACAATTAAATGAAAATGAATTAGTTTACATTTAAATGCAATTAGTTAAGAGTTGTTACTTAAGAGTGCGTTTTTGACACATGCACACTAATGTACTAAAACATAATAATAAATATATATAAATAATTATATAATAAATAATTTATAAAATAAATAATTTAAGATATTTACAATTCTCACACATATTATGTTGATATTTTATAATGTTTTATCATGATGAATAATATTTCATTATAAATGTAATATTTTATCATCATATCAATATATTTTTTGTTAATACATTAAATATTAATTATTCTCACATTTAAGTTGCCATTTATTTAATTATCATATCATATGTATATTTTAATGAATTATCGTAAATGTTATATTCATATTTTATTATATAATATATTTACAATTCACCTAAATATTAAGAAATATTATATTAATATTTTATATTTCAGAATATGTATTTCATTAAAATAATACTCCAATATTAATATATTGTGTTGTTTTACATTAAATATATTAAATATACTCTTACAGTTAAGTTGCACTTTTATTAACTATGTTCTGTATATCAATGAATTCAATTCTCACATATTATATTAATATTTCATATTTCAGAATATGTATTTCATTAATATAACACTTCAGTGTTAATAATATAATTTGTATCGTTTTACATTAAATATCATTATATTAATTATACTCTTATAGTTAAGTTGCTTTTTAATTAATTATCATATTATATGTATATTTTATTAATGAATTATCGTAAATGTTTTATTAATATTTCATAATATATAATGCATCATTAATATATTACTCCAATATTAATATATTTTTTATTGTTTTATTAATATAATACTTCAATATCAATAGATTTTGTCATTTTACATTGAATATTATTATATTAATTACACTTTATTTTATTAATTATTATATGTATATTTTATTAATGAATTATAGCTGTTATGGTAATATATTTAATCATATATAATGCATCATTATTATAATACTCCAATATTAATGTATGTTGTATTGTTTTATTAATATAATACTTCAATATGAATATATTTAGTTTTACATTAAATATTATTATATTAAACCAATTACGTTGCTCTTTTTTATTATCATAATATATGTATATTGTATTACTACAGTATCAAATGTTATATTCATATTTCATAATATAATATTTACAATTCTCACAAATATTAATATTTCATATTTCAGAATATGTATTTTATTATTATGATACCTTAATGTGTATGATATATGTTGTTGTTGTTTTTTACATTAAATATTATATTAATTATATTCTTAAAGTTGCACTTTATTACATTATGAAATTGTATGTATATTTAGTTACTAAATTATCATGAATGTTATATTCATATTTCATAATATATTTAAATTTCTCACAAATATATTAATATTTCATATTTTAGTATGCGTTTATTAATATAATTCACATGTATATTTTATTACTATAATACTTATTTAATTTAATTTGATACTAATTTTATTTTGATAGCACTTGTTCATTAATTATCAGAAATATTATATGTATATTTCATTAATTTATCTTACATATTTTTGAATTGATGCTTTTAATTTGACACTTCAGTGGCCTTTATTTAATTTATTATGATAAATATATTCATATTTAATTATCTGCAAGTACAGTTTTTTAATATATATAGTTTTAAGCTGTTGCACACACTACAAGTGCACATTAAGTGCAATGAAGTGAACTTCTTTTTCACAAGGGATGGGACATCTATGATCTATTGTGCCTTTTTTCTTCGTCTTTTCTCTCTTTCTGACCTTTTTAATTGTGGTTGGGAGCTGTGGTGTCAAGCAGGTGCTTCTGTGCTTTAACTTTTCCTTTTAATTTTTCACCAAACCTAAACATCTTTGTCGCATGGGATCGCTGAGAATGATGAGCGAACACTTAATGGTGTCCATAATAATTGGTTGATTGTGAAATGACTTCTGTTAACAAATCTAACCGATTGTCACCTCTACTGTTCCAGCCACTGTGTCGGTCTTGCCTCAAAGTTGATTGCGTTGGGGCAGAGAATATGTCGTGTTTCCATTCATTTCCTTCCACTGAAATCAAAGCTTTGTGTTCAACAGTAATCACTGTCGACCATTATACTATCATCCATTTCATCCAGCTGCCCAAATGCATGGCACCAGCACCCATCTCACACATTTACCGCATTGTGGTGAGTTTTGATGAGCTGCAGTGATTGCAACAAATTTCATCTTCTTACATATCATTTCATTCACTTTATTGTGGTCTCATCATCTACCTGCATCATTTCACACACCTTTTGATTTTATATAGAAGCAATGTGCATTGAATAAGTAAAGTCCATTTCAATTTCTTGTTGATTTTCAAGACTTTCTATATCAGGGGTCCAGAACTTTTTTTTTTATAAATATACTTTATATACAGTATATACACACATGTATTTATTTATTTTTATTTTTATGTTTTAATTAGATTTTTTATTTTAAAATAAATTATTTCAATGGTGCATTTTTTTATTCATTTTTAAAAATAGTTTAATAATGTAAAAACCTTTTTTTTTTTTTTTTTCCTTTTTTTTTTTTAAATAAAACATTTTAACGGAAAAATCTAAATAAACCTTTACAGCTATTATATTGAGGACTTTCTATGTCAGGGGTCCAAAACCTTTTTTTTTTGTCAGTCAAACCTTTGTCCTAAAGTATTTTAAAATATATAAAAATATAAATATAAAGTAATATATAAAATAAATACTATATTATACTATATATATATATATATATATATATATATATATATATATATATATTTATTTATTTATTTATTTATTTTTTGTGTGTGAGTGTGTGTGTTTTAATAATTGTTTTTATTTTAAAATAAATTCTTTTAATGGTGCATTTTTTATTCATTTTTAAAAATAGTTTAATAATGTAAAAACCTTTTTTTTTTTTTTTTTCTTTAAATAAAACATTTTAACGGAAAAATCTAAATACTGTAAACCTTTTTAGCTATTATTTTGAGGACTTTCTATGTCAGGGGTCCAAAACTTTTTTTTTGTCAGTCAAACCTTTGTCTTAAAGTATTTTAAATATATAAAAATATAAATTTAAAATAATATATAAAATAAATACTATACTATACTATACTATACTACACTATACTATACTATACTATATATATATATATGTATATAATTTTTTTTGTATGTTTTAATAAAAAATTTTTATTTTAAAATAAATTATTTTAATGCTGCATATTTAATTATTTTTTAAAAATGGTTAAAAAATGTAAAACCTTTTTTTTTACATTTCATTATTATTATTATTATTATTATTATTATTATTATTATTAAATCATTATTATTACTACTACGAAATAAAAAATATATTTTCAATTAATTTTTTAGCAATTGTTTAAAAATGTAAAAACTGATTTTTACAGAAAAATCTAAATAAACCTCAGCTATTATTTTGAGGACTTTCTATGTCAGGGGTCCAGAACTTTATATTTTAATGTTTTAATGTTTTAATTAGATATTTTATTTTAAAACAATTTATTTTAATTGTGTTAATTTTTAAAAATTGTTACAAAATTTTACATTTTTAGCTATTATTTGTCACAAACGGGACGACCAAGAGTGAGGATCCAAATGCAAGGCTTTATTAAGCAGATCGTAGTCAGACAGACAGGGTCGAAAACACCAGCAAACATGAACAGCGAAGACAATCCAATAGCGTAATCCAATAAACAAGCGTGGGTCAAAATCCAAGTGGGCAGTCCAAATGAAACAATGAAATGAAAACAAGAAACTAGAAAACTAAGACTAAGACTGGGAAAACAAAAACAGAACTATGGCTAGGGAACAACAAGGAGACTAGGAAACCTGAGAGCAAAGGAAAACGCTTGGTAGAGTCCGCTGGAGCAAAACAATACTTCGCGATGTGTGTGTGTGATGAGCTGGCTTTTATGTCTGATAAACAGGAAGTAACCATAGAGGCAGCAGAGGGAGCAGCAACAGTCAGTGGGGGTAAGGGCTCCCTCTGCTGGCCTGGCGTGACATAGCCCCCCCCCAAGGAGCGGCTTCCAGACGCTCCAAAAAGCAACAGGAGGAAACAGTCCAGGGGAGCGGTGGGGGGGCCAGGAGACTGAGGCAGAACAGGTTGGGCAAAGGCCCTCCAGAGCAGGGCAGGAGATTCAGGAGCCCTCCAGGGCAGGGCTGGAGGCAGAGCAGTCCTTTGAGGTGGAGCAAGAGTCTTAGGAGCCCTCCAGGGCGGAGCAGGAGGCTTAGCGACCCTCCGGGGCAGAGCAGGAAGCGTAGAAGCCCTCCAGGGCGGAGCCGAAGGCGGAGCAAGGGGTTTAGGAACCCTCCAGGGCGGAGCAGGAGGCGGAGCGGCCCTCCAGGGCAGAGCAGGAGGCGCAGGAGCCCTCCAGGGCGGAGCAGGAGGCGCAGGAACCCTCCAGGGCGGAGCAGAAGGCGCAGGAGCCCTCCAGGACGGAGCAGGAGGCACAGGAGCCCTCCAGGGCGAATCAGGAGGCGCAGGAGCCCTCCAGGGCGGAACAGGAGGCGCAGGAGCCCTCCAGGGCAGAACAGGAGGCGCAGGGGCCCTCCAGGGCGGAACAGGAGGCGTAGAAGCCCTCCAGGGCGGAACAGGAGGCCGCATTATGGACTGGGACCTGGGGAGAACAGAGATAGAGGAGGCAGACAGAGCAAGGAGAGAAGTAGAGAGTTCATGGGAGAACGTGGCCTCCATAGCCGTGACCAGGCAGACGAGAACTTCAGGAACGACTTTCGTGGCAGTTCCTGGGCAGACAGAGACTTCTGGAACGGCCCCAGACGCCAAGACAGAGATGACAGGGAACCTAGGCGGTGCAGGCAGAGCAAGGGACCTTGGCGGAGCAGACAGAGCAAGGAGTCTTGGCGGAACAGGCAGAGCAAGGAACCTTGGCGGAGCAGGTAGAGCAAGGAGTCCTGGCGGAGCAGATATAGCAGGGAACCCTGGCGGTGCTGGCAGAGCAGGGAGCACTGGCGGTGCTGGCAGAGCAGGGAGCACAGGCGATGCGGGCAGAGCGTGAAGCCTTGGCTGAGCGGGCAGAGCGTGAAGCCTTGGCGGAGCGGGCAGAGCGTGAAGCCTTGGCGGAGCGGGCAGAGCGTGAAGCCTTGGCGGAGCGGGCAGAGCGTGAAGCCTTGGCGGAGCGGGCAGAGCGTGAAGCCTTGGCGGAGCGGGCAGGGCGTGAAGCCTTGGCGGAGCGGGCAGAGCGTGAAGTTCCGCTATGTACGCCACCTCCGAAAGAGGTATAGGCGCAGCGGACATGCCTGTAGATGAGGTCTCCAGAACAAACTTGTGGGCAGACTCATGGGCCGAAGAGGCAACTGGGGCGCAGTGTGCAGCCCACACACTCAAAATGGCGATAGCCATAACAGGTAACACAGTTGGCAGAGGAATGCCCTCCGGGTCATTGGGCGTGGGGCTTGGGAGCGTTGGCTCTGTGTGACTTGGGAGCGTTGGTTCTGCATGGCTTGGCAGCGTTGGCTCTGCATGGCTTGGGAGCGTTGGCTCTGCATGGCTTGGGAGCGTTGGCTCTGCATGGCTTGGGAGCGTTGGCTCTGCATGGCTTGGGAGCGTTGGCTCTGCATGGCTTGGGAGCGTTGGCTCTGCATGGCTTGGGAGTGAAGGCTCTGGATGCTCAGGGGAGATGTGACTTGGCAGTGAAGAAGTAGCTATGACCTGACTCGTCATGACAAGAGCAGCAGTGACTTGATTAGGCGTGAGAGGGACAGCTGTGGCTTGGCTTGGCTCGGAGGGAACAGCTGCTTGACTTGGCCTGACAGGAACAGCAGCTGTATCTTGACTTGTCCTGGCAGGGACAGTGACTGTGACGTGACTTGACTCGGCAGGGACAGCAGCTGTAACTTGACTTGACTTGGTAGGAACGGCAGCTGGTGCAGGTTCGAGAGAAGCAGATATGACGTTCACAGGCGATGGCTTGGTTGACGTGGCGTGAGCAGACGCTGGCTTGGTTGACGTGGCGCTAGCAGACGCTGGCTTGGCTGATGTGGCGCTAGCAGACGCTGGCTTGGCTGATGTGGGGTGAGCAGACGTTGGCTCGGCTGACAGTAAGGGACCAGCCGAACGAGCTGACAGCAGTGGTGGGTCCTCCAAGCTAGACATTAGTCTCTGATACGTCCTGGAAGGGTGAGAGTCTGACGCTGTAGCCACCCTGTTAATAACAGCCTCAGGTATGGCGGCCATTTTGTGTGCCAGCACGGGCGTGGCGGTCATCTTGGGTGCAGGCTCTGGCGTGGCGGCCATCTTTGCAGCAGGCTCTGGCGTGGCGGCCATCTTTGCAGCAGGCTCTGGCGTGGCGGCCATCTTTGCAGCAGGCTCTGGCGTGGCGGCCATCTTTGCAGCAGGCTCAGGCGTGGCGGCCATCTTAGCAGCAGGCTCAGGCGTGGCGACCATCTTAGCAGCAGGCTCTGGCGTGGCGGCCATCTTTGCAGCAGGCTCTGGCGTGGTGGCCATTCTGACCGGGAACTCAGGAACGGAAGCCATCTTATGAACGTGCTTTGGAACGGCGGCCATCTTGTGAGCAGGGTCTGGAAGAGCGGCCATTTTGCGAACAGGATCAGGAAGGGCGGCCATCTTGGGTGCAGTCTCAGGAAAGGCGGCCATCTTATGAGCTGACTCGGGAAGGACAGCCATCTTGGAAGCAGGCTTTGGGACGGCGGCCATCTTGTGAACTGGCTTGGGGGTGGCAGCCATCTTGTGAACAGGCTTGGGGATGGCGGCCATCTTGTGATCGGGCCTTGGGGTGGCAGCCATCTCGTGAGAGAAGTCAGACGTGGTAGATTTCTTGTGAGCTGGGTCCAATCGGGTGACCATCTTGAATGCGGACTCAGGAAGGATGGTCATTCCGAAAGCTGATTCGGGAAAGGCGGCCATTTTGTGAACAGGTTTAGGGACGGTAGCCATCTTGTGAAGGGGCTCCTGAAAGGCAGACATCTTATGAACAGGCTTTGAACTAGCAGACATCTTGTGCTTTGGCTCTGGGCTAGTAGACATCTTGTGCTGTGGCTCGAAGCTAGCAGACGTCCTGTGCTGTGGCTCGAAGCTAGCAGACATCTTGTGCTGGGGCTCTACTAGAATACCCACAGTACATGGAGAGCCGCATAACGACAGTGCATAGTTCATATAATCCTTCAGTGAGCATAAGGATTTCCCCCCAGGCAACATTGATCTTGTTGGTTCATTCAGCCCCATACGGAATAAGTCCTTAAAGTATACCTCATCAAAAAATGATACTTTATGCAACAACTCACTGAAACGTTGAACATATTCCTTGATGGGGAGATCTCCTTGTCTGAGGAGCAGAAGTTGGTCGACTGGGTCCATGTTGTGATGCTGGTGGTGAGTAAAGCCGCTGGATCCGGGTGTGGCGAAGTATTCTGTCACAAACGGGACGACCAAGAGTGAGGATCCAAATGCAAGGCTTTATTAAGCAGATCGTAGTCAGACAGACAGGGTCGAAAACACCAGCAAACATGAACAGCGAAGACAATCCAATAGCGTAATCCAATAAACAAGCGTGGGTCAAAATCCAAGTGGGCAGTCCAAATGAAACAATGAAATGAAAACAAGAAACTAGAAAACTAAGACTAAGACTGGGAAAACAAAAACAGAACTATGGCTAGGGAACAACAAGGAGACTAGGAAACCTGAGAGCAAAGGAAACCGCTTGGTAGAGTCCGCTGGAGCAAAACAATACTTCGCGATGTGTGTGTGTGATGAGCTGGCTTTTATGTCTGATAAACAGGAAGTAACCATAGAGGCAGCAGAGGGAGCAGCAACAGTCAGTGGGGGTAAGGGCTCCCTCTGCTGGCCTGGCGTGACATTATTAGTTGTAAAAAAAAAAAAACATTTTATTAAAAAAACTTAATTATAAAGTATTACAATTAATTACTCATTAATTGGTTTTTAATCCTTTAATCCTGAGCTAATCTTAAACATTATTTTAATTATCAATGCTTTAATGTAATAAAAGTAACAGTAGGATTTAGCAAACAATATTAAACAATATTTTAATACATGAAATTGATATTTGTAATAAAATATAATACTACTTGATGATAATTAAATATTAACTAATGATTGCATTTAAAATATTAATTAAATATTCAGACGTACTGCTTTCTGGGCATCATCCAAGCATTAACTTATACTGCACTGAGCAAAGAGCATTACTGTATATTATATGGCATGGGAATATTGTAAGATTGGCATGGGAATAAATCAGAATAGAATATCTTGATGCATCTTTGTGTGGATTGCTTCATATGCACTAACACAATATTCTTAACCTGTTTTGACACTACAGTGAACAAAAACAACGAAATAGCCTTAGATTTGTTAATAACTGAAAATACATTCTTGTGTTTCCCTATCCTTTTTATTATTTGTTCTGCTTTTATTTTCTGTGCTTTCATAGTGAGGCCTGCTTGACATCCTGCATCCGCAGTGTGTAAGCCAAGCATCTATCTATATACAGAAAATTACCTTTGAAAATGAGTATTTTCTTTAATGTCAAACAAATTATGATTATGAAACCTGATTTTCATGAGAAAGCATGTTATGCATGCATGCAAAAATAAATCTGCGCTGTTTGCATGCTGCAGACGTGGGGTGTGGAAAACAGGCCAAATCTGGCAAGCACACTTGAGGTGCATTTTAAAACTTAATCCATAACACTAGTCAGTATTCCTAACAGTTCTCACAGAAGAAAAGCAAATATTTCCTGTAATTAATCTGTCAGAAGTTTCTCAGTTAAACCAATTACACATGCAAATGATGCATATTATACAGTACGTGCAACTGCATTAGCGCTTTTCCAATAACCGTTTCTCCTTTTAGATAGCGCTCCAGTGGTTGGCAATCTGTACGTTTCTAATATTACATCAGAGAGCTTCTCCATTTCATGGAATGAGACGAAAGGAGATATTGAGAGCTTTATCCTGGAGATTATAGACTCTAGCTGGCAGCGGGAGCCAGTCGAATATAATCTGTCACACAGTACACAATCGTATGAACTCACTGGGCTACGGCCGACTACTGACTATATAGCTTACCTCACTGGAGTCGTGAAAGGAAGGAAAACAGAGTCCGTCAGTGCTGTCGCCTCCACAGGTAACCGCAATTCTCTCCTTTCCTTGCTGTTTCCCCCCATTTGTTTCTATTGGAAATGATAAATCAGGCCTTAAAGGAGTAGTTCAACCCAAAAGACCATATTTACTCATGTCATCAAACCTGTACGTTTTACTTTCTTCATATGTTGAAAATCTCTCTAAAATGGGTCCATATAATTCTTCTGGAGTCATATGATAGCTTTGTGTGAGGAACATCACTGAAAGTTTACCCTCTGCTTGCACATGGTCAAATCTGGTGCCTCAAGATGAGTTGCATCAGGTTCGACTTAAATACATTAGCGACTAAATTAAGTCTATAACTCACACAAAGACCCAGCTAACTAACAGAGAACATTCTCGTAATGTTCTGGCAATGATTTTAATCTAACATTTTTTTTTAAATGTTACTTCTTGTCTCAGAACATTCAGAAAATATTTTTCTATGCGTGCAAAATAAGAAAATCAAATGTTCCCTTAATGTTCGCAATACCAAGGAAAACTTTTGTAAAACATTTTTTAAAAATTGACATTTTGAACATTTGGAGAACACTCAGAAATAGTGGTTTCATAACTTAATTTGAATGTTTGCAAATTTTCACATTTGTGTTAGCAGGGGACATGGAAATATAGTTTTATGCAGTATTTTCATAGTGCTTTTTTCAGTAATGTTAATAGAAAGTTCAAAGTTGTCTGGCCTTCAAACATGTTCACAGAACGTTAGCATTAAACTAATTTATACATCATGTTTCTTGAAACGTTTTCGTTAGATGTTCATTTTTTTAAACATTCAGAGAACATTCAAAAATGATAAAAAAGGAATGTTTCCTTAACTTTTGCAATTCTAAGAAAAACATTTTTAGAACATTTAAAAAGCAGAATGTTTTAAATATTCTGAGAATATTCAGAAGTAACAGAAATATTCATAACATTAATAGAACATACGTTCAAAGTTATCTGTCTTTAATAATGTTCTCAAAACATTAGCACAAAAACATTTATAAATCATTCATGTTTAACATTTTTAAATGTTTTTGTTTTGGAACATTCCGAAATCATTTAAAAAATAACATAGTAAAATATATATGGAATATAGTGCATAGTGAATATATAAGACTTTTATTGTCAGTAATATTCATTCAATTTTGCAATAATGTTCTCAAAACGTTAGCATGAAAATGTTCATACATCGGTTCCCTTCCGAAGGGAACTCTCACTGCGTCCTCTAGAGGGCGCTTTTGGGGAACGCTGCAGCGTGCCTCGAGTCTGAAGAATGCATAGAAAAACTACATGAAATGGCCGGCGCCAGCGTATGACGTCACCGCGGCGCGTCAGTCGCTGCCGTTGCGTCACTACCGGGCGACCATAACATAAAGAGGCGCCCGTGCAACACAATACATCTTCGCTGTCTTCAGCTTTCCCGGTTTGGATGTGCATGGGAAGAAACGGTAAGAATCCTTTCTTTGAACTACTATCATGGCAAGCACTAGCAAGTCGTTTAAACGGTGTGTTCATCCGTGTCCGCGTTATTTGACACCTGATGACACACATGATCTTTGCGATATTCTGTTTGGGCTAAGAGCACACACGCGATGTCCTTGAGGGGGCATTGTGTATACATTATGAGCGCTTCTCTATGAAGAAGCTCCGGTCTCGTCTGTCTCTCTTTCTGAGGAAAGATGAGCGTCCACTTGCCCCTCGCGGTTCGGGTCCTGCCGTTGCCGAGGCACGGAGGAAACTGAGCTCGTGGGGCTCGCAAGTGGAACTGGCTGACGATTTTGAGAGGGGTCTCTCTCTCTCGCCAGCCGGAGACGACGACAGGCTCCTAGCTGATGATGGTGCGTTATCGCTGACGTCATCAGATCCAGGAGCAAGTGCTCTTTTGGGTTCCACCCAAGAAGAGCAGGAAATGCTAGAGATGGATGAAGACGCTGAGGCTGAATCCTCTCTACCTTCCTGCCCTGCATACGAAGAGCTGCCAGAGGTTATGGACCGCACCACGGCCAGGCTTGTCCTGCTGTGGAAGCGGGCTAGAAAGATAGCGCCGCGGGGTCGCCTTGACGAGCGATATCTTTTCAGGCCATAACCATCCAGCTCTGGTGAGTCTCCCATTCCTTCCCGATCTTCATACTGAAATCGAGAGGGTCTGGAAAAAGCCGTACGCGGCGCGCATTCATAGTTCGTCCATTGCGAACTATGCTAGTATCGAGGGTTTGCGCGACCACGGCTATGAGAGGACGCCCCTTGTGGAAGAGATGCTATCTCTCCACAGGGCGGGCTTTCTCTCTCAAGACTCCCTCTCTGCCTTCTCCGGCCCTGCTGAACGGCAGAGCGTATGCAGCAGCAGGTCAGGCGGTGGGTGCACTGCACACCATGGCAGTGCTCCAAGCCTACCCAGCCGATCTGCTGAAAAATCCTTTATCCCTCGAAGGTCCAGGTATTAGCCCGAACACCACAGGGGTCCTGCTCCGCCTCCTTCTGAGGAACGGAGGTAGGTGCAGAAGGCTAGTGTTGCATCCCGCGCTCCTCCCCCGCCTGCGAGCAGGTCTAGGAGGCGACGCGGATCGAGAGGTGACAGACAGGATTTCAGGGAAGTCATCCAAGCGAGACAAAATTCTCGCAGGGGTCAGAGTAATACCTCTCCTTCCCTCGGTCCAGTCGGGTCGCCATATTAATTCCCCTGTCTCCATTTAAGCTTCCTGCACTCCCCGGACCCATGATGTCCTTTGGGGGTTCTACCTGTATAGAACCCTAATTTTCGGACGGTCTGGAATCAGGCGGTCTCTGAAAAAAAAAAAAAAAACCCCGCCTCTTTCTATGAAACAGGATGCTTTTAAATGGGTGAGTATGATCCATTTTTTACGTGAAGGAACTTCATACTGTCTCAGACCTGTGTATGTTTTTCTCTATTCACAGAAGAAATACGACGAGTCTACGGCAGACGCCCCCTCTGATCCTATGGATTAAGGTTACGGCAGTGTTTGCCCTCTCCACTCCACAGGCTGTGCGGTAAATCAACCCTTACAGCATATATTACACATAGGACCTCTGTCCTCTTCAAGGTAAGCTCCCTAAGTTTTTCTTAGGTTTGCCCTTGGTATGTTTATGCTGTCCTTTGCAGGCCTAGTGTAGACTTATGTCCTGTTGAGACAGGAGCATAACTCCCTAGTTACGCCCCCCTTATGGCTGGATAGGCGTGTTGCCTGCAGGGTTTGGGTTGCGTGTTGTGTTTTTCCCTCAGAAAAGGAATGTGGAAACATCTCAACGGAGCACCCCTCCCTTCCGGTTGTATGGTGGTGTCCGTCTACACAACACTCGTTCCAGCACAATCGGGCTTCTCCCTTCAGTGGTTAAACGAGCAAAAGGAAATTTTTCCTTTCTCCCTAGGTAAGCATCTTAAGATATTTATATTTAAGATTGCACTAGTATGTTTAACTCTGTTGCAGACGGCCTGCGTGCGAGGATCCGCTTCGTGTCCTCTCCTAAATACGGTTTCTATGGAAACTGAGTGTCTACACCTGTTGAGACAGGTGTTCACTTACATAGGAGTACCAGCAGTCCGGAGTGCTCGCTGCGGACTCGGAGCAGGTTTGGTTGCTCCCTTTTCTGCGGAAAAGGCTTTTTATTTGAGCACCACCTGGTGACACGCTTTCCAGCTGGGGTCTTGATTCTCGGTGTGCGCTCCCCTTTCTGAGGAAAGGGGTTTTTATCTGAGCGCTACTTTGAGACTCTCTTCAAGTCGCCTCATTCTAAGCCTGAGGGCTGAAGCAGCACTTGATGTAGGATCTACACCCAGGCTGTCGAATGTCTCCCCTACAGAGGGTTTGAGCATCCTTCGGTGTTTAACACCTTAGAAAGCCGTCACTTTAGGATCGATTCTCGCTCCCCAGGCCTAGTTCCACTTCCCTTTCTGAGGAAAGGTTTACGAAGTGTCTGAACTAGGAAGCTGCCCTTATTCATTTCGGAGCTTCCCAGAAACTTTCAAGGCAAACAGTGCTCCCCTTTCTGAGGAATGGGTTTGTTAAGGTTAAGAGCTCACGTTCCTCCCTGTGCGCAGGATTGCTGGAACGGACCTGAGCTCCCCTAATCCAGGGTTTCCTTCAGAGCAACTTCCCAGGACTGAGTGCTCCCCCTTCTGAGGAATGGGTTTGTTAAGGTTAAGAGCTCACGTTCCTCCCTGTGCGCAGGATTGCTGGAACGGACCTGAGCTCCCCTAATTCAGGGTTTCCTTCAGAGCAACTTCCCAGGACTGAATGCTTCCTCCCTCCTGAGGGTAGGAATCTACCAGGGACAGACCTTTGAGAGTTATGGACCTGCTACAAGGATGTTGGCGTGCCCCCTTTCCAGGGTTCACTTATAAGAGCACCACTCCTTGGTGGCCAAGTTCTCCTCCCTGTTTCCCAGGGTAGGAGCTTGACCTTCATGCTTCAGGTTTCTACTCTCCAGCCTTTATTCTGGATGTATGCTCCCCTCTATGAAGGGTAACAGTGAGAGCATTCGCTCCTGTTCGGTTGTGCAGCTCCCCTTCTGGGAAGGGTCTTCTATGAGCGCCAACCCACCTTCGTGAGATTGCCAGACCTTCATACAGGTCGCGTGGACCGGGCTGTGCACGCTTCCCCTTTTCATTAAGGGTTCCCTAAAAAGACAGCAGTGCCCCCTTCTGGAGAAGCGATTCTCCCTGTGGATCAGGGTCAGGATTTTTGTCCTCCACTGTCGTCCACTATTGCAGGATGGTCTCAGCTCCATGTTCTTCTCTGTTGACAGATAGCTTGCGAGCTTCTGTCCAGGGGAGGGTTAGTGTGGCAATCCCCTCACCTTCAGGGTTATCCCCTTTCCGTCTCTTCAGACGGCATGGAGCTGATAGTGAAACCCTCTGGGAAAACACTCTCCTTAAATCCGATCATGTCGGTAAGCGTCCCACGCTATGCCTGGGCGTCTTCCAGTTAAAACCACAAGTGTGGTAAGTGCACACACACCTGGGGCACTTCTATAAAATCCACGTGTTGGTAGGTTCCCACCAAGTTTGGGTTCCTCTTTTAAATCCCTTTTTGGTATGGGTCACACGTTTTGCCTTGTTCCCATCTATTGGAGTCGGCTCACAACCCCGGTTCCCTGGGTTCGACTCCTTTGATATCTTAGCTGATGTCTGCTGACCATCCACTATTAGGGCGCGCCACTACTAGTGGCCCTTTGAACGGACCCAGGACAGGTTTCTGCCCTCATATGGGAGCCAGTTCCTGAGGGAACTAGGCCCTATGTTGCGGTAGTTTCTGGTTCTGACAAGTCTAAGTTTCCATCGAAGCTTAGCCGTTTCCCTCAGAAGGAATTACTATAATTCCAAGCCTGAGCTGTGCCCTGGGTTCTACCCAGTCTGGTAAGTGGGTAACAGGTCAGGCCTCTGGCCGGGAGGGGTAACGTTTTGACAGCCGTCACCACGTCCTAGTAGGGGCAATTCCTCTCAGAATTGTTGCTTAGTGCTCGCTGGCTTAGCATGCACTCCCCTCAGCATGGCAGTGTTGGTATACCGTTCCCCAAAAGCGCCCTCTAGAGGACGCAGTGAGAGTTCCCTTCGGAAGGGAACGTCTCAGGTTACGTATGTAACCCTAGTTCCCTGAGAATAGGGAACGAGACACTGCGTCCTCTAGGCTTCTTCGCCATGCTTCGGACGATAAAGCTTCAGACTTTGAAGATGTATTGTGTTGCACGGGCG
>NC_133365.1:51715221-51767721 GCF_049309525.1 Garra rufa
AAATATATTCAAATAGAAAGCAGTTATTTTAAATAGTAAAAAATGCAGAAGAGAATTCTTTAAAAAACATTAAAAATCTTACTGTTCAAAAACTTTTGACTTATGGTGTATGCATATTTATTATTTTATAATATATATTGCCATGTTGGTCTTGGTGTAAATTTAAACCTTTAAAAGCTCGTCTTCTCTTGTAGTTTTGCATTATATTTAGTGACCTGAGATTTTAGTTTCAGGCTTTTCAGACAAAATACATATTGTAAAAGGCTTGTGTTCAGATGCAGTTTCAGTTTGCAACTTAACTTGGCTTGCTTAAGGAAAAGGAAGTAGTATTGCAGTGTGGAAACTCATTTTTGCATCAGTCTAAGCTCATGATGTCTAATGACATTACCACAGATGGTTGATTAGATTAATTCTTTACAGTTTTCTTCTTTTGTTTGCCATTGCGTTTGCATGCAGTTGTATTGCACCCTATTATTTTACATGGAGAAACCAAGAATGCCAAGCTCATACAATCATAAGTTATTTTGACCTTGCAATCACTGCAGAATCAATTATACATCCTCACCCTGTATTGTCCCCTCCTATAACACTGCAACCACGGGACCCAAACGAATGCTGTGCCACGTAACCCAGCGTCGTTACCTAAAGTGGAAAAGCTTGCGGTTTCGGATATTACCCCGTACGGATTTCGGCTGTCCTGGGCGGCAGATTCCTCTGAAGGCTTCAGCCATTTTCAGGTAAAAGTGTCGGACTCTGGCCAGCTGCTGGAGCCGCAAGAGTTCGTAGTGCCGGGGAACCAGACCGTGCTGGATGTTTTGGGCCTGATTACTGGCATTGGCTATGAGGTCAGTGTGACCGGGGTGTCAGGGAATGGGTTACAGTCTCGTCCAATCACCACAGTGGCTGTTACAGGTACCGCTCTCTGCTTTTCAACTGCACTTCACTCCTTTACATCAAAGGTTTCACTGCCCAAGCTTGGTAGCTTATGGTTTTTGTAAAGTAGCACATGTATGCACAAGACATGTTCAAGAGTGAGATAGTTGCTCTCTGATATGTTAATACTTAATGCAGTTTTCTTTTCTTTATGCATTATTTTTTATCTTGTTTTCCAGAAAAATCAGTCTTTTTTAGGGTGAATTTAGATTTTTGCATAGAGAAAATACTATTTTTTTGTGGAAAACCATTTAAAAAGAGAATAAAAATGCATTAAGTAGTATCTTTTGTGCAGTGAATGTTGATACTTCTAGTACAGTAAGGCAAAAAAGTCTTAATATGTGGCCCTGGACCACAAGTCTTAAGTAGCATGGGTATATTTGTACACTAAAAATTTGTTGAGTCAACTTAAAATAATTTGCTACTCCGTCGCCTAAAAATTAAGTTTAGTCAACTTAAAATGCTAAGTTTTACTAAGTGACAACTTAGATTTAAAATTAAAAAATTAAGGCAGCTGGGTCATAAACACAGCTTTTAAGTTTCACAAACCAAATTTTAGTTTAGTCACTTAGTACAACTTAAC
Source organism: Garra rufa (assembly GCF_049309525.1). NCBI lineage: Eukaryota > Metazoa > Chordata > Actinopteri > Cypriniformes > Cyprinidae > Garra > Garra rufa. The sequence goes on from NC_133365.1 coordinate 51,716,738, forward strand.
ATTTGAAGTTGACTAAACTTGTTTGAGTTGACTGAACTTAAAATTTTAAGCTTTGTGGAACCAAAAATGGTTCTTCTATGGCATTGCTTTGAAGATCCTTTTAAAGCACTTTTATTTTTAAGAGTGTAAGCAAAATATGTTCTGTAGTTGTATATCAGCCAAATTGTTCTGTCCTATTATTTATTTAGCTTTCAGATTATATATAAATCTCAATTGCAAAAAGTTGACCCTTATGACTGGTTTTGTGGTCCTGGGTCACATATAAATTGTCATCTGACTTTTACATATGCGAGGTGACCAGGAAATAAATAAATAAATAAACAATTTATTTATATATTTATTTTTGTTAAAGTGTGATATTTTCCAAACTAGTGCTTGAAGTATGAATGCATTTACATTTGTTGATTCAGCTGTATATTACTTACTTAGTTCACAGACTGATCTACAGTCACAAAAAGAAACACTAGAAAAACAATCAAAAAGAGCTTAATAAACAGGCTCTGTCTGATTCTGGTTTTCTAGTTAGCTCTAAAACAGAAGCAGATGACATTAAAAAGAACAACTGAACATGTCCTGTGTTTACACATTCTTTTAGATATTACAGTCCAAATTCTAGATAATGGCCTGCTGTTTGATATAAGCTTTGGTTGGGAAGCTTCTGCACAACTCGACTACCTCCTCAACACTGTCTACTGTTTATTTGCCAGGTCTCCTCCATCAGTAAAGCATTTTGTTTTTTCTAGTGTTGCTTGTACTGGTCCCTTTTCCTCAAAAATATGAGCATACACATGCGTGATGCCATATTTAAACTGTGTTTTCTACTGAACGGCTGGCAAAACTGTATCTATTAAGTCTCATATTATCAGGATTCACCAACCCAGCTACACTCTTAAAAATAAAGGTGCTTCATGATGCCATAGAAGAACTTTTTTTGTCTAAATGGTTCCATAAAAAACCTCTAACATCTGAAGAACCTTTCTGTTTTACAAAAGGCGAAAGAAACTTCTTCAGATTATAAAAAGGCAAGAAAGAGATAGTTCTTTAAAGAACCTTTGACTGAATGGTTCTTAGTGGAACCAAAAATGAAAGCACCTTTATTTTTAAGAGTGTAAGCGAAATATGTTCTAAGAACGTTGCACTAACGTTCCCATTAAGTCATGAATGTTCTCAGAAGGTTATTTGTGTGTTACAAAAAACATGAATAGAATGTTACTTTTGAATGTTCTTTGAATCAACTGAAACAAGTAGCAAGCAGTAACATTTAAAACACCAAATGTTTCAATAAATTTATAAAAGCCCAAGGTACACTCTTAAAAATAAAGGTGCTTCAAAAGGTTCTTCAAGCGATGCCATAGAAGAACAATTTTTAGTCCAACAAAGAACCATTCAGTCAAAGGTTCTTTAAAGAACCATTTCTTGCTTACCTTTTTATAATCTGAAGAACCTTATGTGCCACAAAGAACCTTTTGTAAAACAGAAAGGTTCTTCAGATGTTAAAGGTTCTTTATGGAACCATTTAGACAAAAAGGTTCTTCTATGGCAGGGATCACCAAATCTGGACCTCGAGATCCATTTTCCTGCAGAGTTTAGCTCTTACCCTAATCAAACACACCTGAGCATGCTAATCAAGGTCTTCAGGATCATTAGAGAAAAACAGGTAGGTGAGTGTGATCAGGGTTGGAGCTAAACTCTGCAGCGCATTGGACCTCCAGGGTAAGATTTGGGGAAGCCTGTTCTATGGCATCGTGAAGCACCTTGATTTTTAAGAGTGTAGCTTTAAATGAACATTCTATTAATGTTACAGCATTTTCAGAACGTTCTGAGAACGTTCCCTGTTAGCTGGGAAGGTTTTACAACAGCAGCCAAGATAGAAACACAGTCTTATTTGAGGCTGTAGAACACAGTCTTGCATGAAATCACTGTAAAGAAAGAAAGAAAGAAAGAAAGACAGTCTTATGTAAGTGGCATGCATGATTTGCAATGCCATTTACGATGTTAACCAGTGTAAAAAGTCACAAAGGGATGCGCGTATGTTCCTGCTATGTGTCGAAGGTTTAACTAACACAGGTAGCTGTACTCATACTTGATGCATGTGGAATGGGTGGAGACCTGCAATTGGAAATACCGCACCCTTGAGTCTGTCTCAAACTCTTGTTGAAACAAGAAAAAGACACATTTCCCCTTGTCAATCAGAGGCAGAGCCAGAGATCGAGCACCTTTTCGTGTCGGACGTCACCCCTGAGAGTTTCCGGCTGGCCTGGACAGCAGAAGACGACGTTTTTGATCGATTTGTGCTCAAAGTTAGAGATTCGAGAAAGCATTCCCACCCTCGAGAGTTCGTTGTCCCAGGCGATGAAAGAACCAAAGTTTTAACTCAGCTTTTGGGGGGAACCGAGTACGAAATTGAGCTTTACGGGGTCACGTTGGAACACCGCTCTCAACCCGTTACCGCTGTTGCCAGAACAGGTATTGCACTTGTCAAACACGCTCGTTTTTGGACTCGAGGGGCTTTCTTGGCTGCAATGTGATGGGAGTACGATCTTTAACAACTGAATAACACTCCTCATCCTAAACAGGTACTGATGTTTGATGCATCTGATTTGAAATGTATCTGTCATGATATATTTCAATCCAGGGTTAAAGTCAACAGCAAACACTATTTGCATGCCATGCAGAAAGATTGCTGTGGGTTTTTAGACACTACAAACAGACATTTTGACAACCTCATGAAGGAAGGTGGTTGGTTTTCAATTCACGTTGACTTTAACCTTGCATGCTTTAATGAAGGAACGTTGTGTATGTTCATGCACCCAAAGGAAAGTCTCCCAAAGTTCATTTCACTACTAAACCATCAATGTGGGAAAACGTGATATTAATTTGTCCGCATGCACTGAGAACTAATGACTGTGTGTCGGTTTATGATCAAAATAACATGCCTTCAGGTTAAAATCTTTTGAATGCAATTGAATGATTTTGGCATGATTGATCGTGTTAAAAACGGACGGGTTTGTGGATGATTCTTGCACTGTAAAAACTAACGGATCTTTCTTTTAGGCCTTTTTTCATTGCACTAGGGAAAGGCCAGCTTCTCCTGCAGTTCAGTGGTCTTTGTCTATTTTCCAGTGGCTGTTTGAATTCATTTCATAACCTCATGGCCATACGGACCCTGGGTGGATAATTTTCCCAATTTTTTCAATGTTTTTTCTTGCTGTTGCTAAATATACATCTGCATTGCTGTCTGGCAGGCCTTGGAGTTCTTCGGGACCTTCTTTTCTCTGATATCACGGACACAACAGCTGTTGCCTCCTGGACTCTACCGCGATCCCAGCCGGACTCCTACAGAATCACTTACATCCCAATCCAAGGAGGCAAGTACTGCTTCTTTTAAAACCCTGTCGAATGCTTGAAAGCATTATATTAGATGCAGCTGCAATCGAAATGATTCAACTCCCCTAGAGACTGCAGTACTTTACAAATACAAACTTATCTGAAGATCCTGGACTTGCATCTATAACAGATTACTGGCATATTTAAGTTATATCCTCAATATATAATGTAATATTCTAGGTTCTAGGATTTTAACACAGCCATAATTATTCAACCCCTATTCAACATTGCTGTTTTTAGTCACTCGTTTGTTTTAAAACACAATTAGATTTTTGAACAGACTTGGCTTAAGCTGTTACACATTATCAGTGAATTAAAAGCTTTTTAGGTGAGGAATTGCCCAAGATTGCAGTAGCAGATTGCAGAAGCTTCTAAACACATCCAAGTAGCGTTTATTAGTAGTTTTAAAGAATAAAAGATTCTTCACCAAATTTGACTTTTGGGGGTTAAATAATTTTAAACATGAACGTTTAGAGCCAATTAGATTTTTTTTTTTTTATTATTATTATTTAACTTACATTTTCCGAATTGCTCAAATGTGTATTTATGCCTTTGAATTTTCTTTGTCCTCTGCAGCAAAATGTCGTGCAGGTCAACTGTATATGCAAACAACAGAGCTAGTTTTGAAACTGAAGACTAAAAAACAGTTGATTAAAAGATTTTGAGACATTTTTAATGAAACTCGTGCTTCTCTTCTGTGTTTTACCAGGTGCTCCCATGGTCCTGATGGCGGACGGGTCGCAGTCTCAGGTTTCGCTGATAAATCTGATTCCCGGAGAGACGTATCAGGTGTCGGTTGTTGCAGTGAAAGGTCTGGAGGAGAGCGAACCAGTGTCTGACACTTTTACAACAGGTTGGTTTAGTAACTTAACTGGTTAATGGGTTTCTCTAAGATAAGCATTACGATAAGTATTGCTCAAACTGAGTGGAAATGATCTGTAAACAAACCCCAAATCTATAATACAAAATTGTATGTAATATAATTATTGTTTTCATATCATTATAATTGTTATGATATAAATATTATTTTACATGTAACAAATCAATATCATAGCAAAATAGTGTTTTTATTTAATTTTATTTTATATAGATGTATTTATTTTAACATATAATATAACATAATAATTGTTACTAATTATAATATGTAACAGATGAGTTATTTACGTGTCTTTATAAATGTAAAGACAAGAGCATATATGTGACCCTGGACCACAAAACCAGTCTTAAGTCGCTGGGGTATATTTGTAGCAATAGCCAAAAATACATTGTATGGGTCAAAATTTTAGATTTTTCTTTTATGCCAAAAATCATTAGGAAATTAAGTAAAGTTCATGTTCCATGAAGATTTTTTGTAAAATTCCTACTGTAAATATATCAAAATGTAATTTTTGATTTGTAATATGCATTGTTAAGAACCTAATTTGGACAACTTTAAAGGTGATTTTCTCAGTCTTTTCGATTTTTTTACATCCTCAGATTTCTGATTTCAAATAGATGTATCTCAGCCAAATATTGTCCTATCCTAACAAACCATACATCAATAGAAAGCTTATTTATTGAGCTTTCATATGATATATAAATCTCAGTTTTGTCAAATTTAACCTTATGACTGGTTTTGTGGTCCAGGGTCACATATGGTTTAAATCAAAAATAAATGTAAATATGTAAATGTAAAATATTTAACATGAATATTAGAATACGGTATAAATATACGTTGTTTATTTTTATATATTAATAATATTAAAAATAATAATGCAATTGAATTAGTAATGCAATAACAAAATATTTTTCAATTTGTACGTTTATTTTATTTTGTTTTATTTTAAAATCAAATTAATGCCATAACAAAATAAACATTTTATTTCATTTTATTTTATAAATGACAAATAATAATATAATATAATGTAATATAATATAATATATATATAGTAATTAATTTAAATTGAATGTAATGTAAAGAAAATATTTATTAAATGATATAAATGATATAAATTGAACATAGATAGATAGATAGATATATAAAATATTAATATAAAATATATGGTTTTGTCAGGCATATTTACAAAAAAAAAATCAATTTATGACACATTAAAAGACAAATTACTTTCATTAGTTGTAATTCAACATTTTTTAAATGTGCCACTATCCTAGGTTTTGCCCATTTGCCAGTAAGAATTTTTTTACTGATTTAAAGCAACACAATTTAATATGCTACCTTATTCTTTTATATATTTTAATATGTACAAGTCAGAAAAAGCATGTTTGAATTTCTATGTAAATATTGTGTTACGCTGAATGACAATGTAACATTATTTCAACCAAATGTTTGACATTTTATTCTATAAAAACTTAAACCTTAAAAGTAGACACTTCACTCACATTTAATATGCTTTCTATGGACATAAAATCACTTTTGTAAATTTATAATTTTGTAATATTTATTTTATATATAACAGATAATAGCATAACAAAATGTGTTTTTTATTTATTTATTAATAAATGATAAAGCATTTATAAATCTATTATTTACCTCCAGCCCTAGATATGCCCCGCAGCCTGACTGCTGTCAATGTGACTGACACAAAGGCATTGTTGCTGTGGCAACCCGCAGCGGCGACCGTGGATGGATATGTGATCACATACAGCGCAGACACCGGTGAGCAAACTCCTGCACTCTTTGTTGTGCTCTATTTTGGATTTCTTTATTCACGTTTGACTTGTCTGCATTGTAGAGCAAAAATAGGTTTTTAGATATTTCACTATATCACATGTCACACTGCAGGACACTGCTGTCACTGCCTGACATGTCAAGCTATACCCAAAATAAACCCATGTCTGTTATTGAGTTACTCTATTTTTTCTCAGGCTCTGTCTCTTTTAGTTTTATAGCATCTTTTCTGATCCTTGTGTTTCTCTCCACAGTGCCACCGATATCAGAGCAGGTTTCTGGAAACACGGTGGAGTTTGAGATGAGCTCACTGGCTCCAGCAACTCAATACACTGTCAATGTTTATGCCATAAGAAACCGACAGAAAAGTGCTCCAGCGACCACAGACTTTATTACAGGTGAGCTTCAGCCATTTCTGGTGCTCTAGCGCCCCCTATAGGATTCTGCAAAAACAGCTGCACTGCTTTATTGTACAGCAATTTATGGGTCAGAGTTAAGATGTCAATATCAAAAGACATTTACAAAAGTGATTTTACATTAAATGTAAGTAAGTGTCTACTTTTAAGGTTTTTGGAGTATAAAATGTCATCAAAAATGGCATATCTAGGGCTAGAGGTAAATAATATGTTAATTTAAAAAAACATTTTGTTATGACATTATCTGTTATATATAAAATAAATAAATATATGGGTCAAAGACGTTAAAGAAATTTACAGAAGTGATTTTATTGTCCATAGATAGCATTATTAAATGCAAGTAAAGTGTCTACTTTTAAGGAGAATTGTTGAAAATTGTTGTTTTTCAAAAAAAAAATTAATAAAAAAATAAAAATAATAAGTTTTAATAAATTCAATTTAATAACATTTTTGTTTTTCTGAGCCAAAAATAAATAAATAAATATTATTATCTAATATACAGAAGACACCCACTAAAATGTCATTCCGTGTAACAATCTTGTCAGGCATATTTACAACAAAAATCAATTTATATTTATATAATATTGAAATATGAATACTTTTAAGGTTTCAAATAAGTTTTTGGAGAATAAAATGTCAAAATTTGGTTGAAATAATGTTACATTGTCATTCAGTGTAACATAATATTTATGTAAAAATTCAAACAACATGCTTATTCTGACTTGTGCATATTTAAAATGTATAAAAGAACAAGGGTGAATAATACTAAATTGTGTTGTGTTTTAAATGAGTAAAATTATACTCACAATTGGGCAAAACCTAGTATAGTTGCACGTTTTAAAAATGTGGAATTACAACTAGTATTTGGGGTGAAAGTAATTCATATTTCAATATTATATAAATACAAATTTATTTTTGTTGTAAATATGCCTGACAAGATTGTTACACTGAATGACATTTTAGTGGGTGTCCTCTGTAAATTAGAGAATAATATTTATTTATTTATTTTTGGCTCAGAAAAACAAAAATGTTATTAAATTAAATTTATTAAAACTTATTATTTTTTAATTTTTTTTAAAAACAACAACAGTTTAGTATTGCACTTATTGTTTTTATGATTAAACCCTTTTTCGTCTTTGATCTTACACATAAAAATGGTAACACTTTAAAATAAGGTGTCATTTGTTAATGTATTAACTAACACAAACTAACAATGAACGACATATTTACACTATTTATTAATCTTTGTTAATGTTAGTTAACAAAATTACAGTTATTATTTGTTCATGTTAGTTCACAGAGCATCAACTAATGTTAACAAACACAACTTGTGATTTTAATAATGCATTAAAGTTATTAAATGCTGTAGAAGTATTGCTCATTCTTAGTTCGTCAACTAATGAACCTTGTTGTAAATTGTAAATTGAAAATTGTTACCAAAGCTTACAGTGAAATTCTGTTATGCATGTGTTGATTTTTGTTTTTGCATGTGATAAATATGCTAATATATCAACATTAATATAATTTTTTTTATTATTATTTTGTCCTTATTTTGGTCAGCTTTTTTCAACACTTTTTAACTGTTTTGGCAAAACATCAGTTTTGTAAAAAAAAAAAAAAAAAAAAAATGTATAATATATATATATATATTTATATATTCTCCCATAATGCATCAGATGCATGAGAGATGCTGAGTTTAGGATACTTTTTAGTTTTCTTCACTAAAAATTCCACTGATTCTCAAAATCATGTTGTGACATTCTAACAATAATTAGCATGTTTTTTGTTTTTGTTCTACCTCATCTAATTGTCTGAATAAATGTGAGTGTAATCTGATTTCTCTGGTGTAGATGTGGACGCTCCACGTGATCTGGTTGCCAGTAATATTCAGACAGACAGCGCCGTTCTCACCTGGACGCCGCCGCGGGCCGCCATCACCGGATATATCCTGACCTTTGAAACATCTGACGGCGATGTCAGGGTCAGACATTTCTCACATCCTACTAACCTTCAGATGTTTTTACTTACCCACTTGTGTAGAGTTATATTTGTGAATATGATTAAACAACAACAACAATAAATACTACTAATAATAATGTTTTATTTGTAAAAAGTGCTGCAACATTACAAAAGTGATCAAAATAATACATAATATATAATGCATAAAAATGATTGAATATCAGAAATCTTTACTTACTGAGATGTTCAGATCATAACCAGTGTTGGGGAAAGTTACTTTTAAAAGTAATGCATTACAATATTAAGTTACTTTATATTACGTTGCTTAGTTACTTTTTACGGAAAGTAATGCGTTACATTACTTTTGCGTTCTGGGCAGGGCAGGGCTTGCTAGTTTGTTTTTAATTAAAAAAAAAGTTTTATTTTTGGCAAATGTAAAAGCTTTTCACATCAAAAGCCTCAAACTTAGAGAAAAGTAAATTCACATCTGTACAGTAGAAAAAATTTGAGCTCTTTAGCAATAAAAAAAGGAAAACAAATGTTTGATTATCTTGAGTAATTTTTGCTTATTAGTACGGATGAACTGGATCATCGAAGGTCGGCAGCAAAGACATCGGTTAATAGAATGGGATTAAATACATAAAGGATATTTGTATTATTCAACGTATTTAATTATTGCAGGTTTGCGTCATATTCTGAGTTAAATTTCACTGTTTTTATTCATTTTGAGGAATACTATATCTGTTTTTTTTTTTGGTGAGTGAGATGAAATGCATGTTCATATTTATTCTAGAACTAAAGTAACATCTTACTCATGATTTCTCTCAACATGAGGCCAGTAGAGCTTTTAATCAATAAATGGGGGAAAAAGGTAACTGACGTTACTTATTTGAAAAAGTAACTCAGATATTTTCCTGTCAATTAAAAAGTGTGCTACTTTACTAGTTACTTGTAAAAAGTAATATTATTACGTAACTTGAGTTACTTGTAATACCCCCAACACTGATCATGACTGATGCGTGTTCACACAGGAACTGAATCTAGAGCCATCTGCGACCTCACACAGTCTGTCTGATCTGAGAAGCAGCACTGAATACACCATCAGACTACAGGCCGTCGCCGAGGACAAGAGGAGCAAACAGATCAGCACTGTCTTCAGCACAGGTCAGTCCGTTTACTGCACACAATGCTGTTTTACTTGCAGCACAACTTCTACTCTATTACTCTTTGTCAAATTTAGAGTTATGGACTTGTTTGGAAAAAAGAACTTGCTGTTCTTGTGATCTTTGTTTGAATCAAACCTTGTTTTATTCCTCATATTGTGTGCAGTTGGTATGCGCTACAAAACCGCCAAAGACTGCTCAGAAGCTCTGCTGAATGGAGAGACGTCTTCCGGTCCGTACACCATTTACATCGGTGGAGACGAGAAGCAGCCGGTCCGTGTTTACTGTGACATGACCACTGACGGCGGCGGTTGGATGGTGAGTTTTGACATAGAGGCACACTGAGTTTCAACTTGCGCACTACTAAACACGTTTGCATTGCACAAATTACACAATTAAACTTGTTGAAACTTACCTTTCTGTATAAACTGAACATGGACATTCATCCAACCAAGTGTATCAGCAGGAATAAAATAGCAGATTTACATTTACTAAATTGCATCAATTATCAAACCTTAAAGGGATGGTTCGGAGTAGAATTGACTTCATTGCTATGCACTCCGAAGCCCTTGTAAATACCCCATCCGAAGTTTTTTTTTACCTTAGTCAAACATTTATGGAGATATTAGAGTTTTTCGAATTGCTTGTTACAGGAGTGAATGGTACATGTGATGTATCTCGTAGATTGCACCACTAAACGTGCAAGTAATCTTACCAAACTTGTGCAGTAGTGTAAATAGGTTATGTACTCACAAAACGCTACATCAGAACATTTGTAAGTCCACCATGAGTGTTTTAAAAACACGTTTTAGCCGATCCCTACTAGCCGAAAAAACTACAAATGGCGACACGTCGACGTCACTTCCCTGGTTTGAAAAAAGCACGTAAAAGTCCTCCTACAAGTTGACATGCACACAGATGTAGTAGGAGGACTTTTACATGCTTTTTTCAAACCTGGCTTTTAATTCTGTATCATTAAAATTATGATGTTAAATAAAAAAATTACTTTTTAACTTATTATTGAATAAAATAATAGATAATTATTACAAAGCATTTTCGGTTTGGGTTTTCGGCCAAGTGCATCTAGAATTTTTGGTTTCGTTTTTGCCCAGAATTTTTATTTCGGTGCATCTCTAATTTAAGTGGGAAAATATTGTTTACCATAAGGTGAGTATGGAAGCTAGTTTCTGCCACAATTTTTTTAAAATAGTAAATTAGAGATTTTATCTCACAATTCTGAGAAAAAAAAAAAAAAAATCTTCTTTTTCTTTTTAAGAATAGTGAGATATTATTCAAACTTCTGGGAATCAGTCAGAATCGTGAGATATAAAAAGTGGCAATTACATTTTTTCTTTTCCATTCTGCGGTGGAAAAAAGCTTCCCTAGGCAAAATAATATATAATCAAGAAACTCTCAGAATTCAATACAACTAGGGCTGGGCGATTTGGCCTAAAATCAAAATCTCGGTTAATTGAACATTTTAACCCGATTACGATTAATGAACGATTATTTTATTCATTAATAAAATTATATTTAATTATATTTAAATAATATTTATTTTTTGCCCTCATAGTTCACTGACAAGTTTTGTCCAGTAAATATGCTCACATATTACAAGTGAGAGATTTTTGAATGAAGGGTGCACACACTATCTACTATCTATGATTATTTATTGAACATCAGTGTTGAACAACTGAAATTAAAGCACACATTGCTTAAAATGAAAAGTCACATTTTTCTTAAATTAGTGAAAATAAATAACTTGCACTTTTGGAAACAAAATAAATTATTTATAAAATAATAATAAATATTAAAAGTAGAAAATAAGCAGTAACTCTTCGAAATAAAATTACTCTTGTATATCCTGTAAATACGTTTTACTGTATAAATACTGCTTAAGCTCTCCATCGACATGTCGGAGGAATAACGTAACGTAACGGAGCGGGGTCACGTGACTCCACACGCAGTAATGTTTTTAAAGGGAAAGTAATTGAAATAATTGACCTGGAAAAATTTGATCAATTATAGGTTCTGAATGTCGATTTTCGAGTACTTTTCGATTAATCGCCCAGCCCTAAATACAACTCCAGCTGTTTGAAGGCAACTTGCCATTGAATCATTGAGGTTAAAAGTCAATATGATATATGCAACTATGCATTTCTTAAAAGGATCGCTTACCAACTACTAGCTATGTTTTGCCTTAAGAATGACCAGTTTAACTAAGAACTTACAAATGTCTGATGCAACCTTACCACAGCTCAATCAAGGTCTCATTATGCAGAAAACAGAGTTGAAAGTGACCGAAAGTGAAAGTTAAGTTTGGCTGTACACATTACTGAAGTTTAAACAGTAAATCATGGATCTAGCAGTGTCAAGGTCAAGGGTTTAGTTTCTAGGCAATGCATGTCTAGGCAATGCACATGGTGCAGTGCAACTAATGCAATGCATGTGGTGCAAAACTTACACACTTCACCTTTACACAAATGTGTTTGTTGACATCTCTGTTTTAAACAGGTGTTCCTACGGCGCCATAACGGCAAGCTGGATTTCAACAGGAACTGGAGAAACTACTCTGCAGGATTCGGTGACGCAAACGATGAGTTCTGGCTCGGTGCGGCTCGATTTTAACAGGCCAAAGTCATTATAACCCTCAATCCACTTCTAAATCTGGATTTACTGACACAGATGGTGTGTTTTTGTCTTTCAGGACTTTCAAATCTTCACAAAATCACAACGGCCAGCCAGTACGAGTTGCGTGTGGACCTGCGTGACGGACAGGAGAGTGTGTTTGCTGTCTACGATAAATTTTACATCGCAGATCCTCGTTCCCGCTACAAGATCCAGATTGGTGCATACAGTGGTACCGCAGGTGAATTATATATACATTATGCATTTGATATACGCTGTTATCAAATACAAAAATATGCTTAAAAATAAAGGGGTATCATAGAAGAAACATTTTCGGTTCCGAAAGTACGGTGACCGCCAGGGGACATGATCAGTTCACCTAATTTTGTCGAGGCCACGACAAATAAACTCGTGGGAACGTCATATGTCCTGGCCACAAGATATTAATTCGTGGGAATATCTTGTTGCCTCGATTATGTTGAGGGAACATATTTTTCTCTTGGCCTGTGTGTGACCATTGCAACCCGGGATTATCAGAGATAGGTTTATTAATATTTTATTTTTAATTAAGAAATTATTATAGAAATAAATACAATATTAAATGATTAGATTAACATTAGGCAATGCTGTCTACGCTCAAACTTCATCATAAATAAATATGACATAAAGTACATCAAATAAAAAAGTCTACGAGAAACATTTTTATGCAGTTATAAGTAATATATAATACAATAATAAAGTCAAAACTTTATTGGGACAATTGTCAGGCATTTACAGGATTTGCAAAATATATGCAAATACTAGCATATACAGAACATTAATTAGGTAAAGTGATACACAATAAATATAAATATATAGCCCTAAGTCACTTTATTATTATTATTATGCTATTGTTATTTTAATAACTTGTTAGGGCTATATTTTGTTAATGGCCAATAATTATGCCAATACAGTTTTGACTTTATGATTGTATTTATGCACGTATGTGACAATAAATGAGCGTGTTTTCATTTACAAATGAAACTACGTGAATGATTCATTCCTCAGTGAAACACAATAGTATTTATATAGGCTAGTCTATTAGACAAAATAAAATAAAATATATGTATGTTAAAGTCAACCTTTGAATTGCATTCCAGTAAAAATCACAATCATATGAAAATGAGAAAAAATGAATAGAAATGAAAATAAAAATAAAAATATAACCAATAACAATAGGCTAATAATAATAATAATACAAATATGGAAAATAGACTTACAAGACTGTGGGATGGATAAAAATGGGTCTTGTAGGCCTATTTTATTTAATGTACTTTATTTTTATTTTATTAATGATGAACTTCTTTCGAATAATCATTTAATAATGTATTTATTTCTATAATAATTTCTTAATTTAAAATAAAATATTAATAAATAGCAGGGTCGTTTACGCAATAAACTCGTAGCCACAACATAATATGATGTAATTAATATGTCATGGCCACACAAAAAAAAAAATGTGTGAACCAATCAGGTCCCCTCGCGGTCACCGTACAAAAGAAAAGTGAACAGTTATTAAGGGAACCTTCTTGTTTTCTAAGTGTGAAGAACATTTTAACCAGTGGAAAAGTTCCGTGGAGGTTAAAGGTTCTTCATTGAACCATTGATGCTAATGAAGAACCTTTATTTTTAAGAGTATCTCATGCAAATATGACGATGAAAAGATCATTTCACTTTAGAATGCATGCGTACTTCATGATGCATCATTCATAAATGAATTCTGGTATTTTATTCCCAATGATGGCAAAGGTTTTGTAATATTTAGCTTGTAATATCTGTCTTTTTTTAGGTGATTCCTTGTCATATCACCAGAACAGACCCTTCTCCACCTACGACAATGACAATGACATTGCTGTCACCAACTGCGCCCTGTCCTACAAGGGAGCGTTCTGGTATAAAAACTGCCATCGAGTGAACCTGATGGGCAAATATGGAGACAGCAGTCACAGCAAAGTAAGTCATATTCACCAATATTTTGACTAGTGCTGGGTAAGTTGCTTTAAGGGCCTCTTCGGTCATGTTTGACCGAAAAATTTTATGTTTTGAATTTTTAAAAATCGTAGCTTCATCAGAATGAGATGACACTTGGTGACTTTTGTTGCATTAGCTATATGAGTACACAAAAAAATCAGTGACATGATTCGGATATGTTAAAGGGTCAAAAAGAAAATAGTCACACTTGGCTCCTTCGCGGTCAAAAATGACCGACATAGGAAATGAATGGGAAATTCGAAAAAATGCGACAATTCAGAGAATCTTTTGGTAGTACAAGCTACAAATCAGCCACTGTGCTGAAAAGAAGTGTTCAGCAAGCAAGGACTGACACTCTAAAATATCAAAAGTACAGAACTGACACACACGCACGCACACACACGCACACGCACACGCACACACACACACACACACACACACACACACACACACACAGACACACAGAAATAAGCAGAAAAATGCAAAACCTGATATTTATCCAATCAAAAAATATCTAAACCTTGCCAAAAGTAATCTTTAGAATGTCTGAATATATTTCTAAATGCAAAGCCTATTAAAATGAAGAAACAGTAAAAAAAAAAAAAAGTGTTTATTTTTTTATGCCACTAGATGGTGCAATTTTCACTTAAAAAATGGATTTTAAATGCTTTTACTCTATTTTAATGTGAAATGTTGTATTTATTGAAAAATTATAAATACATAATTAAATGAAAAAATATAATAATAATTCTAGTGGGAAAAATTGTTCATTAAAACTGTATAAATATTGCATAGATTCATAAAAAATGCTCAAAATTCTAAATAATAATCACAAAATATTATTGAACAAAAATGTATTTAATTGATTTTCCTGAAGAAAAAAAAAAAGTTACTTTTTAAGGCTTCGGTCACTTTTGACCGCAAGGGAGCCAAGTGTGACCCCTAAATGAGGAGGCCCAGAGGTTAAAAGTACTCAATTACTAGTTACATATTCAACAGTGTAATTAGATTACTGTACTGTCCAAAAAGTATTTAATTACTTATTACTAATTACTTTCTAAATTCTATATCAACCTTGACAAGTTAATGATACAAGGATAGACAAAAAACGGTTCTTTTAAATTTTTCAAATAAATAATAGACTAGAATACATAAATTATTCTGCTCACACTTTAGATTAGGGTCCAATTCTTACTATTTACTAACTATTAACTTTTGCCTCAAAATACTAATTACTGCTTATTAATACTTAGTAAAGTAGTTGTTGAGTTTAAGAACTGGGTAGGGTTAAGGATTTAGAAGAAACATTTATATGTGCTTTTTAAGTAATAATAAACTGCCAATATCCAAGTAATATTCATGCTAATAACCTTATTAACTCACCAAAGTATTTAGAGTGAGAAGGGTACATAAAAAGCATGCATTTTAAGGTTAGACTTTAAATGTTGATGTTAAATCTATTATCGTATCGTATATAAATGTTCTACAGTCTATACACAGTGTTACGTTCAATTGCATAAAAATTAACTGTAATTAAATAATCCCTTGTTTTACTTTTTCAGGGGAAAAGTAATTAAATTACAGTTAAATTGAATTTTACTGGCTGTTTTTAGGTAACATAAACATGGTCTGACTTACCTCAGTAAAACAGACAAAAAGATACATACTTTACAATATGGTCACATTAGTTATTGTCAGTTAATGCATGAACTAACAACGAACCGCACATTTTTTCACAGTATTTATTCATTTTGTTGGTTAATAAACATACAACTGTTAGTTCATGTTAGTTCAGTCCCATTAAATAATATCAACAGATACAACTTTTGATTTAAATAATTTAAAAGGAAATTTTGAATAAACATTGACTAAGATTGATAAATGCTTTAGTGCAGGGTTAGTTCTATCTAAATGTAAAACTATTAAACATTTGAAATAAAGCTGAAATTAGAAAAAAAATGTATTTAACTTATTTCAGTTTCTAAATTTAATTACACTTAAACAGTAACATTACTGGGGGAAAGAAAGTAAAAACTAAAACAACTAAAACTGAAATAATAATAATGATAATAATTAAAATAAAGTAAAAAATAAAAATAAAAAGACAAGCACATAAAATGACAAAAAAAATTACAAATGAAAATTAAAAGTACAAAAAAACAGTAACACTTTACAATAAGGCTACATTAATAAACATGAGTTAGTACATTAACTAACAATGAGTAATGCATTTGTATTTCTTTTTATGTATTATTATTTGATAGCATGGGTTACAAAAATCATGAAATTATATAACCATATGCAACTAAAATTTTCATTAATTAAGATTAATGAACGCATTAGAAGTATTGTTCATTGTTAATTCATGTTAATAGAACCTCATGGTAAAATGTTACCATAAAAAAACTATAATAGTATATAAATATTAAAATATCGCTGGTTAGTTCATGTTAACTCATAATGTAGTTAAATAATATTAATAAATGGAATTATACTTTAGATTTATACTATAGTGACCAATGGTTTAAATAAAAGTGCATTTGATTAAAATAAAAAAATATCTATTTTTGTCTTGGAAATTTAATCCATAAAATGTAGTCCAAGTCTTTAGGTTTAATAATGCAACAAATTCCCCCAAATAATATTTGTATGCAATAATGATATACATACAAGTACTTTACAGCCCTTTATATTCAACATCGAAATACTTTGTAACATATTTAAATTCAATTCAACTATTTTAATTCACAGGGCATCAATTGGTTCCACTGGAAAGGCCACGAGCATTCGATTCCATTCGCGGAGATGAAGATCCGGCCAGTAAATTTCAGAAACTTGGAAGGCAGACGGAAAAGATCATAGACTTGAAATATCCCTCTTTCTCTTTTCTCCACAATGCCACACATCTCTCGTCATAGACAGACACGACCGAAACTCCTGAGTGACCCATCTTTAGCCATTCAAACTCTGCCTTCTTAGACCTTTGATAGTTAGAAACAGCCGTGAATGATGGAGGGTTTTACAGAAACCTTGTCAATCGTCACAGTGCAAGATCTTCCTATAACCTCCACTTTCAAAAAGATTAAAGGAAATATTCAATTTTTTCAGAGGAGGAAGTGTCTTCAAGAGAATCACTACCACACTCAGGTCTGACATAAAGTAGCCAGAATGGTGCAAATAAGTGTTCATTTTGTCAGTTTTCAAAAATAAAAAAGCTAATTTTAATGTGATTCTTTTCTGCAAAGATTGTACCACAAGCCAGATTGCTTATTGATGTATTATTGATCATTTGTTTTAAAATTTATTTTTATAATGTTTTCTTTTCGCCCATAGAGTCCTCAGTATCTATAATCCCTAAAAGTGTTGATTAAACTTTCTCTTGTCCTGGAATGTGTCTGAAATTGATCTTCAACAAAATAGGAAATAAAAATATCATTTGTAATGTTGGGATTTTTTTATATGTTGTCAATTTTTCTTGAACTATTCCAAAAAAAAAAAAAAAAAAAAAAGGTAATATTTTAATAGGTTTAATAAATGTAATAATAAAATAATAATGAAATATTTCTATTTTAAAAACAATAAAATATTAGTTATTAAAAAAATGCTCCCTGTATATATGTGACCCTAGACCACAAAACCAGTCATAAGGTTAAATTTGACAAAACCGAGATTTATACATCATATGAAAGCTCAATAAATAAGCTTTCTATTGATGTATGGTTTGTTAGGATCGGACAATATTTGACTGAGATACATCTATTTGAAATCAGAAATCTGAGGATGCAAAAAAATCAAAAAGCCTGAGAAAATCACCTTTAAAGTTGTCCAAATTAGGTTCTTAACAATGCATATTACAAATCAAAAATTACATTTTGATATGTTTACAGTAGGAATTTTACAAAAAATCTTCATGGAACATGAACTTTACTTAATTTCTTAATGATTTTTGGCATAAAAGAAAAATCAAAAATTTTGACCCATGCAATGTATTTTTGGCTATTGCTACAAATATACCCCAGCGACTTAAGACTGGTTTTGTGGTCCAGGGTCACATATGTATTCATTTTTAGTCAAATATTAATTATTTAAAAAAACAAGACAATATATTTTTGATTTGATTTGATTTGATTTTCAAATACAAATTGTGCCAAGGAATGACTCTCTGTGTGTTTTTAAGACACATGGAAAAAAACAAATGTTTTTCTTTAAAAAAAAAAAAATTAAATTAAATTAAATTAATTGTATTGTTTTTTTTAAATAATTAATATTTGACTAAAAATTAAAAAAAAAAAAAAAAAATTAAATGAAATGTGTCCAAACTTTTGACTGAAAAAAATGCAATATTGTAAAATATAATTACAATGTAAAATAACGTTCTTCTATTTCAATACACATTAAAAATCTAATTTATTTCTGTGATCAAAGTGTTTTTTAGGATTCTTTGATGAATAAAAAGTTAAATAGAACAGCAACAACAACATATTTTCTAATAATATACACTACTGTTCAAAAGTTCAGTACATGTTTGTTCTTTCTTTCTTTGAAAGAATTATTACTTTTATTCAGCAAGCATGTGTTAAAATTGATCATATTTACATATATATATTATATTGTTAGAAAATAATTATATTTTGAATAAATGCTGTTCTTTTTAACTTAGAATCTGGAAAAAAGTATCACAGGTTCCAAAAAAAATATTTGGTAGCAAAGATTTGTGAATAATCATGTGTGTGTGTAATAACATATATATAATAACAAAATATTTGTATTAATTATCATTCTGAAATGTGTTTCTCAAACAGTCAGCAAGTCAAGATCAAGGTTTGTGAAATGTTATTTATGTTTTATGACAATTTTTGCATCTTACATAGAAACATACTTGGATAAAATAAAAAAGGAGATACAGGAGGTACAGGAAAAACATCTTTCTAAATAGTGAAAATAATTCTTTAAATGAAAGCGTGGCATTAATTATTGTAGCTTAGTTTTTGGTACATACATTTAGTTACTTTTGTTAGCCGGAATAAATATTCGGTAAATTAAATAGTTCATTAAATGTAATAAAATATTGTGAATCGGTGAGTTTTACAAATCTGTACGTTCATAATTTGCAGTGTCATATACTTGAAAAATGAATCTCACTTGAAAGAGAAAAATAATGAAGTCTACATTACGTTTTTGTCTTTATAAAATTGCACATGTTGAGTTTGACATACATTCAATCCGTTTTCATTAAAGGACAGATCATTATCTAATATCTCTAACAGCACTTCACTATGCATATTTGGCACAAATAATGTCACAGAAACACAGTATAACATAGCTTCTTAACGTCTGGTATCATTTATTTCGTCCCTTTTAATAAATGCCCTAAACTTCATCAGTATTGCAGTTTCTAGATCCTCAGTTTTTCTCCTGTCAAGTGATCGGATTTCGGTTATCGCAAGGCATCGCATGTACAAATTAATCTGTTAGTTTACTAAGAAGAAGTTGAATTAAAATTAGTTTTAAACCACCATGACTGCACATGTACAGCTATATAAATAATATGCATTAAATATAATAAAATAGATGTAAACTGTATATACATTTACTGTATAAAGATCTCTCACTGTGAGAGTTCATGGTTATATATAAAGATAGTATGAATATATAGATAGCTGCTTTTATTTCGAAGGATAGAAGCAGCGTATCGTATCGAATAATAATCGTTATGCTTAATATTTATGGTATTAATCTCTAAAGTATGTCCGCAGTGGTGTCGTCACTCACTGGATGAGTCAGCTGTTTGTGATAAATATCATGTGCATTTGCAGATTGAGGCCTCCCATGCACAGAGAAGTTTCAATGGTTGTCATAACTGGTTTAAAATCAGTGGATTCTGTTAACTAGTGACACCCCCAATGCCAAATATAAAAGACAATTGTATAGCAAAAGTTTTCTGTGTAAACATCTCGATTTAGCCTAGAAAATACACACACAAACTGCCTCCTACGTCATTTGGCAGTGAGGAATAAAATACAAACTCGCACTCCATGAAGCCGGCAAGCACTACAAACTCAAGCTCCGATGTACCATGTAAACGGTATAAATATTCCTATTTACAAAAGACTTGTCGTCGTTCCTTAGAAATATACAAAACGCAACGTAACAACTTGAATATTCGTGTGCACAGGACTGTCCTGCCCAGGACTGTTTATTTCACAGACACCTACGCTAAGATGTATATACGATTTTTACCTTTAAACTTCAAACTATCTTCCACAGATGTATCCAAACACAGATTAAAGGAAATCCACGATCATGACCCTCACTATACTTATTGTGTACAATTAAAACCCCCTTGACTCTCAAAAAACACTACAGGAGCACAATTTATCCACTCAGCAATGACGCTTGCAAAATAAACATTTCGAGGTCTTCGAACATGCAATCGCAATTTGTAGAAACGCTAATCCGAGATTTATTGGCTAATGATAATATTAATGCATTTTGCCATGATTTTCCACCTAACTAGTGCAGAAGATGCAAAAAAATATCTGCTGTGCTGAAAATCTTAAAGAAATGGTTCACCCAAAGATGAAAACTCCCCCTCAGGTCATTCAAGATGTATATGAGATTTGGAGAAGTTTAGCATTGCGTCACTTTCTCACCAATGGATCCTCTGTAGTGAATGGGTGCCGTCAGAATGAGAGTCCGAACAGCTGATAAAAACATCACAAGTAATCCACACCTCTCCAGTCCATCAGTTAGCTGCCTGTTTTTAAGAAACAAATCCATTATTAAAGGAGAAGTTCACTTCTAGAGCAAAAATTTACAGATAATGTACTCATCCAGGATGTTCATGTCTTTCTTTCTTCAGCTGTACAGAAATTGTTTTTTGAGGAAAACTTTTCTGGATTTCTCTCCATATAGTGGACTTCTATGGTAAGAAGGGTCTTATCTAGCGAAACGATCAGTTACAATTACAATTCGTATACTTTTTAACCTCAAACTCTCGTCTTGTCTTGCTCTGCCTGAACTCTGTTTTTTTCCAGTTCCAGAAGTTGGGCTATGTCGAAAAACTCCTATCTTATTTTCTCCCTCAACTTCAAAAAATTATTTCAAAATCATCCTGAGATAGATAGATAGATAGATAGATAGATAGATAGATAGATAGATAGATAGATAGATATCATGTTGTTGACATGTTACTAACATGATTAGCAAGTCACTAGCATGTTGCTAGTCTGCTTCTAGCATGATTAGCAATTGCAAGCATGTTTTTGTCATTAATAGCATTTTGCTAGCATGATTAGCAAGTCGCTAGTCTGCTTCTAGCATGATTAGCATGTTACTAACATGTTGTTAACATGATTATCAAGTTGTTAGCATGTTTCTAGCATGATTAGCAAGTTGCTAGTATGTTGCTATTATATTTTTAACATGATTAGTAAGCTACTAGCATGTTGCTAGTCTGTTTCTAGCATGATTAACATGTTACTAACATGTTGTTAACATGATTATCAAGTTGGTAGCATGTTTCTAGCATGATTAGCAAGTTGCTAGTATGTTGCTATTATATTTTTAACATGATTAGCAAGTTACAAGCATGTTTTAACATGTTGCTAGTCTGTTTCTAGCATGATTAACATGCTACTAGCATGTTGTTAGCATGATTAGCAAGTTACTAACATGTTTCTAGCATGATTAACATGCTACTAGCATGTTGTTAGCATGATTAGCAAGTTACTAACATGTTTCTAACATGATTAACATGCTACTAGCATGTTGTTAGCATGATTAGCAAGTTGCTACCATGTTTCTATCATGATTAACAAGTTGTTAGCAAACTGCTAGGATGTTTCTAACATGATTAAGAAGCTACTATGATGTTGCTAGTCTGCTTCTAGCATGATTAGCATGCTACTAGCATGTTGTTAGCATGATTAACAATTTTGGTAGCATGATTAGCAAGTTACTACCATGTTTCTAACACGATTAGCAAGTTGTCAACATGTTACTAGCATTTTTCTAACATGATTAACAAGCTACTAACATGTTGCTAGTCTGTTTCTAGCATGATTAACATGCTACTAGCATTTTGTTAACATGACTAGCAAGTTACTAACATGTTTCTAGCATGATTAATATGCTACTGGCATGTTGTTAGCATGATTAGCAAGTTGCTAATCATGTTAGAAACATGTTAGTAACTTGCTAATCATGCTACCATGCTACCATGTTTCTATCATGATTAACAAGTTAGCATGTTGCTAACATGTTTCTAGCACAATTAACAAAGTTACTAGCATGTTACTAGTCTGCTTCTAGCATGATTAGCATTTTAATAACATGTTTCTAACGCGATTAGCAAGTTGCTAGTATGTTGCTATCATATTTTTAGCATGATTAGCATGTTACTAGCATTTTTTAAACATGATTAGCAAGTTTTTAACATGTTTCTAGCATGATTGGCAAGCTGCTAGCATGTTTCTACCATGATTAACAAAGTTACTAGCATGTTACTAGTCTGCTTCTAGCATGATTAGCATTTTACTAACATGTTTCTAACACAATTAGCAAGTTGCTAGTCATATTTTTAGCATGATTAGCAAAGTTACTAGCATGTTTTAACATGATTAACAAATTGTCAGCATGTTACTAGCATTTTTCTAACATGATTAGCAAGTTTCTAGCATGTTTCTAGCATGATTAGCATGCTACTAGCATGTTGTTACCATGATTAGCAAGTTACTAACATGTTTCTAACATGATTAGCACGTTGCTACCATGTTTCTAGCATGATTAACAAGTTGTTAGCATGTTGCTAGCATGTTTCTAGCATGATTAACAAGTTGTTAGCATGTTTCTAGCATGATTAACATGTTGTTAGCATGGTTAGCAATTTGCTAGTATGTTGCTATCATATTTTTAACATGATTAGCATGTTTCTTGTTTGTTAAAAACAGAAGAAAAGGAATAATAATAAGTTTAAATAGCATTTCAGTAAGTCTGCTTTCTCAAGCCAACTTAAAGGTGCCATAGAATGCATTGAGAGAATATTTTAAATTGTTCTCTGAGAACTACATAGAAGGTATATGGCATAGGAAAGGGCATAAAAATCTCCAGAAATGGTTTTACAGGTCCATTTACAACCCTAGGATTTGCCCCTAGAATGAAATGCTCTGTTATTTGGAAGCTTCATGAATATTAATGAGCTCCGCTCTAATTGGCTGTTTCACAGAGCTCATTAGCTCGCACATGGATAAAAATATATTGGTAACACTTTATAATAACGAATGCATAGTCATGTTTTGTAAATGATTAGTTCATCATTAACTAATAACTTGTAAATGAAACAGTTAAGGGGTTAACTAGTAATTTTTAACCATTTACTAAGGATCTGTTTGATTATTTCATGATATGCCATTTTTCAGATAATTTACGACAGATGGGTAAATCGTTAGCATAGTACTTACAATAAAATGAACATATCACTTATTCATAATTTATAAACACATAGTCATATTTTGTAAATAATTAGTTCATCATTAACTAATTACTTGTAAATTAATTAACAAAACATACACAAACTGTTAGCATATCACTTAATTATCATTTGTGAATGTTTTGTAAATGATTATTTCATCATTAACTAATCACTTATAAAAGACTTACAACTGAACGTTATTATAAAGTGTTACCAATATATTTTTAATTAGGAGCTCTAGCCGCTTTTAATATGTGGTTTGTTGAATCTAACGTTTTGAATCGCGGATATTTTAGTGTGATTGCTTCTTACCACACAAGTTGAGCTGCTCCTCAGTGATTCTCCAGATCTGTAAATCATTCGCCATCATCAACGCAGTTATTTCTCCATCATTCACCATCATCAGCGCAGTCATCTCTCTGTTTATGTGGGAAGTGAAATCCTATGTATTGCAATGTAACAGGCTAGCGCTTGCATTAAGCTCACGTGTCCCTTCAGCGGCTTGCCTTGTTTAACTGATGTGCTGACCTTAGTGATTATTGGGCGATGCAAATGTTGGAGGCGTAACTATTAACGATCTCGGCGATGTTGCGTATTTTTCGGTGGTCTTTTGCAAATACCAGATTTATATAAGAAGGAGGAAACGATGGTGTTTGAGACTCATGGTATGTCATGGCCATGTACTGAACTGTTATTATTTAACTATGCCAAGGTAAATTCAGTTTTCCATTCTATGGCACCTTTAATTACTTAGTAACTAGTTACACCCAGCACTGCTTAAGAAACCCTAGGAACTTACCCATTCACTGCAGAGGATCCATTGGTGGGCAAGTGATGCAATGCTACATTTCTCCAAATCTGATGAAGAAACAAACTAATCTACATCTTGAATGGCCTAAGAGTGAATTTACACTTTTGGTTGAACTACTCCTTTAATGTTTGCATGGTACTCTACACTATGTAACTGGACCGGACTTCACGTTCAATTCCAGTGTTTCACGACCCTTTTTTCCTATTTTAGAGCTCTGCCGACCCTTTCTGGAGCGATGCATCAGTGCAACATTTGTGGCGGTTTAACACATGCAGGGAAACGTGTCAAAACAGACGTCAGGGAGTAAATCTCCTGCTGTGGTGAAGCAGATCCTGCGTCAGAGGCAGCGTCTGACCGAAGTACCCAAGTAGAAAACCTAAAGGCCAGTGAGGTCCACGATGGCTTTGATGAAGATGGTGTCGTCACGTATGTATGAGTTCTTGCCCTCCAGCTTGGACAGCGGACAGAAGAGCGGGCAGCCACTGGCGATGTTCATCTCGCTTACGGGCCGCTGGAATGAGGAGGAAGTGATGTCGGGACGGAAAGCGTCGATGATGTGCTCTCTGTTACTCTGGTCCAGCAGCATCAGTGTCACCTGGATGTAATGCATTCATTTTGGGTTAGAAATGAATTGGTTAGGGTTATTTATTTTTTCCTACCTGTATGGCCTTGGTTACACCACAGAGCATTGATGCTATTCTTAATATTAAAATAGATGTCAAATATATGATTTCAATATATAAAATATAATATATTATTATTGAATTTATATATATATATATATATACACACAAAAAAAGTAATTGTTATATAGTCTCTTCTCTGTTATTTTATTTTATTATTATTTGAATTAGTTCTTATTTTTTTATACTTTCCATTTCATTTTAATTTAAGTTTTAGTCATTTTGTTATGTGATTTTGTCATTTTTTATATTTCTATTTAGTTTACTTTTATTTCAGTTTTAGTAATTTTACTACTTCAACTTTGTTTATACAAAATATTATTAATATAAAAAAAAAGATTATATTAAAAAATATTTAAAAGTATAAAAAATATTGAAATAGAATATATATATTATATATACAAAAAAACATATATATAGTCTCTTCTCTTATTTTGAATTAGCTCTTAATATAAATAGTTTAGTACTTTTAGTACTTCAACATTCACTTTGTAGTTTGTACAATTCATACATAAACATTTCAATATTCACTTAAAATTTCCCTATTTGAAATTTTAGTTTTATTATTTCTATTTTATCTATTCTTATATAGACATAAATATATAACAATTTATATATTTTTTACAGTTTCTTTTTTATTAATAAATTAAAATAAAATATTCAATATTAATATATAATGTATATATTTCTTTTATTCACAAAAATAAATGAACATATATTTAAATCTTGAATTCACAAACAAACATTTCTATTTGCCTGGCAATATATGATCTAAAAAGGCTTCTAAGTCATGCATTATTATTATTTTTACTACAACTACTACTACTTACGCATTCTGTATTATATATAAAATACTATGCAATATTAATATATTCAGTCCTAATTTATTCACAACAATAAATTACCACAAATTAACAATATTGTTTATTTTTCTCAAAAGTAGTGAAATTCTGTAATGTTTTAACATAAAAAAAACACATTTAGCATTAATCTGAAGACATGTAGTGAACAAAATGTTGATGTACCTTTTGGTTAAAGGGCCATTTGAGCAGCGCGTCACTCATTCCTCTCATCACCACAAAAAACAGCGATAGATGCGTTCCACGACCCGTCCCGTCCCCGTTCAGGTAAATCCGCAGGCACATCTTATAACCATACTTGCTTGTGTAAAATGCTGAACAAAACAAGGAGCATGTTAGTCAAAATACATAATTTACAAGTCTGTGTATATCCTCGCTAATGTGTTTTTTACCAGGTGAAAACATGGCAGGCGCCCGTCCAGCAATGGCATCTTGTCTCTTCTTAGTAAAGTCTGATATCCGCCAGATGAAGACACCGTCAAACGTGGTAGCAGACATCTCCCGCAATCTGCCCTCCATTTCAGCCACAGTCAGGTCTTTAACACCCACCTGGCGCTCCAGCTGACGAACCTATGTGAGCAATACATGACGTGAGGCCGTTTGATTAGATTTGGATCCAGTCACATACAGTGAGGAAAAAAAAAAATTTGATCTCCTGCTGATTTTATACGTTTGCCCACTGACAAAGAAATGAGTCTATTTGAACAGTGAGAAAAAAAACAGGAAAATGCATTTCAAAAGAGTTATCAATTGATTTGCATTTTAATGAGTGAAATAAGAATTTGACCCCTTACTTAATACTTGGCAACAGAGGTCAGATGTTTCTTGTAGTTGGCCACCAGGTTTGCACACATGACAGGAGGGATTTTATCCCACTCCTCTTTGCAGATCCTCTTCAAGTAATTAAGGTTACGATACTGACATTTTCTATGGGATTAAAGGGATATTTCACCCAAAAATGAAAGTTTGATGTTTATCTGCTTACCCCCAGGGCATCCAAGATGTAGGTGACTTTGTTTCTTCAGTAGAACACAAACAAAGATTTTTAACTCAAACTGTTGTAGTTGGTCAGTCATATAAATGCAGTCAATGGGCTCCATGGCTTTGAGAGCCAAAAAAACACACACAGACAAAACCAAGTAAACCCTGCGGCTCGTGACAATGTGCTGAGGTCTTAACACACGAAACAATCGGCCTGTGCAAGAAACTGAACAGTATTTATATAATTTTTTACCTCTGATCCACCGCAAGGTTCAACTCTCCTGAGCGTGTTCACAAAAACCGGTGGGTGACACATCAACATGCTTTGTTGGACATATGTGACCCTGGACCACAAAACCAGTCATAAGTGTAAATTTGAGATTCTTACATAATCTGAAAGCTCCATTGATATATTGTTTGTTAAAATAGGACAATGTTTGTCTGAGATACAACTATTTGAAAACCTGGAATCTGAGGGTGCAAAAAAATCTAAATATTGAGAAAATCGCCTTAAAAGTTGTCCAAATGAAGTTCTTAGCAAAGCATATTACTAATCAAAAATCAAGTTTTTATATATTTATGGTAGCAAATTTACAAAATATCTTCATGGAACATGACCTTTACTTAATATGCTGATGATTTTTGGATAAAAGAATAAAAGAAAAATCTATAATTTTGACCCATACAATGTATTTTTGGCTATTGCTACAAATATACCTGTGCTACTTAAGACTGGTTTTGTGGTCCAGGGTCACATATAGGTCACTGTTTACACAGAGAAATTGTGGGTACAACAGCTACTCAAAATAGTAATTACTTGTCCTTATCCTGCTTATCCTGATTGGTACAACCGATTAAACACTAAAAGATTAAGTTTGCTTCCGCGAACTCATCCAGGAGTGTTGACTTTTCACCAACTCCCAACTTTTGAGTCTGATCGACTAAACTTGCTCTTCGTCACCCGCCGGTTTTTGTGAACACACTCAGGACAGATAGACATTGCAGTGGATTAAAATGATATAAATACTGTTCAGTTTCTTGCACAGACTGACTGTTTCATGTGTTAAGACCTCAGTGTATCGTCAAAAGCTGCAGGGTTTAATTTGGTTTTGTCTGTGTATGTTTTTTGACTCTCAAAGCCATGCATCCCATTGACTGCCATTATATGACTGACAGACTGCAACAGTTTGAGTTAAAAATCTTTGTTTGTGTTCTACCGAAGAAACAAAGTCACCTACATCTTGGATGCCCTGGGGGTAAGCAGATAAACATCAAATTTACATTTTTGGGTGAACTATCCCTTTAAGGTTTGGAGACTGCCTAGGCCACTCCAGGACCTTAATGTGCTTCTTCTCGAGCCACTCCTTTGTTGTCTTGGCCGTGTGTTTTGGGTCATTTTCATGCATCCACAACACATTTTCAATGCCCTGGCTGAGGGAAGGAGGCTCTCACCCAAGATTTGACAGTACACGACCCTGTCCATCATCTCTTTGATGTGGTGCAGTTGTCCCGTCCCCTTAGCAGAAAAACACCCCCAAAGCATGTTTCCACCTCCATGACGGTGGCAATGGTGTTCTTGGGGGTCATAGGCAGCATTTCTCCTCCAAACACGGTGAGTTGAGCTGATGCCAAAGAGCTTGAGTTTGGTCTCATCTGACCACAACACTTTCACCCAGTTCTCCTCTGAATCATTCAGATGTTCACTGGCAAACTTCAGACGGGCCTGTATATTTGCTTTCTTGAGTAGGGGAACTTTGTGGGCGCTGCAGGATTTCAGTGCTTCATGGCATAGAGTGTTACCAATTGTTTTCTTGGTGACTATGGTCCCAGCTGCCTTGAGATCATTGACAAGATCTTTCCGTGTAGTTCTGGGCTCATTCCTCACCGTTCTCATGATCATTGAAACTCCACAAGGTGAGATCTTGCATGGAGCTCCAGACCAAAGGAGGTTGACAGTTATTTTGTGTTTCTTCCATTTGCGAAAAATCACACCAACTGTTGTCACCTTCTTACCAAGCTGCTTGGTGATGGTCTTGTAGCCCATTCCAGCCTTGTGTAGGTCTACAATCTTGTCCCTGACATCCTTGGACAGCTCTTTGGTCTTGGCCATGGTGGAGAGTTTAGAATCTGATTGATTGATTGCTTCTGTGAACAGGTGTCTTTTATACTGGTAACAAGCTGAGATTACGAGCACTCCCTTAAAAGAGAGTGCTCCTAATCTCATTACCTGTATAAAAAAAACACCTGGGAGCTAGAAATCTTGCTGATTGATAGGGGATCAAATACTTATTTCACTCAATAAAATGCAAATGAATTTTTACTTTTTTGAAATGCATTTGTCTGGATTTTTTGGTTGTTATACTGTCTCTCACTGTTCAGATAACCCTACCATTAAAACACTAGACTGATCGTTCTTTGTCAGTGGGCAAACGTACAAAATCAGCAAAGATTTACATTGACAATATTAAAACAGACAGCACACCTTGTTACTAAGAGCCTCGATTTTGTCCTGATCGAGTCTGTGCTGGCGGTTGCTGGCCTCCATGGTAGTTGCGAAGCGCTCCACTTCTCGGTTAAGCACGCAGACCACATCTTCAAACGTCCCTGCCTTCACCTCCAGCTCCTGACAGCGACGGCCCAGATCAGCCACCTTGGTCTTCTCACTGTGGAGCTGGAGCTCCAGGGCTGCGCCCACCGAACTGGGCAGAGGAGTGAAGGACGTGGGCAGTGTGGCAGTGGGCACAGGAGGAGGAGGCACCGCAGTGGATGTGGATGCGACGGAGGAGGACGAGGCAGAGGATGAAGAGGGGGGGACCCCCTGCACGGGAGGTCCGGTCGGGCCGGGGATGGTGCTTAGCTGACTGACTCTGACCTCCAGGTCTCGGAGCGCCTGGTGAAGCTCGTGTGCTTTATGACCAGCCAGCTCCAGAGTTTGGGGCTGGAGGCCCTCCAGACTGACCTTCATGCCCATGATGTAGTGCAGAAGCAGGTTGAGATGTTCGTGAGCACAGGCACGCTCATGATCATGGATCTTCTCCTTCTCCACCTCAATGGGAAACCAATTGAGTTAGTTTTCAGCATATAACTTGGGAATGACTCCTCAAATCAAGAGGTTTGCATTGTGTAACTGCACGGGAAATCATAGCTCATATTTTTTTTTCAGAAAACATAAGTCTAGTATTATATTTGTATCTGTGAGACATAGTGATGTTTGATACAAATTGTATGAACACGCTTTAGAAATCATCATAAATTCTACCTCAAATTTAATCATTTGAAAACTTTACTCTTGTGAAAAATTTTATATCAGACATTGCATTACCATGGAAAAGGTACTTTAAAATTATATTATATTATAGAAAATGTATTCGTTCATGAATTCTATCAGTTTCAGATTGGATAGTGCACTTTTCACGTCTATGTTCAAAAATGGGTTTTAGTCATTTTGTGCTTTTGTCAATTTTTTTTATATTTCTATTTAGTTTCAACATTCATATTTGTATCTGTAATAAACTGTATATTTGATGCATTTAAATTATATAATAAATATATTTTGTGTTAGCATTTATTAAAATTTTGAAGTAGGTCTTATTTTTTATTGTCAGTTTTCATTGTTTTTATTTTTGTTTATGTTTTAGTGATCTTGTTATGTGCTTTTGCCATTTTTATTATTTTTAATACTTCTATTTAAGTTTAATTCACTTTACTCCAGTTTTTAAAATTTTAGAACCTTACTTATAATTTATATATTTAAATTATATAATTATAACTCTTTTTCAGTGTGTTTTTAGTATTTATTAAGATTTTAATTTAGCTTTTATTTTTATATGTTTAAGTTTTAGTTATTTTGTTACATGCTTTTTTAAATATTTCTATTTATTTAATTTACTTTTATTACAGTTTTAGTCATTTTAGTCCTTCAACTTTGTTTTATATTTCTATCTGTGATAAATAGTACATTTTATGCATTTGCATTATTTAAAATCTCCATTAGTGTTAGTATTAATTAATATTTTGAATTATCTCTTGTTTTTAAATTTTCAGATTTCGTTTTTGTTTTTTAGTTTTTGTTTAAATTTTAGTCATTTTGTTGTGCTTTTGTCATTTTTATTATTTTTAAAACCTTAGTTTAGTTTTAATTTACTTCTATTTCAGTTTTAGAAATTTTAGTACTTCAACATCTAGTTTTATATTTGTATCTACGAGAAATATTAATATTTAATATAATTTTTATATATTAGTCATTTTGTTGTACTTGCCATTTTATTTTTATATGTCTATATAGTATAGTTTTTATTACATTTTATTTATTAATTGTAGTTATTTTAGTACCTTAAATACAAAAGTAATAAACTGGCAAAAGTACTTTTTTATTTTATTTCAGTTACCGTTTAATCTATTTTAAGTAACTTATTTGTAAACTTGTTTTCAAAACTGTACTTACTGACATGTCACAGCCAACCACATGATATCTGCAGGGCGTCCTGAATTTGCTGCAGAACTTGATGTGGTCAACATACTAAAAAAAGAGTAGAGCAAAGAAACAAAAATTCCTGCTTGTTCTGATTTCTTAACTCAGTGTTACGAAACAATACTCAATATGATTTCCATACTCAATGTGATATGTTTTTGATTACCACACCTTTTCCCTTGGGATTTTCTTCTTCGCACATCCTTCACAGATCATAGGATATTTGGGACAGATCTCATCATGGGCCTGTGAAACCACAATTTATTGTAACATACATTTTTTAAATATTTTTCCTTCAAATGAATACATCTTTTCTCAGACCACTCACTTACCTTGATGTTTTTGAAGTGAAATGGTTCTTTACAGTACTTGCAGTTGAGCGTTCTCTCCGGACACTCGCGTTCATTATGACGCTCCTGTTCGTTCAATCTAATGAGCTCTTTGCACAAGGGACACGGCAGAATCATGAACTCACACTTCCCCTCATGGCTCAACTACACAAAAAAAACAGAGATATGACACAAGTTACAAACTGAATAATGAGAAACCTTTATACTACTTATTTATGCAAATAGTGTTTAAATACTTTTTTATACTGTGTCCGCCAAAGTCAAAAAAGAAAATTTGCAACACTTTATCTCAAAATTTTGAGTCTTTTCTCTACACAATTCTTTCTCAATATTGCAAGTTCGTAATCTTACGATTTTGATTAATTTTATATCTCATTTTTTACCAGTTTTTAAGAAATAAAAAGGTAAATGTGACTTTTTATCTCACAAATCTGACCATTTCCTCACAATTCTAAGTTTATGTCTAGCAGTTCAGACTTTTTTCCTCAATTTTGACTTTTTTTTCTCGTAATAGCGAATTTATAGCTCACGATTCTAACTTTCTCAATATTGCAAGTTTATATCTTATGATTTTGACTTTGTCAGAATCAGACTTTCTTAGAATTGTGAATTTTATATCTCACAATTCAGATTTTTTTTCTAATTTTTTACTCGTTTTTAAAAAATAAAAATGGTAATTGCGACTTTTTATCTCAAAGACTTTTTTCCTCGCATTTGTGAGTTTACATCTCTCAATTCTAAGTTTATGTCTAGCAGTTCAGACTTTTTTCCTCTGAAATCTGAGTTGACATCTTGCAATTATAAGTTTGTCTTATGATGATTTTTTCAAATGCTTCTTTGAATACTTTAATACTGTTGCTAATGATACAAAGCTAATGATCACAACCTCATAATCATTAATACTGCTATTTTCAGCTTTTTATAGTTTCAGTTTTTTGTTTTCAATTTCTAAATTTTAGCCATTTTGTTGTGTTTTTGTCCATTTTTATAATTTTTAATGCTTTTATTTAGTTCTATTCTATTTTAAATCAGCTTTTATTTTTTTATTTTCATTTAAGTTATAGCAATTTTGTTACGTGCTTTTGTCAATTGTATTATAATTTTTTATTAAACATTTCTATTCACTTTTCATTTCAGTTTTAGTAATTTTAGTACTTCAACTTAATTATTTTATTTTAGTTTGCTCTGTTTTAAAACTGAATTTTATTTAGTTCGCATTTGTGAGTTTACTGTACATCTTACAATTCTAAGTTTATGTCTGGTAATTCAGACTTTTTTCCTCTGAAATCTGAGTTTACATCTCGCAAAACTTACAATACGGAGCTTATAGCTCACAGTTCTGTCTTTCTCAATACTGCAAGTTCATATCTTGCAATTTCAAGTTTATATCTTATGATTTTGACTTTGTCTTAGAATTGCAAATTTTACATCTCACAATTCTGAGTTTTTTTCAAATTTTTTACTCATTTTTTAAAAATAAAAAAGGTAATTACGACTTTTTATCTCAGGGTTCTGACAATTTCCTCGCATTTGTGAGTTTACATTTTCTCAATTTTGACTTTTTTTTTCTCTTAATAGCGAATTTATAGCTCATAATTCTAACTTTCTCAATACTGCAAGTTCATATCTTGCAATTTTAAGTTTACATTTTATAATTCTGACTTTTTCTTAGAATTGCAAATTTTATATCTCACAATTCAGAAGTTTTTTCTATTTTATTTTACATCTCACAATTATAATTTTTACTGTTTCATTAGAATTAAACATTAAAAAACTTTAAAGGTAAAAAAAAAATATCATTGCAACATTTTATCTAAATTTTGACATTTTTGTTTCTTGTAATAGCGAATTTATAGCTCACAATTCTAACTTTCTCGATACTGCAAGTTCATATCTTGCAATTTCAAGTTTACATCTTATAATTCTGACTTTTTCTTAGAATTGCAAATTTTATATTTCACAATTCAGAGGTTTTTTTTATTTTATTTTAGATCTCACAATTCTAAATTTCTCGATACTGCAAGTGTCATGTCTTGCAATTCTAAGTTTATATCTTAGAATTCTGACTTTTTCTTAGATTTGCAATTTTTTTATTTTTAAATAAAAAGGTAACTGCGAATTTTTATCTCACAATTCTGACAAGCTTATTGTTAATTTGAACCTTTTTCCTCTGAAATCTGAGTTTACATCTCGAGTTTATAGCTCACAATTCTAACTTTCTCAATACTGCAAGTTCATATCTTGCAATTCTAAGTTTATATCTTAGAATTCTGACCTTTTTTTGCAATTCTGATTTTACATCTCAATTTTTGTTTTTCTCATTTTCTCCTCATTTTTTTCAAATAAAAAAGGTAATTGCGACTTTTTATCTAACAATTCCGACAATTTCCTCACATTTGTGAGTTTACATCTCACAATTACAAGTTTATGTCTTGTAATTTAATTTTTATGATTTTTTCATTAGCTTCTTTAATACTTTAATGTTACAATGCTAATGATCACAACCTCATAATCTCTAATACTGCCTTTCCAGGAACAGCCTTCGTTGAAGCACACAGCTGGAAGATTTTCAACTTCTCTTCTGGCAGCATTGTCAGGAAACGCCTGCAAGAAAACAAGGAATGTTCATGCTCTACAAAAAAAAAGGTTTGGCTTTAAATCATTTTTAAAAAGTGTAGATGTTTCACATTAAGCAAAGCATTTTCACTTACGCAGCCTTGTTTGAGGATTGACGTGGGCTCTTCGAAGATGTCCTCCTTGATGCAGGCATTACATTTCTGAGGTCCAGATCTAAAATGGCAATGCAACACATATTGGAAATGATAATAGCCAGAAATGCCAGAAATGTATCTTGAGCAACAAATCATATTAGAATGATTTCTAAAGGATCATGTGCCACTGAAGGCTGGAGGAACAATGCTGAAAATCCAGCTTTGATAAATTAAATAAATTACATTGTAAAATATATTCAAATAGAAATGAGTTATTTTGGATTGTAATAATATTTCACAATTTTACTGTTTTTTTTTTTTTAACAGCCTTGCTGAGCAGAAGACTATTTTATTTTCAAAAACATTACCGACCCCAAACGTTTTCAAAAAGTGTTGTCATTTTAGTCTTTCTGTGAGTAATTAAATTTTTTTGCATTAGTTGCTCCCCTTATCTTTAGTTTGCTGTTTAGTCATTGCATCAGAAGTGATTTTGATCGAAATAACTGCATCTGCTTTTGATCAGCAGCCTGAATTACCCAACAGTCCGGTTGAAGCAGTAAGAACAAAAGCGATGGCCGCACTGCGCTTGGAACGGTCTTCTCAAAATGTTCTGACAGCAGTTGCATAAATGTTTGTCTTCAAGTTTGTTGGCCAGAATCTTCTTTGGGAACCCTGGCTTGTTGTTCTCCATGGAGGACGGGGGAGAGGGTTCTTGAGCAGCCATGTCCTCCTCTAAACCTTCCTGATCTAAACAAAAGACAATCCACAGTGGCAGAAAACTGCTATTAAATATAGATAACAACAGGGACTTTCCATTAAAAAATAAAGATTATTACACAATGCTCTGGTATGCTCGTTTCTGATTGGCCAATCAAGGCAATCCATGGTCAAATATATTTGTATAATCATGCTAAACTGTATAACTGCATCATTCGGCTATGGAAGCCTGTTTGTGCTATTGAATAAAAAACATCTAATAAAAAAAAGGGAATTATCTTAGAATGTTACAATCTTTCTTGTAATTTTAAAGTGAAAAGTAAAAATTGTGTTATATAAACTCTTTTCTTGCAATTTCAGTTTTACATCTCACAATTTTTTTCTTCTAATTTTTCCAAATAAAAAAGCTAATTGTAACTTTTTATCTCACAATTTTGACAATTTTCTTTCATTTGTGAGTTTACATCTGCATCTTGCAATTTTGACTTTTTGCAATCCTTTTTTTTCACTGTTTCTGCCATGGAATTAAAAAAGTTAAAGATCATTGCAACACTTTATCTCTAAATGTTTACTCTTTTCTTGTAATAGTGAGTTTATAGCTCATAAATCTAACTTCCTTAATATCGCTAGTTCATATCTTGCAATTCTAAGTTTGTATCTTAGACTTTTTTTTTTTTTGACTTGGTCTTGGTCTTTGAATTTTATATCTCGCAATTCTGTTTTTTTTACTGTGTTGACTTGCTACTGTTTTGACTTTTTTTCTCACAATAGCAAGTTATAGCTCTCAATTCTGAGTTTACAGCTCACAGTTGTAACTTTCTCAATATTGCAAGTTAATATCTTGAAATTCTGGGTTTATATCCCACATTTCTAAGTTTATATACCGCAATTCTGAGTTTATATCTCAAAATTGTGAGCTTATATTTTGCAATTAAGATTTTTTTTCTCAAAATTGTTTATTCCTTACAGTTCTATTATTTTATATTTGTGAGATATTTCTTGTGAGTTATAAACTCAGCATTGCCAAAAAATTGTTGCAATTACAATTATTCAGACTTTTTTCTTCCAATTCTGATGTTACAGCTCACAATTATAAGTTTACATATTGCAATTCTGACTTTTTTTTTTTTTTTTTGCTTTTTAGCACATAATTCAGACTTTTTCCTTGCATTTGTAAGTTTACATCTTACAATTATACGTTTTTTCCCCTGAAATCTGAGTTAACATTTCACAATTCAGTTTTTTTTTTCTGCCATGGAATTTAAAAATAAAAAAACAAACAAAAAAACAATTGCAAGTTTAAAGCTCACAGTTGTAACTTTCTTAATATTGCAAGTTTATATCTTGAAATTCTGAGTTTATATCACACATCCCACATTTCAAATTGTGAGCTTATATTTTGCAATTCAGATTTTTTCTCAAAATGGTTTATTTCTTACAGTTCTATTATTTTATATTTGTTAGATATTTCTTGTGAGATATAAACTTAGCATTGCCAAAAAAAAAATAAAAAGTTGCAATTACAATTATTCAGACTTTTTTCTTGCAGTTTTGATGTTACAGCTCACAACTATAAGTTTACATATTCCAATTCTGACTTTTTTCTCATTCTTTTTTTTTTTTTTTTTTTTTTTTTAATTGCAACTTTTTAGCACATAATCCAGACTTTTTCCTTGCATTTGTAAGTTTACATCTTACAATTCTACATTTTTTAATTTTAACATTTTTTTTTTTTTTGGAATTTAAAAAAAAAAAAAATTGCGAGTTTAAAGCTCACAGTTCATACACAGTTCTGACTTTCCCAATATTGCAAGTTTATATCCCCCAATTCTGAGTTTATATCTGCAATTTTCCTCAAAATTGTGAGTTTATATCTCACAATTCCAAGTTGATATCTTGCAATTCTGATTTTTCTGAGTTTATTTCAGCAATTATGAGTTTGTTAGTAATTCTTGTCAAATATAAACTCTGAATTGCCAAAAATAAAAAGTTACAAATACAATTATTCTGTAACCGAAAAAGGTTTCTACACTCCGCGAATCAATATTTCGTGTCAATGTATTTCTTTTTTCTTTTTGGTGAATCAGTGAGATAATGTAAAGCGAGGCAGACATTATATTGAAATAAACCCTTTTAGGGTGATGCAAAACCCTCAGTTTCACATCAGGGTGAAATGATCTGTCTGAGGTTTAATTTGCATTGTTGTACATTATTGTATTAACATGCAAAATGTAGCATTACACCTAACACATATTGTGCTGTCTGTTATGATTTTAGAAACATACTTGGAAGCATCTTTCTGTTTGCAAGCACATTATGAACACTAATAGCATTACATTAATACCAATTATTGCGTCTGATAAGATTGTCATGCTCTGTTATCAGTTGCACAGGGTGAAATAAAAAAGCTTCAAAGCTCTAATATTACATAAACGTTACTAAACCTAAGCTTCAAAGATTGACAGACTCCTGCACAGCAGGCCACGTAATATGAAACCTCATCTCTTTGTTTCTGTTTCAGTTTTGCTTGTATGTGTGTGTTTCCATACCATAGACAGACATCCACGCAAATGATGTATAATAGTGTACAGTGGTGTAAACATTCACACGAAACACTCGCTAGAACCTTTCATGCATATCTCCAAGCACTTTTGTCAGATATCGAGCATGCAGCCCGTCGATATACATCATACAGTCAGCTGACAATTGCACATCTCATCTTTTCCTCTGTTGCTAAGCAAATGCAACATCTTTCGGATGGTTGTTGCGTCCGTTCTGTAGCGCCACGCCTCTTTTACATGCATTAAAGAGATATGATGAGCCTTACAATAAACATACATGCAATAAAATAAGAATCAAACAGTGCATTGTGAGACAGACGCACCGATGTGCGCCACAGACTTACCGCGCAGCGATGAGATTTCGCTTTCATTTGCTCGGTTCTGCTCGGGTTCTGATGGACGGAGGCGCGCGGCGCGGCTGCTGTGTTTTGGTGGTCGACATGGTTGAGAAGAGCGCGTGCTCTTTCACAGGATTACGTCATAATGTGAGCGTGCACTGGGCTTTTGAATCTCGGCTGTTTTTTTTTTTTCTAACAGGAGGACTGTCTGTCAATATAACCTCCTGAAAGGCAGAAAAAATATTATTTGGTGCATAATGTAAATACATATCTATTTTAAATTTTTACTATTCATAGTCATTTTTTTAATGTTAATATTATTTTGTTTGATGCATAATGTAAATATGGTGCATAATATTCATGCAAATGTATAATATTCATATCGACTATGACACAGATCTAATATACTTGTAAAGCGTCATATGTAAAGCCAAAATAATGAATAACCATGAGAATAATTCATTTGTGTTCACATATTCATTTGACCAATATTTTATTAATATTATAGAATAATATTCTGATTCTATAATTCTATAATATTTATAAAATATTGATCAAATGAATATGTGTACATGTGTACATTTTGAATATTTAATATATGTATATATATAATTAATATTTACAATCTATATATTATTATAGAAAATAAATATTTAATTTTATAAATATTATAGAAAGTTAAGGTGAATAAATGCACTTGCATAAGTTTTAAAAATTTATATATTTAGTATTTGGTGCATAATCTAAATACAATATCTATTTAAATGTTTACTATTCATAGTCATTATTTTTATTGTTGTTATAACATTTTATTAATATTATAGAATAATATTCTTATATATATAGAATAATATTCTTATATATATATATATATATATATATATATATATATATATATATATATATATATATATAAGAATATTATTCTATAAAATTAATAAAATGTTATAACAACAATAAATATATTATGATCTATATGTGTACATGTATGTTTTGAAAATGTATATATAGTTTTCTCTTAGATAATATTCTATAAAATTAATATTAATATTTGGTTTTCTAATATACATAATACTATATTTAATATAGAAAATTATGTTGATATATGCATAGTCACACACACATATTTATTGTATAATATATTACATAATATATATATTCTTACATGCATAAGCATTTGCAATTCAATGTATTGAATGATTTTTGTTATATATATATATATATATAATACATTGTTTATACATATATGTATATATATACATTGTTTTCATGTCATATCATATCATATATATATATATATATATATATATATATATATATATTATTATTATTATTATTATTACAGTGTCTTTATATTAAATTATATTATATTATATTATATTATATTATATATTATATTATATTATATTATATTATATTATATTATATTATATTATATTATATTATATTATATTATATTATATTATATTATATTATATTATATTATATTATATTATATTAATTGTGACCCTGGACCACAAAACCAGGTATATTTGTAGCAATAGCCAAAAAAATAATAATTGTATGGGTCAGAAAATTATCGATTTTTCTTTAATGCCAAAAACAATTAGGATGTTAAGTAAAGATCATGTTTCATGAAGATAGTAAACTTCTTACCATAAATATATTAAAACTTAATTTCTGATTAATAATATGCATTACTAAGAACTTCATTTGGACAACTTTAAAGGTGATTTTCTCAATATTTAGATTTTTATGCACATTCAGATTCCAGATTTTCAAATAATTGTATCTCGGCTAAATATAACAAATCATACATCAATGGAAAGCTTATTTACCCAGCTTTGATGATGCATAAATCATAATCAATTTCAAATTGACACTTATGACTGGTTTTGTGGTTAAAAATCATATATTATATTATATTATCTGTTCTTAGTGGTGTAGATAGCAGTATACTGTACTTTGCAGGTTGTCTATTTGGACTGTGAATCCCATTTTACCAATAGAGGCGCTAAAGCGCTGCTGTTTCATCATCCTACCGCTAGAGGCTTTAAGCTCCATAGCGCGGCTATTCATCATCCTACCGCTAGAGGCGCTGCAGCACAAGCGCGCACCCGACGCGCGCCCCTCTCGCCGTCCTCACGGCATTCCACAGCTGATACTCTGAGGGATGAGAGAGGGATGCTAAGGAAATGTTTTCCTTCAGCGCAGAAAACGGGCTACCGCAAACCCCAGCAGACAGCAGAATGTGACTGAAATATCGCAGGCGAAGATCGTCAACCAGGTAATCAGGTAGTTTGAAATAAATCGCCGTTGAGTTTCAGTGAAACGGTGCTGTTTGGTTTGTGTTGTAATTGACACGTCGCTTTAGCTGTGCAGCTGATGGCCCTCAAACAGACGAGCGCAAATAATTCACCTCACTAAATACACACAGGTATCAATGAGCGCCTTCACGGGGACAGTTTTCACACTTTCCTGTCAGAGGCTCAGCGATTTTTAACATCTTACAATGTGTAATGTCTCAGTGAATGTAAGCCTCTGCTGACTGGAGCTGCAAAAAGAGCATTTAACAGCTGGTTTATCCTGTGATTATGTTAAAACTGGCAGCTTTTCTGCAGCCTGACAGGTGAGAGATAGTAGTTGTTTTGTGGTTAGATCAGTATAACTGGATACTGCTAAATGCTGCTTATTTGTGTTTAGAATGTAATGATATTGAATGTTTTTCTAATGTAATTTGTGACCCTGGACCACAAAACCAGTCATAAGGTTAAATTTGACAAAACTGAGATGTATACATAACATGAAAGCTCAATAAATAAGCTTTCTATTGATGTATGGTTTGTTAGGATAGCACAATATTTGGCCGAGATACATCTATTTGAAAATCTGGAATCTGAGGGTGCAAAATATCTAAATACTGAGAAAATCACCTTTAAAGTTGTCCAAATTAAGTTCTTAACAATGCATATTACTAATCAAAAATTACATTTTGATATATTTATAGTAGGAATTTTACAAAAAATCTTCACGGAACATGATCTTTACTTAATTTCCTAATGATTTTTGGCATAAAAGAAAAATCTATAATTTTGACCCATACAATGTATTTTTGGCTATTGCTACAAATATACCCCAGCGACTTAAGACTGGTTTTGTGGTCCAGGGTCACATTTAATGTGTTAGGCTGTTATTTAAGGTTAACTATAAATGCATATTGTTTTTGTTGCTAATACATAAGCAATATCATTTATTAGTCTGCTGCTACTGTCTTAATCTGAGTTTATGATGATATGTTTGCTGCTTTCGAGGTTCTATGATGTAAATGTGACCCTGGACCACAAATCCAGTCTTTGTGTTGGTTACAATTATTGATTTTTATTTTATGCCAAATATAATTAGGATATTAAGTAAAGATCATGTCCCATGAAGATATTTTGTAAATTTCCTACTGTAAATATATCAAAACTTAATTTTTGATAAGTAATATGCATCGCTAAGAACTTCATTTAGACAACTTTAAAGGCAATTTTCTCAATATTTTTTTTTTTCAACCTCAGATTCCAGATTTTGTGTAATAATCAAACAGAGTTGTATCTCAGACAATTATATTGTCCTATCCTAACACACCATACATCAATGGAAAGCTTATTTATTCAGCTTTCCATTACATTTCTAAGATTTCAAAAAAATTAACCCTTATGGTTTTGGTACTGGTTTTGTGGTCCAGAGTCACACATATAAAATATAATGCCATAATTGTTTCTTCAGTTCAAATCTTTTTTTTTTTTTTATTACTTGTATTACTTTGTTATTTCGGTTAATGCAATAATGCAAGGTTAAAATGTCATGCAGTTTTATAATATAATGTTAGTTTTGCTGTTTATGTGTGTAGTAGATTAGACAAGTAATAATTTTGACTAATATTCACACTTTTCTAGTTAATTCGTAATTGGGTCATTGACCTCTGATCGACAGACCAGGGTATAACAACAACAATTATCAGGGCTCGACATTAACGCTTGTCCGCTTGTCCGGGACAAGTGGATTTTGTGAATGGGCAAGTGAAGGAGAATTTTACTTGTCCAACCGGACAAGTAACCTGATTAAAACAACAATAACAAACAATAACTAGCGTAGCACCGAAACTTTGGTGAGAATGATTCTGATTGTATTACTTACAGTGTAAACGGTGACTGAAAACGGACAGTATCAAGTATCAAGCTCGTGCAGCCTATCTGACTCACGGAAATTTTCAAACTAATAGGCGCAACAGCACACACAAAGAAACAAACATACTGCGGTAGAAAAAAAGATAAATATTGTATAACATATTATATAGGTAAGCACCATTACGATTGCAAACGTGACATTGATTTTATACAACAGTAGTTCAATAAACTAGTAGTTAATATTAACTGACTTACATTTTAGGCACATCACTGACCGTTTTTGTTAATGAAATCGTTATAAGTAAAGACACAGAACAGTTGCGAATCTGAGAAACACACAGCGGTGTTTCAGTACTGAATGATTTAGCATTTAATTTAATGAATCGGGTGAGTCAGTGAACTAACTGTTTGAATCTGTGACTCGCTCATTAAGACAGTGACTTACTGCCACCTATTGGTGGTTCGGTTTCATATTTAAAAGTAATGCATTTTTTCAACATTTTAGATTTATATGTTAAAAGTACAACATTAATCTTATAACAGTATTTATGTATTTGCAATTTTACTGTGTAAATGCATTTTTGGAACCTCTTATCTTCATCAAACAGTCTAAGTAAATACACTTAAATAGCATTTTCGATGCAGACTTTGTTTTTCCTATGCAGTGGAAAGATGGAGTTTGTTGATACTGGCTTAATCTGAATGGTAACCATACAGAGTCTAGTTATTCTAATTGAATGTATTGATACAATTTCAGAATTTAATGTAAATGATGACACATTTAGTAAGGTTAGGAAAATAAAGTTAAAAAGTGTCCTAGAAATCAATTCAAGGCAAATGTCACAAATATTCTGATTAAAGTAAGACCTTATAGAGCAGTGATGAGACTATTGCCTTAGAATAGATAAATTTACGGCAAAAAAGGCTCTTTTTTTGCCTTGGACAAGTAAATTTTTTACTCGCACAAGTGAATGACATGTCAAAGCTTAATGTCAAGCCCTGATTATAATTATTATGCAAATTATAAATTATAATGTTAATGTATAATGTTAGAATAAATATAATAATAATAATAAAATGACAATGTATTTTCTACTCATGTAATGTACAAATGTATTTTATGCTATTTGTATGCTCAAGGTTTTACATATACATGGGTCAAAGACGAAAAAGGGTTTAAGCATAAAAACAATAAGTGTAATACTGCTTTAAATTGCTGTTGTTTTAAAAAAAAACTATTAAAGTTTTTTGTTTCATTTAATTGCATTTTTGTTATTGTTTTTCTGAGCAAAACATAAATATCATACATGTTTCCCTAATTTACAGACAACACCCACTAAAATTACATTCAGTGTAACAGTGTTGTCAGGTATATTTACAAGAAAAATCATGACAAATTTATGACATATTAAAACACAACAAAATTTTATATGCTCCCTTATTCTTTTATATATTTTAATATGTGCAAGTCAGAATAAGCATGTTGTGTTACACTGAATGACAATGTAACATTATTTCAACCACATTTTGACATTTTATTCTCCAAAAACTTATTTGAAACCTTAAAAGTAGACACTTTGCTTACATTTAATGTGCTTTTTATGGACATAAAATTCTTGTGACGTGGACATCTTAACGTCTTTGACTCATGTATGTATGTGATCATTTAGTTATTAAAAATTAAACTGTATTCAGTTATTAGACACCTAAAATATTATTATATATTGTAGTTTCTGCTGTTTCTAATTCTAAAAGTTGGTTAGTTGGGTTTGGGTTTGTTCACCCAAATGTAGAAATTCTGTCATCATTTACTCATTTAAAATTAGTCGCAATTAATCGAAATAAAGTCAAAAATCAAAAGTTTAAAATAAAATAAAA
The DNA here is from genome assembly GCF_049309525.1 of Garra rufa. NCBI lineage: Eukaryota > Metazoa > Chordata > Actinopteri > Cypriniformes > Cyprinidae > Garra > Garra rufa. Next base: position 51,760,974 of record NC_133365.1, read on the forward strand.
AATTTGTTGGCATACTATATGTGTGTGTACTGTGTATATTTATTATGTATATTTAAACACACACACATATATGTTACCCTGGACCACAAAACCAGTCATAAGGTTAAATTTTACAAAACTGAGATAAATAAGCTTTCTATTGATGTATGGTTTGTTAGGATAGGACAATATTTGGCCGAAATACATCTATTTGAAAATCTGAAATCTAAGGGTGGAAAAATCCAAATACTGAGAAAATCACCTTTAAAGTTGTCCAAATTAAGTTCTTAACAATGCATATTACTAATCAAAATTAAATTACATTTGGATAGGTTTACAGTAGGAATTTTACAAAAAATCTTCATGGAACATGATCTTTACTTAATTTACTAATAATTTTTGACATAAAAGAAAAATCAATAATTTTGAGACCCATACAATGTATTTTTGGCTATTGCTACAAATATACCCCAGCGACTTACAGATCTGGCCATTTAAAATGCGCGCGGGAAGTAAAGTGGTCTCGCGTGACGCCGGTGTATTCCAAAGGAACACGGAAAATACAATGACATAGGAAAGACATGATCAGTAGGGGGCAGTCATGTAACGCACTGGACTGGAGCAGGCTGAAAACATTGCTGCAAACTAAAAGGTACGGTAACCTGGAGGGGACACCTTCGGTTCACTTATGTTTGTCGTGGCCACACAAATGAATTCCTAGGAACGTCATATTACTTTTTGTCATTGCCACGAGATATTAATTCCTGGGAATGTCATATTATGTCGTGGCCACAAGATTATTTTGTCGAGGTAACGACATCCTTATGTTTAACGCATAAACAAACCTGCGTAACCATAACCCAGGATTATCAGAGATAGGTTTATTAATATTTTTTATTTTGAGTTAAGAAATGTTTTTATTAATTGTTATAGAAATTAATGCAATATTAAGTTATATATTAACAATAGGCAATGCTGTATATGCGAATGTCTGTGCGCGATGTAGACAGCATTCAAAAGTTTATCAAGAATTTATTACATATAAGTACTTCAAATTAAATAGCCCTGCAAGAAACATTTTATGCATCCTTAAGTCTTATCCATTAATTGATCCTTTTTTTCTGTAATAAATGTATTATTCGTTTATATTCAGTATGCCCCCCTTAATTTCGATCTCTTAACATTCCGAATCTAAATGATAAATGCTGACATGCCATGAAAGCTTTGATTATACTATATGGCATATATTCATTTTTAGTCTAATTATAACCTATATAGTGTTTCATTGTCGAGTGAATCATTCACGTTCCATTTGTAAATCGTATGGTCACACACGGGCATTAATACAATCATAAAGTCAAAACTTTATTGGCATAATTGTAGTTCACAATATTTGCTAAATATATGCCAAATAGCATATATAAAGTTATTTAGGTTAAGCGATTCACAATAAAGAAAAAAGTAGATAGCTCTAAATCACTTATTATTTATTCTTATTATAGGTTATTATTATTTCAATACCTGGTTAGGGCTATTTATTTTTAACGCCTGACAATTATGCCAATTTCGTTTTGACTTTTTGATTGTATTTATCCCCGTGTGTGACGATACATGATGTTTTCATTTACAAATGAAACTACGTGAATGATTCATTTCTCAGTAAAACAGTTTAATATTTATATAGTCTAGTCTGTTAATTAGACTAAACAAAATAAAATATGTTCAATTCATATTTTATATGTTCAATTCTTTAGTTAAGAGAAGGAATGTAGGCCTATTTTACTGTGTGACGATAAATTATTTCCAAATGAAACTACGTGAATGATTCACTCTTCAGTTATTTGTCTATTAGTTAGACTTAATAAAATACAATATATGTTAAATTTAACCTTTAAACTGCATTCCAGTAAAAACCCCAGTCATAGCACCTTTACAGTATCATTTACATTCAGAATGTTATGTAACAAGATCAAAATGAAGGAAAAAATAACGAATACAAACGAATAATACAAATATAATGGGAAAAAAAGAAGGTTAGTCAATGGACAAGATTGTGGGATGCATGAAATGTTTCTTGCAGGGCTATTTAATTTGAAGTAGGCCAACATGTAATACATGTAAACACTTGTGAAAGCTGTCTACATTGTGCACAGACAGCATTAGCATATACAGCATCGCCTGTATAATTATTTCATATTGTATTAATTTCTATAACAATTAATATAGGCAAACAATTTCTAAACTCAAAACGAAATATCTCAAATAATTCTGGGTTACTAATGTCACGCAGGTTGGTTTATTCATTAAACTCGTGGCCACGAGAAATGCATGTTGAGCAAAAATACATTTCACGAAAATAATATAAAGATTACAAAACAAAGAAAACAAATGGAATGAGGGATATGCTTTAAAGTTCACGTAAAAGCCAAATATTAAGCGGCATCCTTCATGTTTTCTTTAATCAGCAAATACTTAACATTTTTGAATTATATTCACCTTCTGTTTTTATGACAATAAATTTTGAATTTTGAATTCTTATTTTTTTTTTTAGAAAAACGTCCGAACACCGGTCTCAAAAGTAGAAGCGAAAGTCTTGTTTCCACCAGCGCGGAATTTTTTTTATTCACCGTAATTGATGGATGTCTAAAACAAAAATAAGGAGAATCCTAAAACATATATATTTCTTAAAATAATAACATCTGAACTTCATACACAACAATACGGCAACGACTTTACAACAGGAAACATTGTTTTATTTTAATTTTATTTTTTAGCTTGTACACCAATGGATTTCTGATGTCGGGATATTTCAGACTGCATCTCCACAGCTTAATCACTTTAGTATTAAACATACGGGTCAGGAGGCGGGTCGGGTACAATATTTATTTTTTTTATTCTGCGGTCCGAGTTGCGGGTGGGTTATTTGAAAACGGTCGGGTTCGGGTTGTTTATCCACTGACCCGCGTGTCAGGTTGGACACTAATGTTTTGAAAAAAGTGGAGCGTGTGAGGAAAGCTTTCCCCTTCTCCCTGGCATGCATTTGAATGCTGAATTCGAAATGCAACTGAATGCAGTCGGAATCCGCCCCCAGCACCCCCAAGTCTCCAAATGTTGATTACAACAAGGCAACAGACAGCATTCAACACCCCACCCCACCCCCACTCTGCCATTCATAAACATTTCGCTCTTTATACTGCATGCCGCTTAACTCTGATGCCTCATTAACGGCTACTTTTCAGAAAACTGAAAAAAAAAAAAAAAAAAATACACTTCCCTTTGGTTTCCCAGAACAGACTTAAGCCTAGTTCCAGGCTAAAATGATGTAAATCGGAGCTGTTTAAAGATAAAAAAAAAAAAAAAAACTTTTACTGATCGTTGGTCGGAGATTCAACCCGCAGTTCGTGACTGGAAGCTGTTAAGAGACAGACTTAATGAACTTCTCCGAAATAGAAGAACTACTTTTCCACTTAAAAAAAAAAAGAAAAAGAAAAAAAGGTGGAAAAAAATTGCATAACTCACTGGAGCACTTTTCAGAATCAGAATCAGAATCAGAATGAGCTTTATTGCCAGGTATGTTTGCACATACTAGGAATTTGTTTTTGTGACAGAGCTCCACAGTGCTACAGAATGACAGTGACAAGACGATACATATTATAAAAATAACAATATAGAGGTATACAAGACAGACAATGTGCAAAAATAGCAAAGACATTTGAATAGAAGTAAGTATGTGCTTTAAATAAATAACGGAAAAATGAATAAAGAATGTATAGTGTTGTATGTTGCACGATCAAGTGTTCATGAGATGGATTGCCTGAGGAAAGAAACTGTTTCGGTGTCTGGTCGATTTGATACTTAACAATTGTTGTATTCGTTGTCAGTCATATAGGCTAAGCTTTATTGTTTTGAAAAGTGAGCCTTCTGTTTATTTGTCTAAATTATTTTCTATATTAGGATATAATACTAGGCTATAGTATTTATGGACATTAGGCCAAATCTACATGGGTTTCTTCCCTTTCACTTCAATTAGTTTTTAAGAAAAAAGAAAAAAAAAACTGCATGGGCAGTGCGTCATAATAATGTACGGCATCAAAATGTAAGAACAAATCTAAAGACAATAATAATAATAATAATAATAATAATAACAATAATAATAATAATAAAATTAATTATTAACACTCCTAAAAGTACAGTATAGTGCTCAGATACACTTACGGTAGGTGACCTAACCCTAGTTGATACTTTGTTTCAACTTTTCAATTATTTCATTAATTAACTAATAAACAAATGCCTTTCCGAAGTGATATAAGTGAAAAGGGAGACGATTTCGAAAATGATTTCACCAAAAGGCGGATGCGAACTCGGGTCTCCCGCGTCAAAAACGATATGTTACTCGTATTATCACTTACGCCACTGAAAATGTTGCAGTATAGCCGTCTTTTGTAATATTTGTAAATATGGAGTATTTGCATTGTGTAAAAACATTAAATAAAAGGCACCAGACTACAGAAAATGGCATATACTAAAGAATTTATTTTTCTGGGGGAGGACCCACCCACATTTATTTTGCTTCCGACGCCCATGCTTGATGATGAAGTATAGTCTACAGGATATAACAATGAAGTGCTTTTCCAGTCCCGATTCCACAAGGTTTTATTCCGCATCCACCCGCTCCCGCTATATTAACTATATTATTCGCCCGCTGCCCGCTTAGAATAAATTTCTAAGCACCAAAATCGCAAAAACAAATCAAAATAATAATAGTAATAATACTAATAAATAAATTAATTAATTTTTAACTCTATAAAAACTGTAGTTTATATTTATCCTCTCCATTTCTATTCCTCTCTACTCAAATTAATTGTCAGTGTATCTAAAATTGTGTATCTTAGAAAAAGAAAAAGAGGAACTACCTCTTAAACATGCATATCTTAATTTGATGTTGCTTTAAAACGCTGAAATATATAATGTATTTTATTCTGAAGGTGAAAGTTATTTAACTGCCTGCGGCGCCGTCAGGATCACGTTTTTTTCCCCTTTTAATTAAGTGGATACAGCTTACAATACTCGTTCAAGAGTAAGGGATTGCTCAAAACTATGCTATTTTACATATTTCTGTTATTTGTGTACAATCACAACGAAAAAACAGATGTGTATGCTATTTGTAAAAAAAAAAAATGTAAACAAGATGCTGGTTCAAGGGCGCGTCACAGAAATTGCCTACAATTCTGCATATAGGCTTGCTACTTATTAATTTTATTTTATTTCGTTTTGTTAAATTATTATTCATTAAGAAATTTATATTTCGCATATGGGCATTTTTATTTATTTTACATACAGCTTTTTTGGGTTTTCTCTGTGCATAAGATCTGCGCGTGATGTTCTGATGTTTATGCTGCTTTTTGCTTGTGTACAATTAACCCCTCAAAACGAATTTAACTGTTATTAATGTGTCACAGCCACGTTTCAATTTAAATGTAATTTAACACAATCTTGTCGTTAATAATAACTAAACGCTGTCGGTTGTCGTTTGGAAAAAAAAAACAGAAATTAACATTTCTATTTTCAATGCAGTCTAATAAAAGTTCAACAGGAAAAAAAGAAAAGAAAATAATAATAAAACTGCTCCTGCTTATGAATAAATTTTTGCTTGATGATGAAGTATCTAAATAGTCTATAGGATATAACAAAGTGCTTTTCCAGTCCCGCTTCCACGAGGTTTTATTCCGCATCCACCCGCTCCGCGCTATATTAACTATATTATTCGCCCGCGGCCCGCTTAGAATAAATTTCTAAGCACCAAAATCGCAAAAATACTGTAGTTTATATTTATCCTTCCCATTTCTATCTGTCTCTACTCAAATTAATTGTCAGTGTATCTAAAATTGTGTATCTTAGAAAAAGAAAAAGACGAACTACCTCTTAAACATGCATATCTTAATTTGATGTTGCTTTAAAACGCTGAAATATATAATGTATTTTATTCTGAAGGTGAAAGAGGTCGAGTAATTTAACTGCCCGCGGCGCCGTCAGGATCACTTGATTTTTTCCCCCTTAATAAAGTGGATACAGCTTACAATACTCGTTCAAGAGTACGGCATTGCTTAAAACTATGATATTTTACATATTTCTGTTATTTGTGTACAATCACAATAAAATTAAAAAAAAATTAAGAAAAAACGTGTAGGCTATTTGTAAAAAAAAAAAATGGAAACAAGATGCTGGTTTAAGGGCGCATCACAGAAATTGCCTAAAATTCTGCATATAGGCTTGCTACTTATTAATTTGTTAAATTATTATTCATTCAGAAAAGAAAAACATATATTTCTTATGTGGGCCTATTTTATTTATTATTATATATAGGTTTGTTGGGTTTTTCTCTGTGCATAAGCTCTGCACGTGAGGTTCTGATGTTTATGCTGCTTCTTGCTTGTGTATAATTAATCCCTGAAAACGAATTTAGCGGTTTACGTCAGTTGTCGGTTGGAGAAATAAAATAACCGAAATTAACATTTCTGTTTCCGATGCAGTCTAATAAATGTTCGTCAGGAAAACAAAGAAAGAAAACAAAATAACAATACAACTGTACCTGCTTATGAATAGGCTATCTTTTTGCTATTGGTTTGAACCATAATTTCAGGAAAGAGGAATCATTGAACTATTGTACTGGTATTTGTGACCAACGCCCCCTAGAGCTGGCCATGGTGTTTGGCTACAGAATGTTGTTCCTTGCGCCACCTGGTGGATATTATATGAAGTGCAACAACGT
>NC_133365.1:51772721-51787374 GCF_049309525.1 Garra rufa
GTAAAAATTATTATCTTGTTTTTAGTAAAAACAAGTCAAAATGAACTGAGTTTTTGCTTAAAACAAGCAAAATGGGGTAAGAAAAAAAATCTTATTTCAAGCAGACAGCTAGATTATTTTTCCTACCCCATTGGCAGATTATTTTGCTTGTTTTAAGCAAAAACTCACCTAATTTTGACCTGTTTTTACTAAAAACAAGCCACTCATTTTTACTCGTCTAGAAAATCCTTCCTGATTCAAGAATTTTTAGATATTTTGGCTGGAAACAAGACAAAAAAATAGGAAAGAAAAGCATTTTTTGCAGTGCAGCGCTGGTTAGGTGGTCTTTTGTTGAAGGGAAGTGGTTTATTTTCAAAGATCTTGCCAGTGATCTGCTCACTTATAGAAATAGACCACACTGTCAGAAAAGAGAAATGTTTGGTCATCTTTTGTGAAGTATTAGAACCTGTTGACAATATTTCTCACTCTATTTTGTTCTCACTTTTGCTTTTTCCCCACAGCAACAGATGATGTAGTGAAAGTTGAAGTCTGGGATGTGGTGGATAAAGGTGAGTCTTTAGAAAGCACTCTAAGACTAATGACACACGTACTAGTACTAGTTTGTACAAGTTAGCCAGTGCAGCTATTCAGTATGTGATCTTTGCAGAGAAATAATCACTTTCATCTGAATTATATTATGTTTTGTCTGAAAAGTGCAAACCTATTGAAATGGGAATTCAGTGTGTTTTCAGCTATATCTAAAGGTGACAATGCAGTGTTATTTTACTTCTTTTTTGTGGTCTGCAAATACTCAAAGGGCAAAAGCTTCCTGCTCCAGAAGGTGTAGGTGAGAACCAGTCATCTAGTAGTCAAACATTAAACAGTGTGTGTGTGTGTGCTGTGATCCTCACCTCTCTTCTTTTACTATAATACTGTGCTCAGAATAGACATTATGTTCAGTAGCCTGTGCTATTTTTAGACCTGAGTGTGGACTTACACTACTGCCCAAAAAGTTTTCTAGTTTCTTATGCCTATCAAGGCTGTGTTCATTTGATCAAAAATACAGAAAAAAAATAATATTGTGAAATTATTACGATGTAAAACAATAATTTTCTATATTAATATACATTAAAATTTTATTTGTGTCTGTAATTAGTAAGTTGAATTTTCAGAATCATTACTCCAGTTAGTCAGTGTCACATGATTCTTCAAAAATCATTCTAATAAACTGATTTAATAATAGTTGTGCTGCTTGTACAGAATATTTTTTGGAACCTTTGATACTTTTTTTAGGATTCTTTCATCAATAAAAGGTTAAAAAGAATATAATTTATTTAAAATAGAAATGTTTTAAAACAATATACACTACTGTTCAAAAGTTTGGGGTCAGTATATTTTTATTCTTTCTTTTTTTGAAAGAAATTAATACATTTATTCACCAAGGATGTGTTAAAGTAATGAAAAATGGTAGATTTACATTTTTGCAAAAGTTATATTTTAAATAAATGCTGTTCTTTTTTAACGTGTTATTCATCAAAGAATCCTGAAAAAAAGAATCACAGGTTCCAAAAAAATATTTTCCAGCATTGATCGTTCCAATAATAAATCAGCATATTAGAATGATTTCTGAAAGATCATGTGACACTTAAGACTGGCGTAACAGCTGATGAAAATTCAGCTTTGCATCACAGAAATAAATTCTGTTTTAAAGTATACTAAAATAAAAACCATTATTTATTTTGTAAAAACGTTTTGTAATATTACCGTTTTTTTTCTGTATTTTCGATCAAATAAATGCAGCTATTATGAGCATAAGAGACTTCTTTAAAAGACATTACAAGTCTACTGATCCCAAACTTTTGAGCAGTAGTGTACTTAAAATGAGATGATCATGTCTCTCCTACAGTATTTTTTATTTTAATAGGGGGCATGTGATATGTTTCATTTATAATGGATCACATTTTATTTGTTTTTAAAATTGTTGCCATAATGATCTGAATGATGAGCTTTTATTTCAAACAGCCCCCTTTTAAAAGTTTGTGAATTAGGAATTCAGTTCATTTTCCAGCTTGTGGTTGAAATTGTGATTGAACAACAGTACTACTTATAAACATACCTGTGTTTTCTATTTACACTCTTTGTGAATAAGTAGTTACTGCCTGCAAAAATTTACCATGGCAGCTATAGTGCTCATCAAAATACCATATTATAGGTGTTGTAAAAAATGTGTCTTTAGCCACCACCGTAATCAAAAAAATAAAAATGTGAGAAAGATTGGACTTGGACACAGAAGGAGATCAAATATGAGTTTATGATGGTTTTATAGTAGAAACAATATCTATGTTAGTATAGTAACTGTAGGAGTAAACTGTGGTTACCATGAAAATATTTGCACTAGGAGCAGCTGCTGTTGATTCAGGTTTGCTGTAATTACTTTCTATCTGCTTTTGCCTTTTTTTAAGATTATGCACATGTAAATATTGAAATAAGATATTATCCTAATGTGGGTTAATGTGATACTGAATAATGTGGTTTTTGGGAAAAAGGGTAGATGTGTTTCTACAAAAAGGATTTTAAAAGTAATGCATCAAGCAGCATTCTGTTTATTGAATTGTATGTATGCCTTAGTTTGATCTCTTTAAAATATATAAAATATTCATACATATTCATATATATTTGTGATCCTGGACCACAAAACCAGTCATAAGACAATATTTGGCCAAGATACAACTATTTCAAAATCTAAAGTCTGAGGGTGCAAAAAAATCTAAATACTGAGAAAATCGCCTTTAAAGGTGTCCAAATGAAGTTCTTAGCAATGCATATTACTAATCAAAAATTAAGTTTCAATATGTGTACAGTAGGACATTTACAGTACAAAAAAATCTTTGTGGAGCATGATCTTTAGTTAATATCCCAAAGATTTGCTACAAATATACCTGTGCTACTTTTGACTGGTTTTGTGTTCCACTGTTCCACAGTAGAGCATTAAAATTACAACACCAAGGTCATAAGTTTTGATTGTCTGGGAATGTTTAAACTGATAAAATTGCATCTGCCAGATGCAACTAAATTACTAGTATTACTAATAACTGTAATACTTTACTTTTGGATTGCTGTGACAGAGAATATGTTTAGGATACTCAGGATTCCAGTGGTGTCACTACAATGTGTAAAAATTCAGGGCAACTTATGTAAGATGATAGCAAAATTTTAGTTTGGCTGCTTTGGTGGTACTGGATGGGTAAGCATATGAATATTACTCTTCTTGTATCTCAGACTCACAGTTAGTGAAGTACTGCCACGCTAATTGTAATATCCGTGTTTCTCCAACTACTGCAGGGAAAGGGAAAAGACGCGGAGAGAATCTGAAATTGGAAAATGAACCTCAGGAGGTATTTATTGCACAAACAAAGGTAGTTACACTACTGTTGAAATGTTTGGGGTTGGTAAGATCTTGTAAATGTTTTATGCAGAACAAGGCTGCATATGTTTGATCAAAAATGTAGTCAAAATTTTGAAATATTATTAGTTTAAAACAACTGTATTTTTATTGTAATATATCTTAAAATATAATTTATTCCTGTGCAAAGCTGAATTTTTTTTAGCATCATTACTCCAGTCTTCGGTCACATGATCCTTCAGAAATCATTCTAATATGCTGATTTGCTCAATAAACTTTTTTTTTTTTAAAGAAAAACTTACTGACTACAACCCTTTTTAACTGTAGTGTAATTCTACTATGTTCATTCAGCTGGAAACGAGCTGTAATTTGTGTAATCTTGGTCTTATTTTGCTCTGTGTGCAGTCGGAAACAGAGATGGCTCTTGATGCAGAGTTCCTGGATGTTTATAAGAACTGTAACGGCGTTATCATGATGTTCGACATCACCAAACAGTGGTAAGGAATCTTCCTTTCCATCTGATTTGCCCCACATCCACTCTCTCCGAAGCCCTCATTCATTTTCCATCTCCTTCGCTCCATTCCCACCTTTGCGTCCCTTTTTTTTTGGTCTGACAGCTATCCGTGGTCAGGATCAGGTGCCAGAACTGGGCATTGGGTTGCAGCGGGTCATTGAGCATCTCTTTCTCAGTAGAGTCGAGGAACAAAGAAAGCAATGAAACCAATACCAATGTCTCTTAAAGGTTCTAACTCTGTTTATCTCTCAGCTCATTGGATCTGCCTTGCATTGCCAGTGGGTCTTTGTGTTTTTGACTCAAGCACACCATCGCAGGTGTCCCTTTTTTGCAAACCTGAGCTCTGCTTTATTGATAGGGCTGAGTTTTTGCTTTAACAACAGCTTTTTTGCTCCTGGGATCCTGGGAGTACATTTTTAGTGTTTAATCAGTGCCCCATTCTTCGTACATTGCTTAACAATATTGATCTAACATAAAACATCTTCTAGTTGTGATGATTCCTAGCCGTCTTAAAGTGATAGTACACCCCAAAATAAAAATTCTGTCATTTGCTCACCCTCAAGTTGTTCCAAACTTGTATGATTTTCTTTAGTCTGTTGAACACAAAAGAAGATATTTTGAAGAATGTTAGTAACCAAACATTTGACATTTCATAGTATTTTTTTTCCAGACTATGCAAGTCAATTAAGTCGGCTACTTCTATGTATAAAAAATGGGGCTCAGCTGACTAAATGAATGTCAGCTATGATCTTGGTCTATGCAATCTTGATTTTTCTGGTCAGAATCATTTACCAGGTAAAGGCAGAATTACCTTGATTATTTTTCAGCTTGTTTTTTACGCTGCTGTCAGGCAACTATAGACGAACACACAATAAGATGTATTTATTGCTTTGCTTTTTGATGCTGCTTCTATTTTTAGATATAGATATGTTTATAATGTATAAACATATACACTATGTTGCCAAAAGAATTTGACTGGTCTGCGGAAAGCCAAGTCCTAATCCCAGCTGAACACCTCTGGTGTGCAATATAGTGTATCTATATCTAGAAGATAATGTATGAAATTTTGCAATACACAAGGAAATTAAAATGTCAAGCTATGTTTCATATGAATCACAGACTTTGTTTTTGCCGCAGGACGTTCAACTACATCCTTAGGGAGTTGCCAAAAGTGCCGACACACATCCCAGTGTGTGTCCTGGGTAACCAGAGGGACATGGGCGAGCACCGGGTCATCTTACCTGACGACATCAGAGACTTCATCAACAGTCTCAACAGGTGAGCAGTTCAATATTAAACCTCAAAACAATGGGCTTACCAGCCCTCTAAGGCCAACTCCATGCTTGAAGTAGAGTCCTGTGAAAAATGTTTCAAACATTTCCCAAAATCTGTTTTATTTTTTTCCCAATCACTTTTTCCATTTTTCTGGATTCTGTTTTAATGGTTAAATTAAATTCTAGTAATAAAAAAGCATGACTGAATAATTCAAATCACAAAACATATGCAATTTAACATTTTAACAAACATTGAATTGTTAAGCGAATCCGTTTAGTTTTTCCCCAAATTCTGTGTTTTCCATTTCTATTTTTCTATTTTTTTTTCTGTTTTAATGGTTTGATTAAATTTTACAACTCAAAAAGCATGTCTAATAAATTGAAATAATGAAACATTTTGATGAGGATTTTTTTTACCACCAGAAATTCTGTTGTTTGTTTTAATTTTTTTGGATTTAACACAAAATTATCATCAAAATCTACGCTAATCAAATAAAGGCATGCAACATTAATAGTTGAGTTAATATTTTTAGATGTAATCAAATTAAAAATAAACAGTTCAAAGAAATGTTGCTGCACAACATTGGTTTACTGTCAAGATTAAAACATGAAAGAAAAAGTCATATAATAATTTATTAATGTTATTACTTTAAGTGCATTTTACTCTACAATAGTAATGTATTTCTGTCACAGTTTCTTCAAGTTAAGCCAGAAGTTTACAGATCACTAAAAAACTATTAACTTTTTTCAGTAAGCCAGTCTACAAATTGAAAAGCATTTTAACAAATTAAAACCACACACTTTATCCTAAAAGCTTTTCTGTCTACATCAGGGATGGGCAACTACGGCACAGTTTAGCTCCAACCCTGATCAAACACACCTGAACCAACTAATCAAGGTCTTCAAGTCAAAGCCAGTAGAAGGCAAGCCTGCGACCTTTAGCCAAAAAAATCTAATGGCTAAAGCTAATGCTTCTGGTTTGGGAAAGTAGACCAGAGGCCATTTTCTTTGAATGGATGTCAATGAAGACAGACTTCACTACACTGAATAAACAGCTTTTTAGAGAAAACAGCTTATCATTTGATGAATCGACCACCTATCGGCTAATTTTCAACATGTTATACACTAAACAATACTTTTGGATCTAACTATTTTTAGAGTTTACACCGAAAAACATGCCGTTTTATAAGAGAAGTCTTTGTAAGAGAAGGCTTTTTGCGACAGGTGAGATTCAGTTTTTGGCACTTCCCATTCGTTCCTATGGTATAACCATAAACAGCAATTGTGTTGCACAACTCTGAACTGAAATTCAGTGACGTCAAGGCACATATGATCCAAGATGTTATGCTTTCTCCAATAGTAAGTAATACAGACCCTCTCATCTCCCAATAGTAAGAAAATCTCTGTTTAAGATCACTAGAAATCTACAGGCAGGTGTGTTGATTAGGATCGGAACTAAACTCTGCAGGACAGTGGCCCTCCAGGACCCAAGTTGCCCATCCCTGGTCTACATGATCTGACCTTGAAAAATGAAGTCTCTTTGCCCATATGAAACAATTCAGTATTTTATGCTAGCAATAGAAATAACAAGCATTTCAAAAATACTGTGAAGATCTGTCTTTTATGTATAACCTACATAAAAAAAGTTACTGACAAGTTTTTTTTTTCATAGTTAAAAAAGACTCCAAATATACCATGCAAAGCTCTTATGAATAATGTATGTCTGTCACGTATCAGCCAACTTTTCCCTAATCCCATAATCCTTTTTTCATTTTAGACCTCCAGGCTCCTCCTATATCCACTATGCTGAGTCCTCCATGAAAAATGGCTTTGGTCTCAAATACCTCCATCGCTTCTTCAACATCCCATTCCTGCAGCTGCAGGTCAGATGAAACTCTCAAAGTCAGAGATAAATGTTTGTTTTTGAGTTAATGTGTCATTTCAAGTGGAATTGTCATATATCTTACTTTTTTACAAATTTACAAATAATGCACTCACCCCCATTTAATCCAAGATGTTCATGTCTTTCTTCAGCCGTGAAGAAATTATGTTTTTTGGGGAAAACATTTTAGGATTTCTCTCTATATAATGGATGTCTATGGTGCCTGCAAGTTTGAACTTCCAAAATGCAGTTTAAATGCAGCTTTAAAGGGCTCTAAACGATCCCAGTTGAGGAAGAAGGGTCTTATCTAGCAAAGGGATTGGTTATTTTCTAAAAGAAAATTACAATTTATATACTCTCTAACTGCAAATGCTTATCTTGGTCTAGCTCTGCATTAACTGTGTGTATTCCTGTTTATGACAGTTAGGGAATGTCAAAAAACTCCCATCTCATTTTCTCCTCCAAATTCAAAATCGTCCTACATTGCTGTTTACCTTATTTTGTAAAGGGCATTTGACCTTCTTTGCATGTTCACTTTGTAAACGCTGGGTCGGTACTTCTGCAGCGATGTAGGGAGATATTGAAGTTGGAGGAGAAAATGAGATGGGAGTTTTTCGACATACCCTAACCGTTATAAACAGGAATACACAGTTCACACTAAACCAAGACAAGTGTTTGCTGTTAAAAAGTATATAAATTGTACATTTATTTTTAGAAAATAACCAATCGTTTCGCTAGATAAGACCCTTCTTCCTCAGCTGGGATCATTTAGAGCCCTTTGAAGCTGCATTTAAACTGCATTTTGGAAGTACAAACTCGGGGCCACCATAAATTAAAGAGCACTCAGTAGGCAGCTGTGGATCACCAGGGGCAGATTTGAGCACCCCTGCTTTAGCAGTACCTTTAAAGCAGTGTTGTTTTTGACAACCATCTTAGATTTAGTCTTAGTCTTAGTCTTTTGGACTAAAATGGTTATTAGTTTTAGTCAAATTTTAGTCACTTCTATTTGTGATAGTTTTAGTCCAATTTTAGTCGACGAAAAGTCAAGAAAGTTTTAGTCTAGTTTTAGTCGACGAAAAGTCAAAAAGGTTTTAGTCAAAAAAAGGGGAAAAAGTAGTCTCTTAAGAAATTAATGTAGGTCAGTAAGTATTTTGCTGTTGGGTAGTGTCACTTATAAGTTCTGAAAATAGCAGATCTATAGTTCAACACAATGTGAGCTTCCGGATCGACTATTTTTACCAATAATTACAATAATGAAGGAATGTTTTAAAACATAAAAGACAAACAAGGATGGAATGCTAAAACGGCTTGCCATAGCGGCAGATATTTTCCGGTTTTAATTGGCATGCACAATAAGCAGAAATGTCATGCATTTTAAACGCCTGACGGACCACCCACTAACATTTTCGTCTATTCTCGTCTCGTCAACGAAAACTCACACACGTCTCGTCATGTTTTAGTCTTCAACGAGCCAATTTTATCTCGTCAATGTCTCGTTATCGTCATGGAAAAAAGTGGCGTCAACGAAATGATTTCGTCATCGTCATCGTTGACGAAAACAACACTGCTTTAAAGTCCTTCCTTTATGTGTATTCTCATTATGTGTCTCTTGAGACTGGCTGAATAGCATTAATTAATAAGGTAGGTTGAAATTAGCCCAAGGATCAATGGCGACTGCTGTGTCTTAAGTGTCAGCATCTCTTCCTGAGGTTACTCCACAGTCAGTAGGTTGCAGGACTGGTTTCAGTTGAATGTATTTTAATGATCCTATTAGAGAAATGAACTTCTAGTATAACTTCTAGTTCAGTTAACCACTCATACAAGATCATAAATACACATGCAACCTCTATAAGCATATCAGATACCATATCAGGATGATTTAACGCGGTTCTGGTTCTGTTTTTGGTTATCTAACAAGTCAGTTTATGATTCTTTTCTCTGTTTAGATCTTCTCCTGTTATACACCAGTCTTTATTATTTGTGAATGGTGTTGTCAGTAAGTTGTTCAGACTTGCTGCTGTAAACGTTATGGAAATCCGCTGCTCAGAATCAGTCCGTCGAGCACAGCATGTCAGACTCATGAAACTTTCAGTGCGGTGTCGAGATCTGTTTTCCGCTCCTTGCTATCTTTTTCAGTCAAAGTTTAAAGGCCACTTCTAACTTCCATGACTTTGAACAAACTTCTAACCTCGAGTATCAATTCTGTCTGGTTGAAAAGGGTCTTTGTATTTCAGAAAAGGTTAAGCTGCAGGTTTGAAGGTTTGCATATTTCTCTACCCATTGATTTCCAGTCCTAATTCTAATTTAGAAATAAAGCAAGAAAGTGCTTAGTGGAGTGAAAATGAGGTCAGTGTTGATGTCCTGTGAGATTACAGTATGTTTGATGTGGTGTGTTTGTGTTTGCAGAGGGAGACTCTGTTACGGCAACTGGAGACAAATCAGCTTGACATCGATGCCATGCTAGAAGAGCTCAGTGTTCAGCAAGAGACCGAGGACCAGAACTATGACATGTGAGTGTGAACCTCATGCACATACATATAGTATAAGCTCAGTACATAGAGCAGGGTTTCCCAAACTGCTTGGAGTTTGTGAGTTGATTAAAACTTAGAATTAATTAAATCAAATGCGAATTTAAAAGAAGTAAATGGGGCTGTGCAATGAATCAAAATAAAGCTGGTGCAAGTTTTAGAGTGACAAGTGGTACTGTAGAAACACTGGAGACTGGAAATGCAAAGCATTCTTCAGGTTAAGAGTCAGGCATGACTTCCGCGTTCAGGAAAAACATCTATATGCAAAATATTTATATTTATATATAATATAAATGATATAGAAGTGTTTACATACAAATACAAACTGTACGTACAAATGTTTTTTTAAATACATACATATATGTGACCCTGGACCACAAAACCAGTCTTAAGTCGCTGGGGTATATTTGTAGCAATAGCCAAAAATACATTGCATGGGTCAAAATTTTTGATTTTTCTTTTATGCCAAAAATCATTAGGAAATTAAGTAAAGTTCATGTTCCATGAAGATTTTTTTGTAAAATTCCTACTGTAAACACATCAAAATGTAATTTTTGATTTGTAATATGCATTGTTAAGAACCTAATTTGGACACCTTTAAAGGTGATTTTCTCAGTCTTTTTGATTTTTTTGCATCCTCAGATTTCTGATTTATTTATTTATTGAACTTTCATATGATGTATAAATCTCAGTTTTGTCAAATTTAACCTTATGACTGGTTTTGTGGTCCAGGGTCACATATGTGTATTTATATACATAATAAATATACAACACACATAGTATGCAAACATAAACTTCTATTTTGAATCGATTGCTCGCTACTAATTGTTTTGCAGCTCTACACAATTTTCTAAAATTTTCTGTTTTAGTATTCCACAAAAAAGTCGGACATCTAGAAATGTTAAAAGCTGAAGGGATTGCATGTTTAAAATAGGTTAATTTAATCATAAATGTTAATATTGTAACTTGTAGTGTTCTTTTTTTTACAGAACAGTTATAATAATAATAATAATTATTATTATAAACAAAATATAAATTATTAATATAATTGTTTTTTGTTGTTACTGCTATTAATTGTAATTATTCTATTTTATAAGAGAACAATAATAATAATAATAATAATAACATTTTAAATTAAAATAGAATAAAATAATATTAGTAATATCTTAATTATTCTTAATAATAATAATTAATATTATTAATAAAACAACACAATACAAATAAGAATGAAAATAATTATTGTCATTATTGTTAATAGATAATTATATTAGTTAAAATATATATTATTTATGGTAGATATTTACTATTGTTGTTTATATTATATTTCTTTTTTTCGTTTATCTCTTTTATATTTTTAGCGTGACAATTTTACCATTAGTCCAGGGACTGCAGATGCAAAATAGCCTTTAGGGTAATTCTTGCACATTGTACATTTGTGACCGTGGACAAAAAACAGTCAGAAGGGTCTTTTTTTTAAAAATTGAGATTCATCTGAAAGCTAAATAAATAGGCTTTAAGATAGGACAATATTTACAATAATTTAGATACAACTATTTGAAAATCAGGAATCTGAGGGTGCAAAAAAATCAATTATTGACAAAATCGCCTTTAAAGTTATACAAATTAAATTACTAATCAAAAATTAAGTTTTGATATTTACGGTAGGGAATTTACAAATTGTCTTCATGGAACATGATCTTTACTTAATATCCTAATGATTTTGGCATAAAAGAAAAATCCATAATTTTGACCCATACAATGTATTTTTGGCTATTGCTACAAATATACTACTCAAGACTGGTTTTGTGGTCCAGGGTCGCATTTATGTTTTATTGATGTGCGTTGTCCATATTAAATAAACCTGACAATCAGTAAATAAATAAATAAATAATATAAAATAAAATAAATAATAATAAAGATATAAATAATTAGAATTAACCCTTGCTGTAGAACCTCATGAAATGTCACACAGACCGTCCTTTAAACCTGCACTATTGCCAGACTTCAGCATTAAATCAAGTTGATTTTGTTATTTATTTTTGCCAAGAGTTGTCCACTAAAACAGAAATATCATCCAGTCAACATTTTCCGAATTTCATTGCTGTTTTTCCAGATTTCTTGATATGATGGAGGCACGCAAAGCCTATGGCTCTCCGGCGCCCTCTAATGGCCAGAGCCCGTCCTCGGGCTCCCAGTCCCCTGTGGTGCTACCCGGTGCCGCCTCTCCCAGTAACTCCAGCCCCAGTACACCACAGGCCCCTCTCCCACTCCAGACCCAACCTGCCCCTCCACCACCTCCATCTATACCGCACCCTCCCGCCCAGGTCACAGCTGCCCATGTACCCCAGACACAATCACAAACCCTGGAGCCCTCGCCCACAGCAGCACCAGTATCCACACCTGGCCAACCCGCACCTCCTCCTGCCCAGAAACGAGGGTTTATCTCACGCCTGTTTGGATCGTCTGCTGCAGAAATGTCACCAGACAAACCAGGTCAGTACAGAACAGTGTTATCAGTGGTGTAACAAGTCAGTCCTGGGTCCATCTGTAAAATATTTGTACGCCCTATTATGTCAATTATATGATAAAATGACTATATTTTTATTACTGTTTTTTACATTAAATGTGAAGAATGACAGGTTGGATTTTTTGGAGTATGTGGAATTTTCACTTTCACGTTATGCAGTATAACATGATTTTATTATTGAAATTTTGACTTTATTCTTAAAATATTATGACGTCAATCTTATTTATTTATTTATTTATTTTTATCGTGCTTGCAAAGACAATCCTGGCACAGCGGTTTAAAAAATAAACAAACGGGGAAAAAAAAAACTACTCTGGGCATTGGGCAGAAACAGTAAGGAGATATTAGAATTATTTAGTAAGAAACTAGTGCGCTGCAAAAAATGCTTTCCTTAGATTTTTTTGGCATGTTTTCAGCCAAAATATCTAAACATTCTTAAATCAAGAAGGATTTTCTAGACGAGTTAAAATAGTGCTTGAAACAAGAAAAATAATATTAAATTTTTTTGCTTACCCCATTGGCAGATTATTTTGCTTGTTCTAAGCAAAAACTCTTTCTGAAAACAAAAAAATAAATTTTTACTTGTCTAGAAAATCCTTCTTGATTTAAGGATTTTTAGATATTTTAGCTGGAAACAAGACAAAACATTTTTTGCAGTATGTTTTCTGAGTCAGTTTCGCAAAGATAAAGTTGACGATCCTGACTCGCCGTCTCCTCATTTGACGCGCCTTTAGAGAGAAATGCATCTTTACGAATTACATAAAAAAAGAGTTTTTATTTTCGATTTGAATTATTTTATTTTAAAGTAGTAATTAAAGCATTCTATAGATATTTTTATCATGTCTGTGAAGTATTCACAGAGTTTCGGTTCATATTTGTGAAGCGCTCAGGACCGAAATGGCAGAAAGTGCATCCTGTTTGTTTTTTATTTAACAAAAGCACAACGTTTTGTTAATATTGTGTGCACAAATAAAATCAGACCCTTTACAGTGTAGAATTATATATTACTCGCACCTTTTTGAGCAAAAATGACAACGTATTTTAAGTTTTCGCTGTTATTAAGAAAATAACACACACGATTAATCCATGCATGAAGCGCGCTTCAGCTTTCACTCTCCGCACAAACGCTTATGCGCATAATAGCTTACGTTTATTTATTTTAGGTTAAACGTTTAAATTAATGTTGTGAAATGCATTAAGTGTTTTTTATCTATAGATGTTATTTTAGGCAAGTTGTGTTGATTTGAGAAGGCTAAATTGATCAAACATATGCTCAACTCTTGAAATGTGAATTTAACAAACATAGTTCTAAATTAACTTGATAAAGAAATGAAAAAAAAAATATCCACTTTGCCATTAAAAACCAAAACTGAACTTTTTTAAATGGCTGTGTAGTGGGGAAGAGAGAGAGGAGAGTAGGACTTGAATGCACCATTACATGCAATATGTACCTCAAAGTGAGGCAGACTCTGCTGTAGGCCTTTAAAACATTTAAGTTACACAGTTGCCCTAGTGTGTTTTCAGATCTAAGTGTGTGTAGGTTTGCTAATGTGACTCTATTAACTGTAGTAAAGAGGGCCTGTCATCCAGGGACTACATTTATTGCCTTATACACTGAATACCAATAAGACATTATCAGGCGACACTGGAGCTGCCGCTGCACAGTCAGTACGAAGACCGCTGGACTGACAAACACACGCGCAGCTCTGCACCAGTGCATCTGCTGCTGCATTGCAGATCCTGGGGGATGGGTCCGAGCAGGAGGACGCTAATGCACTTCCTGTCAACATATACACAGAAAGTGTTAGGGGTGTCAAAATGAATCGTTTTTACAATGCATCGCGATGCAGACAAGGACGATTCGGTATCGGTTCAGTAATAGACCATAACCGGTTACTCAGTCCCAGTGCCAGAACGCGCGACCCGCAGGGCTTGTATGATTTTCTGGGAAGGGGGGTTGGGCTAACGAGGGGAGTACTCCACATGAATAAAATAAGTCTTCAGATTTTAACTGAAAGGATTATCGCCACTTTCTTTCCACAGCGGTGCATTTAACGAACTAACAAACATAATTTATTTGGTTGAAAAGACGAACTGAGCGCGTCTATCTGGCTCAGCACAGTTTTCTTTAGCTATTTTACACAAATATAATGTTTTGTTGATATTGTGAGTGCACTTAATAATAGTAGTAGACCTTTTGCAGTTTTGAATGATGTATTATTCTTACCTTTATCAACAGAAATGGTGTATTTTAGGTTTCCACTGTTATTAAGAAAAAAATGAAAGTGATTGCTCTGGCGCTTCAATGTGCAGCTGCAAAGCCCGCTTTCGCTTTCACTCTCCACGCAAACGATTGGATATGCGTCTAACCGTGCACATTTATCTAGGTTAAATGTTTAAATTAATATTCTGAAATGCATCAAGTGTTTTATGTCTATGGATTTTATTTAATGCAAGTCATGTTAGTTTGATCAAACATGCTCAACTTTTTTGTTTCAAAGTTTTTTGTGAGTTTGTAGTATTATTTATAAATAATTAATTATAAT
>NC_133365.1:51787874-51861336 GCF_049309525.1 Garra rufa
AATTTTGGAGCAGCAGCTGTGTTCAGTGATTATTTTATTTAACTTTATTTATTTTATTTATTTATTATTATTTTTTTTACTTTTTTTTATTATTTAGTGTAATTTTGGAGTAGCAGTTGTGTTAAGTGATGATTTATTATATTATGTTTTATTTTTCTTTAATTTTTTATTTGATTTTTGGAGCGGCGGCTGTGTTCAGTGATTTTTATTTAACTTTATTTTATTTAGCTTTTTTATTTATTTTACTTTATTTTTTTATTGTATTATTTAGTTTTATTTTGAGCAGCAGTTGTGTTAAGTGATATTTAATTTAACTTTTGGAGCAGCCACTGTGTTCAGTGTTTTTTTTTTTTTTTTTTTGCTTTATTTTGTTATTTATTTATTGCTTTATTTTATTGTATTTTTGGAGCAGCAGCTGTGTTCGGTGATTATTTTATTTTGTTTTTATTTTTATTTATTTATTTTTGGAGCAGTAGTTGTGTTATATGATTATTTATTTTATTTGATTTTGCTTTCTTTTATTTATTTATTTAATTTTTAGAGCAGTAGCTGTGTTTAGTGATTTTATTTTATAATTTTTTTTTTTTTTTTTTTTTTGGAGCAGCAGTTGTGTTATATGATGAATTATTTAATTTAATTTTGCCTTTTTTTATATATATATTTATTTGTTTTATTGTATTTTATGTATGTATTTATATTTATATATTTATTTACTTACTTACTTGCTGTCTTATTTATCAGCAATGAACAGTTCTCACTGTGATTTCCAAAGCATTTTGTTTTCCACTTAATGTAATGATTCTCAGAATGTTGTTTCAGTATACTGTGCTGATGAAGGCACTCGCTGGTGCCAGCTTCTGTCATTTCAGTAAGTAGTAACTCTTAGTTATACCACAAAAGTCTCTTTCCATGTCCTTCTCTTCCCCTTCTCTGTCTTACAGACCACATTAACCACATGGCCGCAGTCCAGGAGAGTGTTAAAGGAAGATCTGAGTTATTTTAACTTGATGTCTATGGACCGCAACAACTACAGCGTTCTGTCGTTTACCATGGACTGTCATTTATAAATTTGGCAGACGCTCAATGCATAAAAATCAAATCCAAAGTGCTTACGTTGCACTCAACCTATACATTTTATTAGTATGTGCATTCTCTGGGAATCGATCCCATAACCTTGATGTTGCTAGCACTATGGTGAATGACAATGTGTTCACATAAATCCATAAATCCATCCACCTAGACCTGTTTAAAAAAACATATGTTGTAAATAACTAATGAGTGGTTTTGAATAATTTTGATCTTGTTGATTTATTTTGTTTTATTTTACTTATTTTTTTATTTTTTTTTGGAGCAGCAGCTGTGTTCAGTGATGATTTATTTTATTTAATTTTTTATTATATTTTTGGAGCAGCAGCTGTTCAGTGATTTATTTTGTTTTATTTTACTTTATTTTTATTTTGTTTTTATTTTATTTCATTTTTGGAGCAGCAGTTGTGTTTAGTGATTTATTTTGTTTTGTTTTACTTAATTTTTATTTTATTCATTATTTTTTTATTTTTGGACCAGCAGTTGTGTTCAGTGATGATTTTTATTTTATTTGTTTTTATTTTACTTTATTTTTTATTTTATTTTATTTTTGGAGCAGCAGCTGTGTTCAGTGATTTATTTTTATTTTATTTTGTTTTATTTTACTTTATTTATTTATTTTTAATTTTTTTTGGAGTAGCAGCTGTTCAGTATTTTTTATTTATTTATTTATTTTTTGCTTTGTTTTTATTTATTTTATTCTATTTTCAGAACATTTTATTTTTTTTGGAGCAACAGTTGTGTTCAGTGATGATTTATTTTATTTTGTTTTATTTTAATTAATTTTTTATTTATTATTTTTGTTTTTGGAGCAGCAGTTATGTTCAGTGAAGAATTATTATTATTATTATTATTATTCTTTTTGGAACAGCAGTTGTGTTCAGTGATGATTTTTTTGTTTGTTTGATTTACTTTATTTTTATTTAAGTTTTTATTTTTGGAGCAGCAGTTGTGTTCAGTGATTATTTTTATTTTGTTTAATTTTACTTTTTTTATTCTATTTTTTATTTTATCTTTGGAGCAGCATTTTCAAGCCTTAGAAATGAGTGTATTGAACACAATACAGTCAGCTTCATAGGAGTTCATAAACTTTCTGCTGACTAGACTTCCTCTAAAACTGACCATTTGCGAAAGTTCATTCGTGTTTGTATGATACTCAGAGCTGTAGGCTATGTAGAGTTTTCCAAATCACTTATTAGGCTACATTAGGATGCTAAGTAGACAGCAGACAGCAGCCCGCTCGCTAGTTGTTGGAATAGAGCCTTGCAGTGTTTTAATGGGCCGTCACACATGTGCAAGTACTAAAAATGTGATTCACCAGAAGTCTCACCCTTTCCCAGAGAACCACTAATGAGGATTTATACTCCAGAAATGCCATGGTTCAATCTCTCGGTTTCTCTATTATAGCTTGGAGATTTTTGTGCAACAATTTTTTAATTATCTCGGGCCGTAGAGAAGAGTCTCTGGAGTGATGCCGATCACACAACAGCTGAACAGCATGCTCTCTTTCTCTCTCTGTGTGTGTGTGTGTGTGTGTGTGTGTGTGTGTGTGTGTGTGTGTGTGTGTGTGTGTGTGTGTGTGTGTGTGTGTGTGTGTGTGTGTGTGTGTGTGTGTGTGTGTGTGTGTGTGTGTGTGTGTGTGTGTGTGTGTGTGTGTGTGTGTGTGTGTGTGTGTATAGAGTATTCTTATTTATTTTATTAATTTATTTTTTTAAATATTAATATTTCTTTTTCTGATTTATTTGCATTATATATACTTTTTATTTCTTTTAAAAACATAAACATTTTGTATATTTAAGTTTATTAGTAGTATATTTAAATGTAGTATTTTAATTTTTCGATGTGTGTATATATTTTTAAAGTAATTTTATTATATATTTTTAATTTACTTTTTATATTAATATTTTTTATTTTCATATTTGCATTATATATACTTTTTATTTTATATATAAATATATAGTTTTTTTATTTTATGATGTATATTTATATATTTAATTAATATATTAATATTTTTTATATTTTAATTGTTTTGTTTTGTTTTGTGGCTTTTTATTTCATATTTGTAAAAAAAATTTAAACATTTGTATCATATATATCATACCACACACATATATATAATATATATATATATAATGAATTTATAAAAAAGTTTTTAAAAATATATTTTTTATATTTAAATTCTATATATCATGTATTTTTATTTAAATTTTTATATATTTTATATATATATATATACAGTAGTCAACATTCGAAGTGGATCAAAACCTTTCATCAAATTTGTCCTAAAACCAAAAAGAAAACCCGTTCTTATCTTTGGACAACTTTTGATGAACTTCTTTGATCCACTTCGAATGTTGACTACTGTATATATATATATTAATTTTAATTTTTCCTCTATTTTCATATTTGCATAATATATACATTTTGTTTCATATTTTTAAAACATGTCTATTTATCTATCTATGTAGTATTTTTATTTTATTTATTTTATTTAATATTTGTATATAATTTTGTATTTTTGTATGACACTGTATTATTATATATTTTTTATATTTATTGTTAAATATTTTTTAACGTGGGTGTGTATGTTTTTGTGTTTCTATATATCATTTTTTCTATATCTATATCAAAAGAGAGAGAGAGTGTGTCAGTGTAACTGTCTGTGTGTTTTGACATCACAGGACCCCACAAACCCAAGATGAAACTGGCATATTTGGTGTTTATCTTCCCCCCCTAGTATGGCATTAGATTTAACGTGACAGCAGTCGACACAGATTTGTGTAACGGGTGTGTCATGATTTCGCAGGTGTTCATGAGTAACAGCAGATGGTTTGAACCACAAATGTGTTTCCTCAATATGTGAACTGGAGGGATTCGGAGCACAAGAGCCAGTCACTGACCATCTCCAGCTCTTGATGCTCATGTGAGTAGATGATCATTCAACAATGACAACTTCATTTTCTAGGGTGCTTTGTTAAAACATCAAAATTCTGAAACAATCTAATCTTGCAGTAGAGACAGACCACATTTGCATACATAAGCATATTTGTGTTTTAATCTGAGTGTAATTGCATTGCATTAACCTGATTGCAATAATCCAGTAAAGCCAGTATTTTCTAATAAAAATGCATAATGGAAAATTCTAAACTGGATTTATTTCAGAATAAAGGCTCAATTTGTATGTTGTGCATGTAAACATAGTCATCAAAATGTCTAACATCAGCCTTTCCTGCACTTTTAGAGAAGCCGTGCTGAGATGCTCTAAAGGCCGACTCTTTCAGCCTCTGGAGACTTTTATATTGAAGGCTTTTAGAAAGCCGTAGCAGTAATTCTTCGGCTCACTGGGCGTGATGATGATGACACATGCAGCGCTCTGAGTCTTAAACTCAGTCCCAGTCATTCACTTGATTTAGTAGGACTGTGTGTGTGTAGCCTGTAAATGTAGAGCACTATACAGCTGTGTGTTATAGCATTTACAATTCGATTTACTACCATAATGTGATGTATTTAAGGGTGATGACAGGATAAAAAAAAAAAAAAATTAGTTTGTTTTTAATTTGATGGTGTAAAGTGTGGTTTTCATATCAGAATGTAGCGTCATATTAGTATTAATTTTATGCTGTTACAATATTTTATTCATATTTAGAACTTTATTTAACATTTAAATTTTAAAATGTAACTTTTAAGTAACATTCATTTTAGTTTGCGCATTAGTATTTTTTAAAATGTTTTTATTCATTTTTTTAATATTTTTATTTAGCTTTAATTTGTTTTTATTGCAATTTTGGTAATTTTAGTACTTCAAATTAAACTACAGTTTAATTACGGTAAAATTACAGTTTCTAATCTTCAAAATTTTAACTGTTATTGTATTTATTAATATTTTGAATTTTGTTTTATTCATTTAAAACTTTCATTTTAGTCATTTTGTTTTAGTTTAAGTTTTAGTAAACTTAACAAATTTTTTACTTTTAACAAATTTTTAATTACCATTTATTAATTTTAGTTTGTTGTAGTGAAATAAAAAATATTTTTATTTTACATTTAGTACTTCAAATTAAATGTATTACCATTTCTAATCTTCAAAATTGTAACACTTATAGTATTTATTAATACTCTGATTTAGCTTTTATTTTAATGTTTTTATTTTAAAAAGTTAACTTGTAGTAAAATTCTAACTTTTAATTAACATTTATTAATTTTAGTTTATATTTTAGTGATTAAAAAAAAAAAAAAAAAAATATATATATATATATATATATATATATATATATATATATAAATATAAATAATTTCAGTACTTCAAATTAAGCTTATTTCAGATTCTAATCTTCAAAATTTTAATTGTTATAGTATTTATTAATATTTTGAACTAGCTTTTATTTTAATATTTTTAATGCATTTAAAATTTAAAATTCCATTTCATTAATTTTTATTTACCATTCATTAATTTTAGCTTACGTTTTAGTAATTTTAAAATAATGTTTTTATTAGTTTTTATTTTTAAATATTTTTATTTATCTTTAATTTGTTTTTATTTACATTTTAGTACTTTCAGTACTTCAGATTAAACTTATTTCAGGTTCTCATCTTAAAATTTTTTATTGTTATAGTATTTATTAATATTTTGAATTAGCTTTTATTTTAATATTTTAATGCATGCAAAATTTTTATTTTGTTTGTTTATTTAAAAATGTATTTAGAATGTTCATTTTAGTTTAAGTTAAAAAGTCAGTTTATTGTTATTAGTGTTTGTTTTTAAAATATAGTAATTTTAGTACTTCAAATTAAACATTTCTTTCCTAATTTTCTGTTTCAAAAAGTTTTCTAAGATTTTCATCTAAAATGTATATTGTATTTTTTTCCAGCTTTATTTCAGATAATGAAAATGATTTTTAGTAACTTCATTTTCTGTGTACACTTTATTTTATCATTTTATTTATTTATTTATTTTACTTTTTTCACACTGACTGGCATTAAATTACTACATTAATTATTGGCAAGATTTTAGAAAGGTTGCATTATCTGCAGCAGCAGCTCAAAACAGCTGTTTGACGATTGATGACCATTAACCATTAGCCTGCCCAGTCTAGTTGTCATTAACTGAAAATTACCATTATTGTAATTTAGACCAGAAATGTGCAAATGCAGACATTACCCAGTTATAAAGAGGTCATTTACATATAGAATTACAGTAGCAAAAACAACCTGTTGTTTTAGCAGTCAGATGGAGGGTTAAAATGGTCATGCAAAACATAATTGACATTTTTTTGAGTGCATGAATCCTTGTCTTACATTTTAAGTAGGTGTAGTAGGGTGTAGAACGTGGCCCCTTTAAATATGTAAGTGTGTGCGTCTCCAGACGGGGCGGGTGTGG
Source organism: Garra rufa (assembly GCF_049309525.1). Lineage (NCBI taxonomy): Eukaryota > Metazoa > Chordata > Actinopteri > Cypriniformes > Cyprinidae > Garra > Garra rufa. The sequence continues at coordinate 51,794,338 of NC_133365.1, forward strand.
TGTGGGCTATGGACTGAAGGCAGATGGCTTTGTCACTTCTTTCTCTTTGCTCTGTCAAGACTGGCTGGAGAAGCCAGAGCTGCCATATGCAACACACACCTACCTGACCAAACACACACACACACACACACACACACAAACTTGTCTGATGACTCACGGCGCTCCATGACAACCACACCAGCAGCCCGACAACCGCTTACATCACATAGACTGATCTACAGCACAATTAAAGTCTCCTTCCCACAGAGAATTGGCAATATTTCAGCTTTCTCTTACTAAGTTTTTCAGAATAGATTTTACAGTTCGGAAAGCTCCCACAGAAAATCTGATGTAGTGCATGTCATGCATTGCAGTGAAACATTGACTGACTGCTTAATTGCATTGTGTTTATGTTGCCGGCAGATGTTGTCTTACCAAAAATAACTTGCAGATATATTTTGCATATATTGATGGAAATAACTTCATATCTAAAGGTACAAGTGTTATACCATAAAAACATCCTGGAAACAGCTTAACAGTATACTTGTAGTACTTGTAATAGTATTTTAACCTTAAAACAAAACAAAAATAGAGCTGCAAGCAGTGATTAGGCATTTAAGCACGTATGAAAAAAGACATTACATATTATTTATCAAGCCTGTAACTAACAACCTAAATCAATTATCAAAATTTTTGTCAAATCCAGGTCATTCATCATAGAAATATGTTTTTTAATGTTTATGACTGTTATTGCGCCAGCTGTGGTCCGATCTCCCTAAAACTTTGCATGCTTATTTAGAATCACCTGTCTCAGGTTTTATGTGCCAGGATTTGTGAAGTTTTGAGTTTTTGTTTAGGCTTTTGGGTATATTTGGACAGGCTTCTTTTCTAAATGACCCTAAATGACCCTTTTTGATAATTATTGACCTAGAGAATCAAGAGAATTGTACTGCAGTGTGTTTTTACAAAAGTAGGTTTTCTATCTTTACAATCATTTACCAAACGGTCTGATTGACAGCAGTGGTTCAAGAGGCAAAGTTGTTCGGAATGAGGAGGTCTATCGTATAATGTGAATATCATGCGGACATGTGGAAAAACGCACAATATAAAATCTATTACGCCTATTCTCTATTACGAAAATTTATTTCCAGTTTTCTCACAGACCTTTAGGACCATGAGTCAAACAGGCCCACAAAGTTTAGTTCAGATCGACCTCCGATAGGACAAACAGCCACCAAGTGGCTGAGCTCTGCGACTCTGTGACTTCAGATTCAGCCCTTACATATGCCTTGTGAGTTCATTCCATTCAAAAGTTATAGCCATTTTAGTAAAAGCAGCCCAGCCCCTTATAAACGTTTTGGCATCCATTTGCAATGGAGGGTCGAAAGTTCTTTTATTTTTGGTGATTATTGATATTCACTCTCCAAAGAATCTTCCTTCACTGGTTTGGTTCCAATTTGATGGAAAACCTAGGTCTAGTTTGCAAAAAAAAATGCAAAATTAGACCTAGTGGATGAATCCGAGGATTTCAACAACATAAGACACTTGAGCCTGCGACTGACGGTTTAGGAGTTATGAGCGATTTCGTACTTTTGATCATTGTAGCACCCCCGTCAGGCCGATTGGGGCGAGTCTTGGTGACATGGTAGCCTGTCTGAGTACTACCATCCCTCCAAGTTTCAAGTCTCAACGACTTACGGTTTGACCTGCCCGATCAGTTTTACGTGGATATTGCTGATCCTTGACCATTCTAACAATTACAGTAGGGTTTTAGCGCTACATGCTTGAACCCCTAAATATAGATTAAGAAATGGTTTTGCATTTGCAACACAGTACCATAATTATGCAGAAATGGTAAACAATACTTTTTTTAGGGGTTCAAGCGCTGAAACCCTATTGTAATTGTTAGAATGATTACGCATCAGCGATGTCTGTGTAAAGCTGCTTGTGCAGACCAAACCTTAAGCCTTAGTACTCACACTGCCAACAATGTCACCAAGGCTCGCTACAGCTATCAAAAATATGAAATCGCTCATAACTCCTAAACTATCAGTTGCAGACTCAAGTGTCTTATGTTGTTGAAATCCTTGGCTCACGTCGTACAAAACATTCCTCAGATTTGATTGTGAGTGGTGAAATTTTGGATTTTTTGCAAAACCTACTTTTGCAAACTAGTCTACCTGATCGGTACCAAACCAGTGCAGAAAGATTCTCTGGGAAGCGAATGTCAATAATTATAAAAGTAAAGTCTAACTTTTAATTTGCCGTCGCAAAGGGACTCAAAACTTCCGAAAGGGGCAGGGCCACTTTTAGTAAAACTCCTGAACAGAATTAGATATCTTTGCTCAACTGAGAGCACTTATGTAATAGCTCAATCTGAGGTCGCAGGACAAAAATCGCAGAGTTTGGCCACTTGGTAGTGCTATAAGAGGGGAAAAAATAAAAATGGCTATACCTACGCAACCATTTGTCCTATCAGTATGAAAGTTGTTGTGCATGGTCTTGGTCCAAAGTGCCACAAGTGTCTATAAACACATTTGTGTATCTCAAAAAACATGGCCGCCATTGGCTGATGATGTTTGAGTTAATGGAGGCCGATGGGAGCGAAACTCAATGGGCCTGTTTGACTCATGGCCCCAAAGGTCTGAGAGAAATTTGAAAGAAATTGGCCACTGGGGGGCAATATTGCTTTTTTCAGGGGCGTAAACGATTGTAGACATTCGTATCGTAAGACGGAACTCCTCATTCCAGACAACTTTGCCTCTAGAATCACTGCTGCGAATCAAATTGTTTGTTTAATGATTGAAGATGTAAAATCCTACTTTTGAGAACTAGTCCTAGGTTTTTTGCTCAATCTGGAAAAAAACCTGCTGTACAATATTCTGGACTCTCTAGGTCAATAATTATAAAAAAAATTGTTGAGATTTACCCTTTGGGAGGCTATAACGGGGTCATTTAGAAATGGGGCCTGTCCAAATTTACCCCAAATCCTATAAAGCCTAAAGGAAAACTCAGAACTTCACGAAACCTGGTGAGCACATGCAACAGGTGATTCTAAACAAGCATGCAGAGTTTTAAAGAGATCGGACCACAGCTAGTGCTGTAACAGTCATAAACATTACAAAACATAATATTTCTACGGTAAATCACCTGTATTTCCAAAAAAAGGCTTGCTACATAATGTCTTTTTTCATATGTGCTTAAATGACTTAAATAAAGCACTTGAACACCGGTAATCGCTGCGTGCAGCTATATATGTTTTTGTTTTTTTTTTGAGGGTGAATGCATATCTTGCAGCCTTTCCATGTTGACATTGGCTTTTACCAAGGGACAGATTTTTAGTTTTTTTTGTCTTAAGTACAGTAGAGTTTGACTGGAAAGATTATTTATGATGTATGTTTTATATCATAAAATATAGGTACTTTCTTCTTCCCTTTTCAAAATTGCTATGCATGTTTATTTTGCAATCAAATCTATGCACAATTTTTAATTCTTATATGCATCAGAATTGTTTTACATCTCAGTGACCCTGTCAAAACAGACCTGAATCTTGTTAGTTTGGAGGCAGTACTTTAGTGTTTATTGACAGTGGGTAAAATGATATAGAGCGGTTTATGTGAAGGGCACAACTGACTGAGCTTAAGAGACAGGGGACGTACAGCCTGTGGGCCGCTGCTTCTCTCTGGAAGTCTATTTAAAGTCACTTGGCTCTCTATACTGACATGATCGCCAGCACCACTATAACAGAGCACTGCACTCATCTCTCTCTCTTTCTCTCTTTTACTCTGTTCATTTCTATTTCCATTTCTCTCCTTCCAAATACCTGCCTTATCACTTCTAAAACAAAATGTAGGCCTTGCAGGGTGAAGGGAAAGGAAATTAAATTCAGTAGAGACAGCTGGATGAATTAAAACTTGCAGTGAACTGTGTGAATAACCACTGGCATTGGTAGAGAGAAAACAGAGAGGCTTATGGAACAAGAGAGAGATGGTTTTGTACTTTGCTGATGTTTGCTGGTGCTAAACGGCTTTAAAATTAAGAAATAAATGAAAAAAAGATCAAGTGTTAATATTATTTTCAAAAAATAATATGCATTAAACATTTAAAAAGATAATATATTATAAAATTTGGTGCTAAATAGCTTTAACAATTTTTAATTACTTAAAAAACAGCTTTATTAAAAAATAAGTACACATACAGATTAATATCCTTAAATTATTATATTTTTGCATTATTTTTTATTTTGTATAATGTATAACAAATATTATTTTGTGCTTTAACATTAAGTAAACAAAAATATTAAAGTTAACTTTATATTTAAATGTATTTAAAATCTATTTTACATATTTCAAACATATTACAAATAAAGATTAATATCCTTAAAATATTATAATTTTATTAAAAAAAATATATTGTATAATGTATAAAATAGATTATTTATAAGTTTATTAAATTAAATTCAATTAAAATTTTCTATTATTTAAATATGTAAAAAATATAATATTCAAATATATAATTTGTTGCTAAAATAAATGAAAAAGTAAATAATTATTTTTTTCAAGCATAATACATAAAGTAAAAGTACTATTTTTATATAATATATTATTTTGTGCCAAACAGCTTTAACATATATATATAACTACAAATAAAAATGAATATCCTTAAAATATAATTTTTTTGCAATGTATAAAAAATATAATTTTATACTAAACAACTTTACAATTAAGAAATAAATTAAAATATTAAAGTTAAATATATTATTTTAAAATATATAAATTAAAACATTGTGTAATATAAAAATATCATGTATAATATGGTGCTACAAAAAAAATGCATAATTATTTTTAAACATAAAATGAAATTTAATATTATATAAATATTAGGCTAAATCATAAATATTTAATTTTAATTCTGTAAAGTTATATTCTACATGACACATGAGCATTTTATTGGAAAAAAAACTGTATATGCGACTTAATTATATGCATTGGGAATGGAGAAAAAGTGTTTTTACATACAAATTAGGTAAAATTAGGTGATTAAATGAGAGAAGTTGAAAAATAAGAGAGATTTGTGATATTAAGTGAGAAGAAAGGCCATTTATTTTGGATGAAACACTAGAAACGTGTATCAGGAAAGTAAAGAGGGTCAATTTTTGTTTTCATGTCCACTTTAAAAATGAAATGGGTTGGACGGTTGAGGTTTTGTGATTTATGGTTTCTGCTGGCCGTGCAGTTGTGAAAGCGGCCAGGAAATCTCATCCGTTTTTCTGGCAGCCCTACGGCTTTTAGTTGACCTATAAAATAATCATTGAAATATGGTGTCATTTCTCTACAGCACACTCACTAGTGCCCTTCATTAGTCATTAGGCAAGATGACGTATAAATGGCATGCAATTGAAAAACATTTTTCTAGCAAATGCAAAAAAAAAAAAGTTGATATTTTGTGTAGATATGGTTTCTAGGTTGTTGCAACAGTGTTTTGAGTTATTTTAAGTTATGGGAGTTTTTAGCATTTTATTATGCAGTCTTCTTGTCTCATTCAGTGTCTTATTCTTGTATTCAGTGCTTGTCGGTGAACTTCTGTCCCTGTTTCTGTAATTACCTGCTGCTGCTGCTGCTGCTGCAGAGTGTCTGCATTGCAGTGCTCTGTCTGGGTCTTTATCGGATCAATGAAGTCCCTACAGGTCAAAACACATTAAACACATGAGCAATCTCTAGAGACGTCGCAAGAGGAAATCTCTGTGAATGCTTGTTTCATTGCTGTTCAATATGACTGCGTCCTGATGGGTTTCATGGACACTGGTCTAATGTCTAGTTCATTGGTGTCTTTATATACAATAGAAAGAGATGTGTTACAAATACTAGTGTGCTGCCATTTTTTTAAGGGCTAAACCCGACATTAATGACTGTTACAAAAACTAGACTGCGTCCGGTATGCAATGAACTATTGAGACATATGTGATATACACTATCGTTCCGAAGTTGTTGCATTTTTTTTTTTTTTTTTTTTTGTAAGAAATTAATAGTTTTATTTGGCAAAGACATGTTAAATTGATTAGAGGTGACCGTAAAGACATTTATGATGTTGCATAAGATTTCTGTTTCAAATAAATGCTGTTCTTTTGAACTTTCTATTCATCAAAGAATCCTGGGGAAAAAGTAGCACGATAATCACCAAAATATTTAGCAGATATTTTAACATTGATGATAATGAGGCATGTTTCTTGAGCAGCAAACCTTTATTCAATATTCAATAATAAATAACTTGTAAAATAAATTAACTTATTTTATATACTATCTTTACATCATATATATATATATATATATAAAATTTTATAAACAAAAAGTAATATGTAAAGATAGTATATAAAATAAGTTAATGTACAATACAAAATTAATATATATATCATTGAAAAGATATTACATAATATGTTCAATGATTTGGTGCTAAACAGCTTAAAAAAGTAAATATTAATTTAATTCAAAAATTTATTTAAACTAATTTTGTATAATTATAAAAAATTAACACAAAATTAAAGTCTTTGTGAAATCCTTTTTAACTTTGTAAATGTATATTTCTACATTAAATATTAGTATTTTGGTGGAAAAATGTACATGTGAGTTGAGTGATTTTTACAAAAATATTTATATATTTTTAAATATATATATATATAAATATAATATATATATATATATTATTTTTAATATATAGTAGTATGTAAAGATAGTATATAAAATTATTTAAAATATAAAATACTAAATTAAAATATGATATATTCTATAATATATATTCAATAAAATAAAAATAAAATAAAACTAATATTGTATAATTATTAAATGGTTATAACATTTAAATATTTGAAATCCTTTTTAATTTTGTAAAGTGATATTTCTGCATGAAATATGAGCGTTTTGGTGAAAAATGTAGATGTCCTTTGATTTGATTTTCACAAAAATATTTAGCAGATATTTCAAATCATTTCTAACATAAAATGTAAAATTAAAATATATATATATATTATAGAAAAGATATGACAAAAATGAAATAATAATATAATTTGAAATAAATAATAAATATATATATTACAAATTATATTAATATTTCATTTTCATTATATATATATATATATATATATATATGTAACCAATATTGTGTAATTATTAAATATTAATTTATAAATTAGCATTAATTTTAAAGTCTTTGTGAAATCATTTTGTAAAGTGATATTTCTACATGAAATTTGAGCGTTTTGGTGGAAAAATGTAGATGTGATCAGAAATAAATTATACAATATATTCAAATATAAAACAGTTATTTTAAATTCTAATAATATTTTACAATATTACTGTTTTTACTGTATTTTTAAGCAAATAAATGCAGCTTTGGTGAGCAGAAAAGTCTTTCAGAAACATTTAAAAAAAATACTGATTCTATGGGAAGTGCTGAAGCCTGTCTATACTGTTGCTATGGTTACATCCTCATCCTCAGACTTCAACTTTAGTGGACTTTTTTGTTGCATGTTTGTCACTTTGATGTTAAAAGGACAGCGTCTGATTCAGTGTTCAAGTGGTTAGTTGCAGCCTGTTACAATAGTGCTTTCCCTTTGTGAGGATTCAAACCCCTGCCTCCTCATTTCACACCCTCACATTTTAGCACAATAAAGAGGAGTTATTCATTCGTTTCAGTCCAGTGATCTCTTAAATGTCTAGTCATCTCAGTCTAATTTGAGATCTCTGTTTAAATCCTATGCTCTTTCAGTGATGTGCAGACACGTGGGTGAGTCTTAGTCAGTGTCTCGACTGGTTCTTACGTCTTTCTTGGGTTGACGAGGCTGAAATCTCTTCAGTTAAGACGACAGCAACAGCCGCTCTGTTCAACCTCTGACTCTGAAACTCTCATTATATTCTGCTAAAGACATCACTGACAGACATTACATGGGAATTCCGAAAAGAAATCTGCTTTTGTTTAAGTCCTCTGTACTATTTAATATTTGTTATAACTTTTAAGCCCATTTCACAGACAGGGCTTAGACCATGGATGGGCAACTGGCCTGCGGTGTCTTTTAGTACAGTCCGCTGAATCATTTTAGTCTCGGCTGATCAATTTTAAAACATCTGAAAATTAAGTCACATAAAGATTGCTTTCAGTTTATGATGTTACTACTATTTCTAACCAGGAAAGGTTGCTAGTTTCCTAGTGCATATGTGGTAATTGCTAATTGCAACAATTGCAACAAGAGTTTGTATCTCACAATTCTGACTTTTTTTTTTCTCAGAATTTTGAGATGTAAACTGACAGTTTCGAGTTATAAAGTCCAGATCTGATTAGAAAAAAGACTGATATGTTCACAGAATTGCAAGCTCATATCATGCAATTCTGACTTTTTAACTCACAATTGTGATTTTATATCTCGCAATTCTGAGAAATAAATTGCGTGTTTGTGTTACGCAGTTCTCAGAAAAGAAAAAAAAGTCAGAATTGTAAGAAGTCGCAACCTTTTTTTTTTATTCAGTTTTTAATTCAGACTTCCATATGGATGACCATTTCAGCCACTCAATATAATTTAAAAAAAAGGCAATCATGATTTTTTTATCTCACAATTGTGTGATAATTGCTCTCTCAATTGCTAGTTATAATGTCAAAGTAGTAAGAAATAAACTTGCAATTCTGACTTTATTTCTTAGAAGTGGAGTTTATATCTTTTTCTATAATTTTTTTATAATTTTTTTTTTTTAATTTTTGATTCAGACTTCTGTGTTCACCAAGGCTGTATTTATTTGATCAAAAATACAGTAAAAACTGTAATATTGTGAAATATTATTACCATTTCAAATATTTTTTCTATCTGAATACAGTTGAGGTCAAAAGGTTATATTCCCATTTCGGAATCTACAAATTGTTCAATATTTTACAAAAATAAGAGTTATCATACAAAATGCATGTTATTGTTTATTTAGCACTGACCTGAATAAGATGTTTCAAATAAAAGATATTTACATATAGTCCACAGAGAAAATAATAGTTGAATTTATAGAAATTACCCTGTTCAATAGTTTACATCCCCTTGATTCGTAATACTGTGTTGTTACCTGAATGATCCACAGCTGTGTTTTTTTATTTAGTGATAGTTGTTCATGAGTCCCTTGTTTGTCCTGAACAGGTAACTGCCTGCTGTTCTTCAGAAAAATCCCACAAATTCTTTGGTTTTCCAGCAGTTTTGTGTATTTAAACCCTTTCCAACGATGACTGTATGATTTTGAGATCCATCTTTTCACACTGAGGACAACTGAGGGACTCATATGCAACTATTACAGAAGGTTCAAACGCTCACTGATGCTCCAGAAGGAAAACCCATGGGGGTGAAAACTTTTTGAATTTGAAGATCAGGGTAAGTTTAACTTATTTTGTCTTCTGGGGAACGTCTAAGTATCTTCTGTAGCTTCAAAATAAGAAAAATGTACACATCTTCATTCTGTTCAAAAGTTTTCACCCCTCCCCCCAGCTCTTAATGCAGAATTTTTACTTCTGTAGCATCAGTAAACTTTTGAAATTTCAGTAATAGTTGCATGAGTCCCTCAGTTATCCTTAGTGTGGGAAAAAAAATTTAAAAACTGACCGCAAACCTTTAAAAGATAGTTTAGTTTATCACAAAATCCGTGCATGGTAAAACCCTTTCAACCGTGGTGAAGTTACTGTAATGCATTGACTTATTGCTTTTTGTAAAATATCTTCAAAGTCCAGTCACAAAACTGTTGAAACAGTTCATTGAATTCATAAAATCATTATTCATTAAAAAGCCCTCTTAAATCAAGATCCTATAGAAGATGTAATAGATTTCATAATTCCGTTTTTAAAGAGAATAATATAGTCATCTGAATTCTGGAGTTGGAGACTTTTTACTGCAGTATAGCTCAGAGATATGGTTTTATTTTGCATTCTCTTTCTATCCCTGCATGCCTAAAAATCCCGTTCATAAGAGTCTTACTGCTCCAAGCTGATTTGAGACTCGAGCCCTTTGATGTCGGCTTCAGACCGGCTCATCAGATACTGACGCCAGTTTGAGGTGCGTTACGCAAGAGGCTCTGACTCACAAAACCAGCTGCAGCCGCTGCCTCCTTCACTTCCACACTGAAACAAAAGAAACCAGCCAACAATCAGAGTTTAACAAGAACATCAGTGTGGAATGAGAACGGAGGCATAGACTTGAATCATGTTAGACGCCATAGTGAATTTAACACAGATGAAAACGAAGCTGTGAGAGACAGACTTACAGTCTTTACAATGGCACACACTGTATAAAACTCCTGGTTGACATACTTTTGGCTACTAGGGTTTTCTGGGTGGTTGCTTTATGAGTGAAATATGAATTTTGGTGCAGTTTCTGATATTTCTATGGCCAGTTCTGATATGTTTGTAATGGAAATCAACCATATCTTTATAGCAGTGTAATAGCACATAACATGTATATAAATATCAGTTGTGACTCTATATCTCTCAATAAAATGTCTTAGTAAGATTATATGTAATTGTTTAGTTTTATGATCAAAACTCTGTAGTTTCTAAACATATAATGCAATGCAATACAATAATGATTGAGAGATGAACAAGTAATCGTTACTCAAAAGCCTGATGATCATATTTATTATTCACATTTTAACATGACTTTTTTTTAAATTTTGTACAGATAATCAAGTAAACTTAAGTTGCTTCAGTCCAGTAAATGGTCACCATGAAATATTACTAACAATATCAAAGTCATTCTTATGTTTGTTTTATAAAAATCAGATTTCACTAAAATAATATCAGATGACACATTTTTTTTTTTACAGTTTTTAATGTTTCAAATTGTACGACAAAGGCCTAAAATGTATTTGCTTAAATATTTTCAAAATATATTTACAAATGTATATGCACAATATATTTTGTAAATATATTTAGAAAATATTTAAGCAAATACATTTTTTTTTACAATTTGAAACATATTTAAAATTTGAAATATAAAAAAAGCATTCAAAATGTTTTCAAAAATATTTAAAAAAATATACAGTATATGTATATAAAATAAATGAAATGTATATTTATTTATTTAAAAATGTATGCATTTGACAAAATATTGTAATGTCATTGAATTGTCTTCATTTTATTAAATATGTAAAAAGTGTCTTTGGAATTATAATATTGGTTTTATTTGCATATTATTAATTATATTGATTATTTTCTTGTGCCTGAAATATATTTTAACATAACTAAAATACTCAAATGAAATGAATATTTTGTATTTCAAAAATATATTTAATACAACATACATTTAAGATTTTTGTCCACTATATATGTATACACTACAAGTTTTTGAACAGTACGATTTTTACAGCAGAAACAGTCCAATTTTGAAATATTTTTACTATTTAAAATAACTGTTTTCTACCTGAATATATTTTAAAATCTATTTTATTCCTTTGATTTCAAAGCTGATCCTTCAGAAATCATTCTAATATTCTGATTTAACACCGAAGACTGGAATAATGATACTGAAACTGTAGCTTTGGTCACAGCGGAAGACAATTCTTTAAAAAAAAATGTAAACTCTTACTGTTCAAAAACTTTTGACTGGTAGTGTATGAATATATATATATATACTAAATTTGCATGTTAAAAAAGTTATAAAAGTATAGGGTTCATTCAAGTCATGTGGATCGAGATGGCAATGTGAATGTGTTTACAAAAAACATTTAATTTAGACGTCCAGACGTTTAATTTTAGACCCAGAGTATAACCAGCATCACTCATTGTAAAAAAAACTGTTATATCATCCTACATCAGTATAATGAGATTTGTTGCATGATCTCATACAATGCACAAGACTGTTACTTATGGGCATCAGAATGGTTCACAGGCTCATGCGCTGAGAAAGCACTTCATTAATAGGCAGACATTCCCACGGCGCGGTCCTGAGCACTGAACAGGGTAGCAGCGGATCTAAAGAACAGGAGCTTTAAATAATGCATGAGCAGCATGTGTGCCTGGCGTCAGGGAAGCTTGTCACGTAATGAGAGAGGAAACACTTTTAACAAAGTGCAATGTGGAGAACTGTATATGGACATTCACAATTAGCGGTGGGGAATTTTGACCTGAATTTTGAAGATTTGTAATAAAACTGGTGGGTCATGACCTGAAAATATCACTGACAAGCAGAGAAATAACTCTTAAAAGCAACTAGCCATGTTATCGCAAATAGTTTGGATAGCAATATCCTAAAAAAAAGTATTTTCAGCTTTCAAATGGACAGAGTAAACACTATTCAAATCTTTTGTTTCTAACTCCAAACGCTGTGCATCCATTTCAGTGTATTTTGGCACAGATTCATTTGTCACTTGGTGAAATGGCTGCATATTAAAACAATATTTGGTCCAGTGTTTCGTTACGGTTTATTAAGGTTTTAAGTTGTATTTCCAAAACTGTTCATTTTCCTGTCATGTTAATATTTTTGCATTTTTTAAATCAAAATTGCAATTTAAATTGAATTTTAGTCGAATTAATTATGTAACACATTTAACAGTCAAATTAATGACGCATATATATTTTTAATTTGTGCATATGATAAAATAATTTAATGCCATTAAATAATAGCCATTTTGTAGCTTTCCTCAGCAAATATTGCAGTGTTTATCAAATAAATAATACAAATTATTTATTTATTTAGTGTAATTTACACATTTGACACAGTAATGCAAATGTATATGCAGCTTTCCTCAGCAAATATTAAAGTGCATAATATTTTTGCATATTGCAATTTTAAAATTGAAATCAAATTGCATTTTGGCCTTCGTTTGACCTGAATTTAAATTGAATTTTTATCTAATTACGTAACACATTCGACAGTCAAATTAATGACGCATATCATTAATTTATGCCTTTGATAATAAAATAATGTCATTAAATATTTGCCATTTGGCAGCTTTCCTCAGCAAATATTGCAGTATATATAAAATAAATAATGCAAAGTATTTATTTATTTAGTGTTATTTACACAATAATGTAATTAAATTATATTCATATTGCAGCTTTCCTCAGCAAATATTAAAGTATATTAAAAATAACGATAAAAATAAGTGTATTTAGTGTAAATTACGCATTTGACACAATCATTTAGTCATTTATTGTATTTATTTTGCAGCTTTTTCTGCAAATATTAGTGTATAAAAATAAAATGGGTATTTATTTATTTATTCATTTTAGTATGTATAATTTACTCATTTGACACAATGTCATTTTAATATATTATATATTATATTTAATAATATTTTTGCATATTGCAATTTTAAAATTGACCTGCCAACCAATTTAAATTGAATTTTAATCTAATTAATTACGTAACACATTCAACAGTCAAATTAATGAAGCATATATTATTAATTTTTGCATATGATAAAATGATGTAATGCCATTAAATAATAGTCGTTTTGCAGCTTTCCTCAGCAAATATTGCAGTGTATATAAAATAAATAATAAAAATAATTTATTTATTTAGTGTGATTTAAACATTTCACATGACACAATCATTTAATTGTTTATTTTGCAGCCTTTTTTGCAAATATTAGTGTATAAAATAAAATAGGTATTTATGTATTTATTTAAGTACAATTTACTCATTTGACAATAATTTTATGTAATTTTATTATATTCATTTTGCATCTTTCCGCAGCAAATATTACAGTATATGTATATAAAATAAATACAATTTATATTTATTTATTCAATAATTTACATATTTGACAAAATAATGTAATGCCTCTGAATTAAATCTTAATTTTGCAGCTTTTGTTTATATATGTTTAATATACTGTAATATATCTGAAGTGAAGTGGCATTAAATTATTGTTTCAAATGTGTAAGTTATTCAATAGATAAAACATGTCTTTAGAAGTATAATATTGGTTTTATTTGCATATCATTATAAATTCCACTTTATTTCACAGTCGACAGTTGTTCAGAGGTTTAAGGGTCATTCACTTAAGACATAATATTCTTGTATTCTATCTGCAATATTTGTCTATTTGTATATATTAGCATGTATGATGCTTGGGCAGTTGAGAAGCACTGTGCTGAAGTTGCTCAGGGTGTGTCTGTGTGTGTGTGTGTGTGTGTGTGTGTGTGTGTGTGTGTGTGTGTGTGTGTGTGTGTGTGTGTGTGTGTGTGTGTGTGTGTTTGTGCTGACTGTGTCTGGGTTTCATATGTGGATGATCAGTCTCTTGTTGAAGCTCCTCTGTCAGTGTCCTGTGATCGGCCAGCAGGTGTTTGTGTGCTGTTCAGCACATTTCTTCCCTTCCTGGAGTCAAATCAATACAGAGAGCTGGAACTGAGACTTAGTCTGCTGCGGGATTGAATGTCCTCATGTGAGCTGACTGCTGCTACACCCGCTTCAGCAGCAAGGTCAAGGTTACAACTCTATATATCTATCCATCCATCTATCCCTCTATCCAACCATCCCTCTTATCCATCTATCTATCCATCTCTCTATCGTTCGTTCATCTGGTCATTCTTCATTGTCATTCTATCGCTCTTTCCTTACATTCATCCATCCATCTATCGTTCTACCTATCATTATATTTGCTCTGTCATTCTTACATTGTCATTCTATCCATCCATCCATCCATCGTTCTATCTATCTATCTATCTATCTATCTATCTATCTATCTATCTATCTATCTATTGTTAGTTCGTTTGTATCGTTCTATATCTATCATTCTTTCCTTCCTTCCATCCGTCCACCCATTGTTCTATCTATCGTTATATTTGTTCTTTTTCTTTCATTGTCATTCTATCGTTCTATCCATCCATCCATCCATCCATCTGTTTTTTTTCTTTCTTTTGTACTATCGTCTGTTAATCTGTTTATCAATCTATCATTCTTTTGTTCCTTCTATTCATCCATTCATTGTTCCATATATCCATCATTCTATTCTATCCATCTGAGGTATGTACGCTACATCGTTGTAATATTAAATAATAAGAGCTGCCAAAAGTGACAAAGTGATTGTGCCCAATATTTCTGTAGAAGCACATGATGTGAGGAGCTCCATTTGTGCGACACAAACAATTGCTGCCGCTGTAGATTGTTCAAAAATCACTCAGTTCATCTCAGTGTACAGTATACAGCAGCAGCTCATGAGGTTTTGGAAACGAGCCATAAAGAGGATTTATAATGAATAAAACGAAAGCGCTGATTTGTCTTGAAGCCATCAGTCACGGAGGCCTGAATGAACACATCATAATTACAGCGTTTCTCTCTAATGCATGAGGCTTGTTGTGTTTTAATCGCTTTTTACGGCAGGCGGCATGTTATCAACACAATGCTGGCTCATTTGCATTCTTGTACTTTTCACAGCAGTGTAAGGTCGTTTGTACTGAAATGACAAACTGTCTTCCATAATTACTGTAGGACAACGAGGATGGCGTGTTTATAAGCTGGTTTTGCAGCTGTGTGTTTGCTTACATGTGTTCTTCAGGTTATTTGTTGATCTTATTAACCCACATCGGTCAGCGTTCGACAGACTGATTGTCCCCATGGAGGTCCTTTAGTAGAATTTGTGAGGATCGATCTGCTCCCCATCAAACACTTTAACTGCCTGCAGAGACAAAGCTCAAATCCATCTAATTGTAATGAATTCAAGCAGCATTCAAATCAAACATTCTTGTGTATTTCTGAATAGTAGAGGATATCATGCATTTATAAAGCAGAAGTTGTCATAAGGGCTTTCATCAGTGTTTTGGTTTCAAAACAGGGATGCATTTTTTTTCTAAAGTATTTGAAACACATGAATTGCGTTGGGTTTCAATATTCTATACCTGCTTAAATTGGTCTGGAATATAATATTTATAATTAGGGATGCACCGAAATGAACATTCTGGGTCAAAACCAAAAATTCGCAATTATACTAATTATTAGTGTTATACAGGTAATACTACTACTAATAATAAATAATTATGAAATAATAATTATAATAAAATTATTATTATTATTGTTGTTGTTGTTTCTAAGAATAACATTAATAATAGTAATGGTTGCATTTTAGCATCTATCCATCCATCTATCTATCTATCTATCTATCTATCTATCTATCTATCTATCTATCTATCTATCTATCTATCTATCTATCTATCTATCTATCTATCTACACTGAAAAGATGAGTCTGTGTTTTGCCTTACAAAATATACTGTGCTAATTAGATGTTAAACCAAGTTTTTTTTAAAGAATCCCACGGTATTACTGCAGTTTATATCATCACTGTACCATGGCACCCCCACAGTACTCTTCTGTAAGAGCAGACACGGAAGATACAGTATTTTAGTGGTTTAATATACTTACATTATAGCCGGAGGCGTTTGCCCCGCCCCTTAAACGCGTACCGCGTTCGCTGCGCTCTTTCGAACGCGCACTCGCCGCGTCCGCCCCGCCCCTTTTGAACGCATATTAGACGCATTGGACGCCGGTGCTGAGGAGACGCGCGCGAATAGTAACGCCACAGATGCGCTCATCAGCTGAGGCGTGGGGACGACACGATTCGCCGATACTACAGCCGCTTTCACGTTAAAATGCGACTCTCAGCGCATTATAAAGCATAAGCGCTTTGTATGATGGATATTTATGCTATTGGCGGATGGATTAACACGGTAAGAGCATCGCGCGATCTGTGCGTGCAGTGCGCGTGACAGATGAGCGCAGCTTTTCTGACATTGACATTGAAAACACACGCATCGATATTTGACACTATTGAATTGCAAACGGTCAATGCGGGTGTGTGTAATAATCTATCGGTATGGAAATGATTTGATGATGTAGGGAATCAGAGTTGCGCATGATGGTGTAGGTAATGAATGCATTGCTCCTATACGTGAGGAATAACCCATGAAACCTCCAGCTTTATGCATCGCGGTTTTCTGCTCATTTAGCGATGGAAGTTCAAACAGCAGCTTGATTGCATTGGAAAAGCTGTTAAGTTGCACATGCAACTTACTTATTGCATGCAACAGACGTGTTTCCCCAGTGTGCATTTGTCATTTGTGCTGATGTCATTATTATTATGAAGGTTATGTAATGCAGTCGTGGATTTTTCGACGTCAGGAGATGCATGGCCAGGGCTGGGGATCCTACTAGTGAAAGTGAACTAACCTCTAATGATGCCTGATGAAATGGTCTACTTGTGTCACGTGATGTGGGATGCTCTGGGGCTATACGTCATCGTGCGATGGTGCCTGGAGACTGTAATGTGCATCGTGCTGCATGCTGGAGCTGCAGTGTGCACCAGAGGTTTGCATGATACAAACCCTTGTTTAAAGGAATCATTTGGCGTGCAATGAAACGTCTGTCATTATTAACTCATTTCAAACTGGTGTGATGTTAGTTTTTAGTGGAAAAGCAAAAAGATTTTTAAAGAACCTTCATGCATCTCTTCATGTAGTGACCATTGCAGTCAGGGTGCAAGTGATGTTTGGCCATCTCTTAAATGCTTATAACTTTATTTACCAGAACTTTTTTTAAAAATGGTATAGACATAAAATACTTAAATGCAGACTGAACATAATGTCCTCAGACATTTAATTGTATGTTATTTGCAATTAAATGAAAATGTAATATAGTTTAAGTTAATTTAAATGCAATTAGTTATCTTAAAGGATTACTGTACTTCACTTCCAGAATAAACATTTCCTGATAGTTTACTCACTCCCATGTCATCCAAGATATTCATGTCTTTCTTTCTTTAGTTGCAAAGTAATTAAGTTTTTTGGGGGAAACATTTCAGGATTTTTCTCCATATAGTGGACTTCAGTGGTGCTCAACGGATTGAAGGTAAATGGCAGTTTCAATGCTGCTTTAAAGGGCTCTACACGATCCCAGCTGAGGAATAAGGGTGTTATCTAGTGAAGCAATCTTTCATTTTCTTAAATATTTATACACTTTTTAACCACAAATGCTCATCTTTTCTAGCTCTTCAATGCGCATGCATACTCTGTGTATTTTTTGTAAAGGGTGTTTGATCTTCTTTGCACGTTTACTTTGCAAACACTGGATTGCAAACTGTATTGACCTGGAATGCACAGAGTACACAAGTGCATCACAAAGCTAGATAAGACAAGCATTTGAGATTAAAAAGTACACAAATTGCACAATTTCCTTCAGAAAATAACCAATTGTTTCGCAAGATAAGACCCTCATTTCTTGGCTGGGATCGTATAGAGCCTTTAAAACTGCATTTTTAACCTTCAGTCTGTTGAGCACCATTGAAGTCCACTATATGGATTCTGTGCGACTGAAGAAAAAAGACATGAACATCTTGCATGACATGGGGCTGAGTAAATTATCAGGAATTTTTTATTTTGGAAGTGGAGTAATTCTTTGAGTGCTGTTTTCTGACCTAGATGAGTAGGCACATCTTTAGTATTTCATTTCATAATTATCTCTATTGATTTTAAAGTGTATTGCTAAATGTACTTAAATTGTAATATCAAATATGATGTTGAAATTTAGTACATTTAAAATATATTAACTTCAATATTGAATAACACAGAAGTGCTTTACATGTGCTTTAATATGTTAGTCGACATTTCAAAGTGTGCTTCTTTATAGCTCGACAAAGAATTTAAACGATTTAAAATGCACTTTAAAATAAAACGTATACAGCTTTCTGACATTTAAAAGTGTATTTCAAGGAATAGTTCAGCAAAAAATGAAAGTTCTGTCATTAATGACTCACCCTCATGTCATTCTAAACCCGTAATACCTTTGTTCATCTTTGGAACACAAATTAAGATACTAAAAACAAAAAAAATCCAAGAGCTTTCTGACACTCCATAAACAGCAACGCAACTGACATGTTTAAGGCCCAGAAAGTCAGTAAGGACATGAGTAAAACAGTCCATGTGACATCAGTGGTTCAACTGTAATTTTACAAAGCTAAGAGAATACTATTTGTGTACAAAAAATAAATAAATAAAATAAAATCATGACTTTGTTCAACAGTTCTTCAACAATCCTCCAAGTCACCATCTTCCGCCATTATCGAGTGCCACAATGTACCTCGATAATGGTGAAGTGTGTGACTTTGAGGAGAAGAATAGTTGAATAAAGTTGTTATTTTTGTTTTCTTTGTATTTTTGTAGCTGAGTAAAATTACGGTTAAACCACTGATGTCACATGGACAATTTTAACAATATCCTGAGAACATTTCAATTACGTTGCTGACTATGCAGGGTCAGAAAGCTCTCGGATTTCATCAAAAATATCTTAATTTGTGTTCTGAAGATGAACAAAGACCTTATTTGGAACGACATGGGGGTGAATAATTAATAACAGAATTTTTATTTTTGGGTAAACTATCCCTTTAAGGTTTTAAGTGCACTTTACTTTACTAGTATGATATTATCCAAGAATATAGTTTATTTTAAGAAATACATTGGATTTGAAGTGCACATTCAGTGCAATAAAGCACACTTCTTTTTCACAAGGATGGTCTGCACTGAAACATTTTCTGTACATCTTTCTGTAAATCTCATGGTTTGCAACAGAAAGGGATAGTTCACCCAAAAATAAAAATACAGTCATGAATTACTCACTCTCATGATGTTCTAAACCTGTAAGACCTTTGTTCATCTTTGGAATGCAATTTAAGATATTTTTGATGAAATCTGAGAGCTTTCTGACCCTGCTTATACAGCAATGCAACTGATACATTCAAGGCCCAAAAAGGTAGTAAGGACGTTTATATATAAAAAAAAAAATAATAATGGTGTAACATGGAGGAGAAAAATGGTTGAATCAGGTTATTTTTGTTTGTTTTGTGCACGAAAAGTATTCTAGCTTCGTAAAATTGTGGTTGAACCCCTAATGTCACATGTCCTTACAACATTTCAGTTGTGTTGCAGGCTGTGGAGGGTCAGAAAGCGCTCGGATTTCATCAAAAGTATCTTAATTTGTGTTCCGAAGATGAACAAACCCACAAGACTTGTTCATCTATCAAAACACAAATTATGATATTTTTGGATAAAATCTGAGAGCTTTCTGACCCCCATAGACAGCAATACAACTGATACATTCAAGGCACAAAAAGGTAGTAAGGACATCATTAAAATAGTCCATCAGTTGTAAGTTTACAAAGCTACGAGAACACTTTTTGTGAGCAAAAAAATAAAAAAACACTTTACAACTAATAACGTGACATGGAGGAGAAAAATTGTTGAATCAAGTCATTATTTTTGTTTTCTTTGTGCACAAAAAGTATTCTTGTAGCTTCGTAAAACTGCGGTTGAACCACTGATGTCACATGGACTGTTTTACTGATGTCCATACAACATTTCCGGACCTGGGAACATTTCAGTTGTGTTGCTGTCTATGGAGGGTCAGAAAGCTCTTGGATTTATCTTGAAGTATCTTAATTGTGTTTCAAAGTTGTTTTTGATGAAATATGAGAGCTTTCCGACCCTCATAGACAGCAATGCAACTGATACATTCAAGGCCTAAAAGTTAGTAAGGACATTGTTAAAATAGTCTGTGACATCAGTGGTTCAACCGTAATTTTACGAAGCTACAAGAATGCTTTCTGTGTGCAAAGAAATAAAAAATAACGGCTTTATTTAACAATTCTTATTCTTATCTCTGCCGCCATTCACAAGAGTACTACGTCACATACTTGTTTTCTTTGCACACAAAAAGTATTTTCCTAGCTTCATATCATTACAGTTGAACCACTGATGGCACATTGATTATTTTATCAATGTCCTTACTACCTTTCTGGGTCTTGAGCGTGCCAGTTGCATTGCTGTCTAAGCAGGATCAGAGAGCTCTCAGATTTCCTCAGAAATATCTTAATTTGTATTCTGAAGATAAATGAAACTCATGTTGGTTTAAAACAAGATTAGTGTGAGTAATTAATTACAGAAATCTCATCTCTTTAAATTAACCAGTCTAACCTTAAAATGTTTATCTAAACACTATGATATAATCATCTTTGGTGTTATGAAGTCAAATGAAAACTTCACTGAAATTCACTGATAATCTGAAGTTGTTGATAATCTAATGTTACTGACACCAACTGACATTGGGAAGATTATCAGGGAATAATGACTGAAATGTCATTTTGTTTCTCATACAAAGCTTCGGAAGACTTAAAAGTATATAGTCCATATGACTTGTGCACTATATTCTAAGATTGTCTTGCTTGACAGTAGGGATGCACCGAATGTTTGGCAACCGAAATTATAAGTGAAAAGGCCGAATAAAATTTACCGAACAATGACGTGACGCACCAAATGTGAGGCACACACTAATGCAGCAAACCTGTCAGCAGTGTGGAAGTATTTAAAACTGTCTGAGAAAGATGCAAAAATCATTCCAAGCACCACTGTTTAGCACGACTCTGCACGAGCTCCTTATCCAGGGTTCAAAGTCCAAAGCGTGAGGAAATCTGCACTGAAACAGTGTGATGAGAATCATTCATAAATCTGCTGCTGTCGGCAAAAAGTAGTACCGAGGTCTTCTTGTGGGTTTCCGCCAAAATAAGGGTCAACATTCATAAATGTTAGTATTGCAGTTTTAGTATTGCATTTACTGTTGTTCTGTAAAATAACATAACACAGCTCTATTAATACATTTATTATAACATTCTCTTTTGCTCAGCAAGGCTGCATTTATTTGTACATTAAAAACATGAAATTCAAAAACCTGATTCAAGAAGGGGGTCTTAAAACTGGCCAAAGAATATTATTTTACTAACTTATTAATTTTAAGTTAAATTGTGCTTTGTTGCTAGGCTATAATGTCTAGAATGTTAAAAATGTTCTTTTTAAATAGTTGTTTGAAATTGATTTTTTTCTTTGAAAAGCAAGACAAAACTGTAGAAAGCATTGGCTATTTAATTTATGCATTGAAAATATCCCGTTTTCAAGCATGAATTTAATTTGAAAATATCCAGTTTTCAACTGCATTTTTAATGAGATGCCGTTTTTTGTGTGAAAAAAAAAAAAACTACTGTACATTTGAAAGCATTTTGTGGTTTAAGAAAACAGGTTCAGGCTTGAAAACTGGATATTTTCACATCAATTTTTGTGTAGCAACACAATAGAAACAACGAAGATGCATTTTTAAAGCATTATCATGACAATATGCTCGTGTTTCTTTTGAATTCAGAGCGAATTGTGTCATTTTTAGTAAGATGCACAAGTGTAGAACCTCTTAAAAATCAGAAATCATGTCCAGGCTTGCAAACTGGATATTTTCTCATGAATTATTGTGTGGCAGCAGAATAAAAACCCAACACTTTTCCTTTTTTTTTTTTTTTTTTTTGAGCGAAATATGCCATTTTAAGATGTACAAGATTACATCTGAAACCTCTTGTGAATCAGAAATCAGATTTAGGCTCACAAACAATATTTTTTCCACATGATTTATTGTGGGTAACACAATAAAACACTTTTTAAAACCATTGCCATGCAAATTTCGTATTTCATATTTTAATTTTGGTGCATCCCTACTTGACAGTTGTAAATCTGCTAAAAAAAAGCTAAATCTCCTTATTATAAGCGTGCAGAATTGGACAGAATATTCATTTGGTTGAGGTTTTTCTTTGTGGTATCTTAGAGTGTTGCACTGATAATAGTAACTGTTCACAGGAAACACTGTTGTCTTTGCTCTCACTGGAACCTCATTAAGCTCAGTCAGAATTGCATTACATATATCACTCTTTTTGTCTCTCTCCTTCATGCATGTGCACGTGTCGTCTCTTATACACTACATGCACGCTCAACTGACTCATATGTGTCTATTTTTATTCTGAATCCCAAAGCATCCACTACATTATTTGTGCAGCTAGTAAGCTGTAAGAAAAGAAAGAAAGGACAGAGTTTCAAGAGGTCAGATCGGCAGAAATCATGTTCTGTGCTGCTTTGAAAAGCTCTGTGTAATTATGAAAACCAGCCTCAAGAAATATTGTTAATCCTCTGCTGCAGTGTTATTTTAGTATTATTTATATGCCTTTATAGTATTTATTAGGAATTTGAAGGAGCTTTTATTTTATTATTTTTGTTTTTTGTATTGTTATGTCTTATATTTTAGTATTTTTGTTACATGCTTTTTTTTATTGGTTTGTGCATGTATAGGATTTAGAATGTATTCTATTTCAACTTTGTTTCAATTACCAAAAAATATTTCTTTAATAGTTTTCAGTCAAAAACAGATTTTTTTTAAATTAACAAAATATTTTTTGGCTCACAATTTGAAGGAACATTTATTATTTTTGTTTTTTATATTATTATATTTTGGTTTTTTTGTATTATTATGTCTTATATTTTAGTATTTTTGTTAGATTATTTTGTTATTTGTATTAGTTTGTGTGTTTTATTTCAACTTTGTTTCAATTGACGAAAATTATTTCTTTAAAAGTTTTCAGTCAAAAACAGCATTTTCTTTTTTTTTTTTTTTGTTTAATAACAAAAAATATTTTCGGCTCACAATTTGAAGGAGCTTTTATTTCATTATTTTTGTTTTTTATATTATATTTAGTTTTTTGTATTATTATGTTTAATATTTTAGTATTTTTGTTACATGCTTTTGTTATATGTATTTGTGTGTGTGTATAAGATTTAGATTATTTTATTTCAACTTTGTTTCAATTAACAAAAATTATTTCTTTAATATTTTTCAGTCAAAAACAGCATTTTTTTAATAACAAAATATTTTTGGCTCACAATTTCAAGGAGCTTTTATTTTATTATTATTATATATTATAATATTTTGGGTTTTTTTTATTATTATGTCTTATATATTAGTATTTTTGTTACATGCGTTTGTTATTTTTATTGGTTTGTGTGTGTGTGTGTGTATAAGATTTATATTGTATTTTATTTCAACTTTGTTTCAATGAATGAAAATTATTTCTTTAATTGTTTTCAGTTAAAAAAAATAACAAAAAATACTTTGGGCTCACAATTTAAAGGGGCTTTTATTAAACTTTTTTTGTATTATTATGTCTTATATTTTAGTATTTTTGTTATTTTATTGTTATTGTATGTTATTTGTATTAGTTTGTGTGTGTGTGTGCATGTGTTTAAGACTTATATTGTTTTTTATTTCAACTTTATTTCAATTAATGAAAATTATTTCTTTAATAGTTTTTTAAATAAAAATATTTTTTGGCTCACAATTCTTCTTAAAATTGCGAGTTTATATCTGAAAGCATGCAATTTAGAGTTTATATCTCGCAATTCAGAGAAAAAAGTCTGAATTGTAAGACATAAACACATTTGTGTGTGGGAAAAAAAATGTAGATAAAAGGCTGCAGTTACTTTTTTTTATTTATTCATTATTATTTTTCCCCATGGCAGAAACAAGTCTCCATAAAAAAGCAAAGTGTCTTAGATGTTTCATTTCAGTGTTTTGTTTCATTTGACAATTAATTTAATAAACCATATTAGTCTTGTTTTTCTGTGAAATACAGTCAAATACTTTTTTTGGTAATATGTTTGTAAATTATGTGAATAAATTATTTTGTTTAGTTCTGTTAGTTTGATGTTGATTAGTGTAACTGCATGTGCATGAATATATTAACTTTGATTGCATCTCTCTAATACATATCCTTATTTTTGTACCAGATAAATAGTGCTGTTTCTATTTGAATCATATCATATGATAATTATGTGGTTTAAAAGATAATGCCGTCTTCTATAACTCCAGTGTAGTTAACTACTTTTCCTTTAGCTAATTACTTTAGGCTATATCTTGCCAAGTGCATTTATAAATATGATGCAACTTTTTAGTGGAAAATAAATGAAGCCATAATAATTGTATGATATGATTCTGTACTTAGTGCGTGATCAGGTCACATGAAGGTCCCTGAACTTCTCTTGGCCTGAAGTCCTGATGTTGTGTTATTTTTAGCTTGTTTTCTAAATGCCGTGGCATACTGCGATGTGAAGAGCTTTGCTATCTCCGCTCTGGCGATTGCATCTTTCTGTTTGCTCATATGGGTCAAGGAGCTTCAACAAAGCCTGATTCACTCGAAAGCGCTTAATTGAAGGGGTATTTCTCATGCACCGGCATGCTTTCCCTGAGGTTATGAGCGCTTTGTGGTCAGATGATGCCTGCATTTCCTGCTTTTATGTAGAATGATTTTACTACTATGTTTTATATCATTCTACAGATAGATATTTTTATTTTTGATTTTGATTTTGTAATGAAATATCTCATTTATGAGAGATGCACAGGACTTTTTGTAGATCAGAAATCAGGCTTGCAAACTGGATATTTTCACAAGTTGAAAGGTGAATTTCTTAATCATTATCATGGCTATTTTTTCTTTTGATTTTGAGGTGAAATATGCCATTTTTGGAACTACAGTTCTTTTGAAAGCAGAACCTCTTGTGGATTGGAAATCAGGTCCAGGCTTGAAAACATGAAATACTGGGTGGCAACACAACAAAGGTGCAGTTTTAAATCATTATAGTGACAATTTATTGCTTTTTCTTTTGATTTTGAGGTGAAATACGCCATTTTAGTGAGATGCACACGAGCAGAACCTCTTGTGGATCAGATTTAGACTTGCAAGTGGGATATTTTCATTGGCAACACAATAATAGTTTTGTGCATCCCTCAAAAAATGGCATAAAAATGCCAGTGATAATAGTTTAAAATTTGACTGTTTTTTTGTATTGCCACACAATAATTATTGTGCATCTTAAAAATTGTGTTGTGCACAATAATTTGTGATCAACAAGAAATTATTTTACATATTTTACATTAAAATCAAAAGGAAAATTTGAAATTTTCATGGTAATGATTAAAAAGTGTTTTTCATGTGAAAATGTATTGTTTGTGAACCTGAATCTGATTTCTGATTCACAAGATGTTCTGCTTTCAAATGTAGTCTTGTGCCTCTCAGTAAAAATGGCATATTTTGCCCTAAAAAAGTAACAACGATGGTTGAAAAAAAATGCACATTTGTTGGGTTTTTATGCACAATAAACCATGAGGAAAATATGCAGTTTGCAACCCTGGACCTGATTTCTGATCTATAAGATGTTCTGCTCTTGTTCATTTTACTAAAATGGCACATTTTGCACTGAAATCAAAAGAAAAAAGAAGGAATTGTCATGATAATGCTTTAAAAATATTTCAAATTTAAATTATTGTGCACAGGAAAGATGCATTCAATTGTTGTCATGCCTATTTTTTCTTTTGATTTTGGGGCAAAATATGCCATTTTTAAGATGCACAAGAATTATTCTGTGCTAAGACAAAAAACAACAACAGTCTATTTTTGAAACCATCTTCTTTGGCAATTTTTTTATGCCACTTTTTTTGTGAGATGCAGAAAACTATATATATTTTCACATTAATTATTGTGTTGCAACACAAAAACACAATGAAGGTGCATTTTAAAAGCATTATCAAGAGAAATCAGCTCTTGCAAACTGGATATTTTCTAATAAATGATTATACGAAAACAATAAAAACCCAACAAATGCACATTTATTAGTCTTTTTTCTTTATTTATTTTAGCAAAATATGCACAAGACTACATTTGAAAGCAAAAGCTGTTGACAATCAGAAATCAGATTCAGATTCACAAACAACATCTTTTCACATAAATAATTTGGGTAATCAAAGTTTTTTATTATTATTTTTCCTTTTGATTTTAGTGTGAAATATGAAGATGCATGGGACTAAAATTAAAAGCAGAACAGCTTTATGATCAGAAATCAGGTTCAGGTTGGCAAAATAGACAGTTTTTAAGATGCACAACAATTATGTGCCAATACAAAAAAAGAAAAAAAATTGATTTTTAAATCACTGTCATTGGCAATTTTGTATGGTTTG
This sequence comes from Garra rufa, assembly GCF_049309525.1. Taxonomy (NCBI): domain Eukaryota; kingdom Metazoa; phylum Chordata; class Actinopteri; order Cypriniformes; family Cyprinidae; genus Garra; species Garra rufa. The sequence continues at coordinate 51,821,184 of NC_133365.1, forward strand.
TGTGTGTGTGTGTGTGTGTGTGTGAGATGCACAAAAATACTGTACATCTGAAAGCAACACAAAAACACAATTAGGGTGCATTTTAAAAGCATTACCATAACAATTTCTTCTTTTTACTTTAGATTTTTAAAACCATTACCATTAAAATTTATTTTTAGTGTGAAATATGTAATTTTTAGTGAGAGGCATGAGACTTAATTTAAAATCAGAACCTCTTGTTGATCATAAATCAGGTTCAGGTTGGCAAACTGGATATTTTAACAAATTATTGTGTATAACAAAGATGCATTATATTGTTGTCGTGGCTATTTTTTCTTTTGATTTTGGGGCAAAATATGCCATTTTTAAGATGCACAATAATTATTATGTGCCAAAAAAAAAAAAAGGTTCATTTTTAAATATTTTTCATTTAAATAATTTTATTTTTAGTGTGAAATATGTAATTTTTAGTGAGAGGCATGAGACTTAAATTTAAAATCAGAACCTCTTGTTGATCATAAATCAGATTCAGGTTGGCAAACTGGATATTTTCACAAATTATTGTGCACAGCAAAGATGCATTAAACCATATTCATGGCAATTTTTCTTTAGATTTTGCTGCAAAATATGCCATTTTAGTGAGATACTCGAGACTACTGTACCTTCTAAAGCAGTAGCTCTTGTGGATCAGAGATCAGGTTGAGGTTTTCACATGAATTATTATGTGGACCGTGTAGATTATGGCATTGGTGACCCGCCTGTAGCCCGTGTTTGCTTTGGCCTGATTCCGATTTTATGAGACAAACTCCTGTCATGTTCACGAGTGAAAGTGGATTACAGAGATTACAGATTGACTGACAGCACAGACGCTGCGCAAAGACAAGGTCAGAAACTGGGAAGCTCGTTGGCTGGGAATATGATGGGATATTCGGGAACAGCCGAGAGGAACGGGATAGAAGAAAGAGATGATGTTGTCTGCTGATGTCAGTGTCTTTCTGAATATCACTTCTTCATGAATGTTAGTTAGAGTTAAGGGATATTTTTGTTTAAATCCCCCTTTTAGAATACCAAAATAAGAGGGATCATACAAAATGCATGTTACTGCTTATTTAGCACTGACCTGAATATGATATTTCTCATTAAAAGATGTTTACATATAGTCCACAAGAGAAAATAACAGTTTATAAAATTTATAAAAATGACCCTGTTCAAAAGTTTACATCTGCTCGATTCTTAATACTGTGTTGTTGCCTGAATGTTTTTTTTTATTATTATTTAGTGATAGTTGTTCATGAGTCTCTTGCTTGTCCTGAACAGTTAAACTGGTCCAACAATGTTTTGGTTTTCCAGCATTTTTTTTTTTTTTTTTGTATTTGAACCCTTTCCAACAATCACTGTATGATTTTGAGATGCATCTTTTCACACTGAGGACAACTGAGGGACTCATATGCAACTATTACAGAAGGTTTAAACACTAACTGATGCTACTAAGGGAAACACAATTTCTAATAATTTTATTAGAATCATTTTCTATGCTTTTGTTATTTTTATTAGTTGTTTTTTAATGTCTGTTTAGCCTTACTTTATTTTTATTTCAGTTTCAGTAATTTTAGTACTTCACCTTACACCTAATTTTGTTCAGCTGCCAATGCAACAATAACATTTTTTTTAATCTTTTCATCTAATTGTATTTCTGCTTTATTTCAATCAACAACACCATTGTTAATAGTTTTTATCTTTTTTGTTAGTTTTTTCGCAAATTTTTACATGCAGAATTTTTTTTATAATTAAATTTCAATTTTGTAATTACATAATTTATATTGTTACAAAATAAAATATTAATTGTAAATAAAAAAATATAAATAATTATTGCATTTAATTTCAAATATTTTATAAATAATTATTGTATCCATTTTTAGGCGTTTTCATCTAATATTTAATTTCGTTTCTTTATTTTATTCGTTTCTTTTGTTATTTTTATTAGTTGTTTTTAATGTAATTTTAGTACTTCACCTTTTTACAATCTAATTTTGTTAATTTGTCAATGCAACAATTCCAATTTTTAATCTTTTCAATCTTTTTTTTTTTTTTTTTTACAATTTTTTACATGCAGAAGTCTTTTTATAATTAAATTTAAAATTTTATAATTACACAATTTATATTGTTAAAAATAAAAAAATAAAAATATTAATTGTAAATAAATGATTAATAAATAATGACTGTATTTCAGATTCATCAAATTTCTAAGCTTGTAATCAAATGTAAATTTGTAAACAGTTTTTTCCAATTAATATTTCACAACTTGTTTTAATTTCAGTGAGTTGCAAGACAACATTTATGTATGTATTTATTTATTTATTCATTCATTCCATTTTTTAGGTGTACATTTTTCATCTAATATTTAATTTTGTTTCTTTATTTTAGTCACTTTGCTACATTTTGTTTCTGTGCTTTTATTTTTATTAGTTGTTTTTTTTTTATGTATATTTAGCCTTAATGTATTTTTATTTCAGATTCAGTAATTTTAGTACTTTAGTAATTAAAAAAATCTAATATTTATTTCTGCTTTATTTCAAATAACTTTTTTTCTTTTGTTTACACATTTTTCCATGCAGGATTTGTTTTAATAATTACACTTCAATTTTATAATTACATAATTTATATTATTAAAAATAAAAATTGTTTTTAAAATATTCATTGTAAATAAATAATTCATAAATAATTATTGTATTTTAGATTCAATGCAAATTTGTGTTATTGATCATGTGAACTTTTTCATGCAAATGCAAATTTTTACAATATATAAAAAAAGTTATTTTAAATTCTAATATTATTTCACAATTTTACTGTATTTTTGATCAAATAAATGCAACCTTGAGGAGCATAAGAATAAACATCTGGTTCAACATAATATGACTCAGTTGTGTTGCAAGTAAAAATACTGTTTTCTCTGTTAGATTACCAATAGTTCATCAGGTAATTAATGGTTACATGGAGAGGTTGGGTGTTCCCAGATCAGCCTCAACAGATGGTCATACTGGAGGGAGCAAGTCAGGAGACATTGGTTTTAATGGAGTCTGTCATCAATGATTTTTCACAGATCATGACTTTGATCAGCCCATTTGTGCATTATAGCCTTGCTATAGTACAGCCCATAATCGTTTTCTTTTCCCACACTGGCACTGATGCTTTTCTGCAGCATTCGTTGAGCCGCTCAGGCCGCAGGATTGGGAGTTTTTTGTTTCCATGCCTTTCACAAGCCTCCCATTGTCCCCCGTATCAAATGGGCTCATTATGCAAAATTAGCAGCGGGCCTTCGGCGAGGAATGGACCGTATTGGCAGGCCTCACATTGGCATGGAAAGGTTCTATTCAAGTCTGCAGTGTTTAATGGCTTGCATGATGAGACCAGACTGCCATTGATAAGACTGAAGGGCTCTGATAAGAAGGGTCTGAGGAATTCACATCAAGAAATAATCACGGAGTGTGTTAAAAGGCTGGAGATGTCTGATCAAGAAACCTTGACTTTCATTTGCGTCTTTATATTTTTTAAAGTGTGTGTGAGCACATGAAATATCATTGTTTCTGATGCAAAATTATTCTGAAGCTGTCCCACCTTGGACTGCTTTGTGATTTTACGTCTACCAGTGATATTTTAGTATTATTTGTTCTTTAATTGTTTTTATTATATTTTTTTATTTTATTTTCAGCTTAATTTTTCTTTTCGTTTTAATTTATTCTTATTTCAGTTTTAGTCATTTTAGTAGTAAACGTAAACATATATATTTTTTTTTTCATTGCAAAGACAGATCCCCCCCCCCCCCCTTTTTTTTTACTTTTACGTTTTTCGTCTAATATTTAATTTAGTTAATTGTTTTAGTTATTTGGTTACAATCATTATGTGAAACTTATTTTATTTACTTATTTGCCAAGAACTAAAAAAAAAAACTTTACATGTTTTGTCTAATATTTAATTATTTGTTAACTATTTTTGTCATTTCATTAGTCATTTTCTGTGCTTTTGTTATTTGTATTAATTGTTTGTAATGTCTGTTTAGTCTTAATTTATTTTTTATTTTAATTCTAGTCATTTTAGTACTTCACCTTAAACCTAATTTTGTTCATTGGCCAATGCAACAATTTTTATTTTTAATCTTTTTATCTAATATTTATTTTTGCTTTATTTTAGTCAACAACAGCACTTAATAGTTTTATATATTTATTTTTTTATTTTAGTAGTCAACTTAAACTTTTTTTTTGATATTTGCCCAAAAAACATTAAATTTTTTTAGTTTGTTTTTCATCTAATATTTAACTATTAGTTAAATATTTTAGTCATTTTATGTGCTTTTATTTTTGTTATTTTTATTAATTGTTTTTAATGTCTAATGTCTCTTTAATGTTTGATGTTATTTGCCAAGACAACTATTTTTTAATTTACATTTTCTGTCTATTTAAACTAATTAACTAATAATTAAATATTAGACCAAAAACATAAACTTCAGAAAAAAGATGTTATGTTTATTAGTTGTTTTTAAGTGTCTATTTAGCAAAAATTTATTTTATTTTAGTAATTTTGATACTTCACCTTAAACTTACTTTATTTGACTTATTTGCCTTGAACTTAAAAAAAATTAAGTTTATGTTTTTTGTCTAATATTTAATTATTTTTATATTATTTTATAATTGTTTATAATTGCTCATATTTATATAAGCTGTTGTTACGTACTTGAGTGCACTTCATATTTTTAATACATGAAGTTGTCTTCAGTCATTAAAATGAACATTTTGGGTTTCATTTTAGAAGCGCAGAGTATTTGTTCTGGTTGTCACTATTTTATAGCCGGATAAACTCAGATTTCCCTGCATTTCATGGATGCTTAATGGACAGATCTTTCTGACAGTAAAGAGAAAAGCACCTATAGAGGAAACATGTGGTAGTAAAGAGGCTCGCATGTTCAATAATTCACATCCATCTGTAGCTCTGCGCTGGGTTAAAAGGGTCAGCTGACATCAGCAGCAGTGAGATGAGAGGAGAGACAGCCCACTACAGGCACGTTCACACACTGTACAGATGACAAGGTCAAAGGCCACGGATAAGCTTTACAAAGTCTTGACTCCTCTGAGTGCTCTTTTTGCTGGAGTTAGCTATTTTCAGTACGCTGCTGAACAAATGCTCCTGTTTAAATTCACAGCACATTATGCACACTCAGTGGCCATTTATGCTTAAAACAAGAAAAATATCTGACAATGGGGTCAAACTTTGTACATATGATATAACATTTTTCGAAAAATATTTTCCATGTCTTAATATTGTGTCATTTTGCATCTCTGGTAAATGTACCAGTAAAAAGTTTTTGTACAATAAGATTTTTTTATGTTTTTTTTAAAGAAATCTTTTCTGCTCACCAAGCCTGCATTTATTTAATCCAAAGTACAGCAAAAGCTGTAATATTGTGAAATATTTTTACTATATAAAATGTCTGCTTTCTAGTTGAATATATTTTAAAAAATGTAATTTATTCCTTTGATCAAAGCTGAATTTTCAGCATCATTACTTCAGTCTTCAGTGTCACATGATTCTTCAGAAATCATTCTAATATTCTGATTTGCTGTTGAAAATGGTTGAGTTAATTTTTTTTTATTTTAATTTTAAAATTAATTTTTTTAGAAATGAATACTTTTATTTAGCAAGGATGCTTTAAATTGATCAAAAGTGATGATAAAGACATTTTCAATGTTACAAAAGATTTATAAATGCTGTTCTTCTGAACTTTCTATTCATCAATGAAACCTGAAAAAATTCTACTCAGCTGTTTTCAACATAATAATATGATAATAAATGCTTTTTTTTTAGCAGCAAATTAGAGTTCTGAAATATTGGATGTGACTGGAATAATGATTTTAAATCACAGGAATAAATTACATTTTAAAATATATTCAAATAGAAAACAGTTATTTTAAATATTAAAAATATGTTAAAGTTCTACTGTTTTGCCATTCTTTAGATCAAATAAATGCTTGGTGAGAAGAGATTTCTTTAAAAAACATTAAAAATCATACTGTTCAAAAACGTTCTTGATTTAAAAAAGTTTAGATATTTGTGCTGGAAAACAAGACAGAAATTTTTGCTGTGTATTTTTCAGATCTGTCACTCTTACAGCACTTTCATATTAGGCCAGTATATTCACTGTAAGGCTCTTCTGCCTTCCAGAGCAATTTAATATCCTCACATTCTACTGAATAAGTAATCGAAACAAAACTGCATGCAGTTTTAAATTAACCAGATCCATGAATAATAAATTAATTGATTCATTCCTTTAAAAAAATAATAATGGAGCGTTTTATGCAGATTAGATTCATCACTGTGTTGTGTGATTTAATTTGACATTAATTTCCTGGTGTCACGACTTGGTGGCTTCCTTCCTTTATATAGAATTTAAAAGAATACATCATGTACAATCAGCATTTCCAAAAAAAAAAAATGTAGCAATAGCCAAAAATATGGGTATGGGTCAAAATTATAGATTTTTCTTTTATTCCTAAAATCATTAGGATAATAAGTAAAGATAATGTTCCATGAAGATATTTTGTAAATTTCCTACTGTATATATATCAAAACTTAATTTTTGATTAGTAATATGCATTGCTAAGAACTTCATTTGGACAACTTCAAAGGTGATTTTCTCAATATTTTGATTGCACCCTCAGATTGAAGATTTTCAAATAGTTGTATCTCAACCAAATTTTGTCCTATTATAACAAATCATACATCAGTGGAAGCTTATTTATTCAGCTTTCAGATGATGTATAAATCTCAATATCAATTGGTTTTGTGGTGCATGGTCACATTTATGGAAGTATTGAAAAATAGTTATAAATATAATTCATACACCTTTTTTAATTTTTTCTTTTCAATTTAGGAATTAAAATTCATATTAATATTTTTTGTGCACTTCAATTTAAAAAAATAAACAAAGGTGGTTTCATCACCCTGTTGACTGTATAAGTCTGTAATGTTGGGTTTACTTATTTTAAATAATGGTAATCATATGTGCAGTATAGTGTGTATTGAAGGTGTTAAGAAAATATTGTATTTTTTTGGATATATAAACCAACAGAAATACAAAGATTGGATTTCTTGGCTTTTAAACTGGCTTTTTTAATGATTTGTACTTTTAAGAATATAAACAATTGTATTATGTATTTGACATACAAACAAACCACTAAAACCAAACACAGATCAACAAAAGCAACGAATAAAATCATAAAGCTAAATAGTTAGTACAATGGTAATATAACAAATAAATATAAACTAAATCAGTAAATAGACAGAAAACACAGAAAAGGGAGGGTGTTGCTTATAGCTAGCTATATTATATTTACAATAGCCATTATTATTTTTCCTCTTGCCACATGCTTGCTACTACTATGGGTTGCAATAATGCAAAAATATTCCTCATTTCTCAAAATAAATATCAATTTAAACTTTTTTGTTATTTTAATCAGTTGTTTTTTAGTTTTGATCTCAGTTTTAGTCATTTTAGTAGTCAACTTATTTTATTTTAGTTATTTGCCAAGACAACTTTTTTTTATTATTTTTTAAGTTTGTTTTTCATCTAATATTTAATTTAGTTATTTATTTTACTCATTTTCTATGTGCTTTTGTTAGTTTTATCTGTTGTTTTTTAATGTCTATTATAGCCTTAATTTATTTTTATTTCAATTTTAGCACTTCACCTCTAACTTATATTGAGTTACTTTGAAGTTTAACATTTTTTTATTTATTTGCAAAGACTATTTTTATAAATACTTTATTTATTTTATACTATTATTTAGTCTTTTAATCAAAAAGAAAAAAAAAACATTTTATACAAGTATACAAATTTTTCTTTCTTTAGTATTTTTTAACCAATGGTTATTCCTCATTTATCCTTATACATTCTCTTCCATTTTTTTAAGTTTATGTTTTTTATTGTGAATATTTAATAAATAATTTTAGTTATTTTAGTAATTTTATGAATTGTTTTTATGTCTGATTTGCCTTATTTTTTTTTTTTTCATTTTAGTCATTTTAGTACTCCATCTTAAACTTAATTTTGTTCAGCTGCCAATGCAACAATTAAAAAAAAAAATTCAATCTTTTTTAATCAACAACAGCATTTCTAATAATATTATATTACTTTAGTTTTTACCAACCTTTTCATGCAGTAAGTTTTTACTATTTTTTTACATAATTTATATTCCAAAGTGTATAAGTGTTCAAAATAGTTTTCAGAATATTAATTGTAAATAAATAATTCATAAATAATTGGATATACAATATATACTCTATTTCAGATTAATTAGATTTTTAGGTTACTAATCAAATGAAAGTAAATTTGTGCCGTTGATCATGTGATCTTTTTTATACGAAAGGTCAGATTTTCTGGAAACAGATCAGGTTTTGCACCTATAGAGGAAACATGGTAGTACAGAGGCTTTCTACTATGGGTTACAATAATGCAAAAAATTTCCTTATTTGTCAAAATAAATATCAATTTAAACTGGATTTTGCTTTTCTTGTCATCAACTTTTATTCTTTTTATTCTTGCAGTTTTCCCAGACTTTTTTCTAAAACAAATTGCTCATTTTTTAAACTAATGATGCATATCCAAATCAGTTAGGGACAAGAAAATATCTTGCATGCATAAGTCTGGTGACTTTGCAAACAGTATGTTGGTAGACGGTGGGTGTTCCATACGCACATAGTTACCCGATTGCGTGAGGCAATGTGAAAAGCTGCCAGACTCAAGCTTTGTGAGTAAACAGCGTCTGGGCATAGTAATGTTTATAGAAGTGTCAGTTCCTTCTTTACATAATGTCTGTTGTAGAAACAAGATGTGATTTCCTAATAAACTTAGCTGTAGGGAATGTGTAGGAGGTCTTGAAAACCATTTAATCTCCCTTTTGCAAGAAAACAAACTAAATGTGAATTGAAAAAAGCTAGTAGTGCATATATTTCGTCACAAGCATTACTATGTTCCTAGTTGTGTTCTCTTTGTACAATACGGTTGTTCATGACAAATGATTGCATCTATTTTGCATAAAGTTTATGAGAATGACAAGATTTTGAAGGAAAGCCTTCAAAGAGCCTAATTTAGACTCAAGACACTATTTCTGTCCTGCCTTCAACCTGCAGATTTGAACTGATGAAAGTTTAATTTGAAGCCAAGCATTAGAGATGTTTAGAATTACATAAGCGATTTACCATTCCAAGACATTTCAAAGGTGAAAAGAATGATTTTTGTATTAGGGATTCAGTGCAATTCTGTTGAGCCCTCACACTGTATGTACTATGATGGTCGTGAGATGATGTTGTTGCCAGGGGAAACATCATCCTCTGGCAGCCACCTCCAAATTACTTGCATACATCCTGCCAACATGTTTTGCTGAACAACACAATGCAGTTGAAGCAATTCAGAATCAGAATATTTGCCACGTACATTTGTACAAGTAACCTTATACATGCAATGCTTATCAATTAATGATAAACAACTTGGGGCTAAATGGTTATCAGCTAGTTCAAAAAACACTGTTGAGTCATTCCGTGTCAAATTTTTGATTTTGCTAATTAAGGAAAGATAGACATGTATAGCGATGAAAGCCAAAATATTAAACGTCATTGATGAATATTTACCGAGTAATCCACTATTTTGTAGAGGGAGGTCAAAAAGGCAATCACCTGAGATTCAGAGTCAAGTTATAGGGGGTTAAAAATGACTTCAAAAAGATGGCAGCATCATTATCTTATTTTTAGAAATATTGGTAGTTCTGGCAGGAAAATCTGTTGACTTAAGCAATCTTTGTTGCATTATGTGCCAATGGTGACCATTCAAAAATTGGCAAACAGCACTTTTCCTCAGTTTTCCTCCTAAGTTTGCATGTCTGTAACTCAAGAAGTATTAAACATATCGTAATGCCCTTTTAGATATTGGGTCTCGATAAAGTTTCCATTTGGCATCTTTATTTTTAATGCCCTCTGCGATTCTGCTCCAGAGATATTGAAATTTCAATATCGCTCCAGGAGTAAATAGATAAACTGTACACGTTTTCAGTGGTCAAAAGCCAAATGTGGCTCAGTTTGCTTTTTTTTTTTTTTAAAGAGGAATGTCTGAGGAACAAATAATGTTGAAACTAGAGATGCATCTTGTTTCTTTCTGTCAAGACAACTGCATTGAACATACCAGTCTGAGTGCCGTAAATATTCTTTTTCCAAACAAGATACAATTCTAATTTCAACATTATTTCTTCTTAGAATATTGTTTTTTAAATAAAATAAGTATCAGCTGTACACAAAGTGACCATCATTTGATTTTCGACCACTGAAAATGGGTAATATTTATTTATATTATATTATATAATATATATTCTGATTGGTGCTTAAAAACATTTATTATTATTATGTTGAAGACAGCTGAGTAGAATTTTTCAGATTTCATTGATAAATAGAAAGTTCAGAAGAACAGCATTTATCTGAAATAGAAATCTTTTGCAACATTACAAATGTCTTTATCTGGACATGAAGCCCCATTGAGATGCCCATATCTCTGGGAATGAATGATGTAGGGCCTTGAAAATTAAGATTCTAAAAGACATGTTTAGGAAGAACTAGAATCTAAAATCATATTGTGATATCTTTATTATGTCTTGAGTTATAGGCACGCAAACTTTGGAAAAAGAATATTTATGGCACTCAGACTAGTATATTCAATGCAGTTGTCTTGACAGAAAGAAACAACATACATCTCTAGACATTCCTCTTTTAAAAGAAAAGATGTATCCTATTTTTGCAAAAGGAAATTTTGTTAAGACACAATATCTAAAAGGGCATTCAAATATCTTTAATACTTGAGTTACAGGCATGCAAACTTTGGAGAAAAACTTGAGAAGTGCTGTTTTCCCATTTTTTAATGGTCACTATTGGCACATAATGCAACAAAGATTGCTAAAGTCAACAGATTTTACTAATAGAAAAACCAATCTCTGTGTAAAAGTATAATGATGCTGCCATTTCTGCCAATTCATTTTACCACCCTGTAACTTGACTCTGAATCTAAGGTGAAAATGGCCATTTTGACCTCCCTCTACAAAAAAGTGGATTACTCGGTAAATATTCATCCATGATATTTTATATTTTGGCTTTCATCACTATACATGTCTATACGTCTAAATGACCACCATTACTTATTATATCCATAAGGTGTTTTGAATGCAACTTGTACAATATAATACTAATCTTGTTTTGTTGTCCTTCTCTCTTGCAGGGAACCTTAACCTAAACAAATTTAATGGGGAAAATTAGAAGAGTCTCATTAAGATGACACGCACAGATCCACCTGATATACTAGTATCAGCAGTGTATCAAGATATTAAAGTGAATTCCCTCTTGGACCACTCCAAAGCCTGTCATCCCTCAAAACAATGTGATTCCCCATCCATCAGCAAACTGGAGAACACTCGAAAAAGCAAAAGCAAAAAGAGGCACTGCCGTAGCTTTGACACTGAGTCTATGGACAAACCCCGATACCATACAATAGCAATGGAGTACCCATACCGAAGGGCTGAAAGGTACGCGGCCAATCCAGAGGTTGCCTGGAATGCCTTAGGCCGCCAACAAGGGCATGGACTCCACCGGTTTTCTTCCCCAGACATTTTTAGCTACCGTCTCACCTCCCAGCCAATGACTGCTGAGATGCCTGGTGAAATTGCTGTGACAGAACAAAAGAGGAGGACTAGATCTAGAAGTGCCTCACGGGTTCAGACCAGCCTAACTCCTGTATCTTTTGATTCCTCCCCTCCAGTAGCCAGGAGAGGCCGGGAATCTCAAAGGGCGCATCGAAACACTCAGCCAAGACCAGAAGTTTCCCCAAGAAGAGAGTCTTCCTACGTCACCACGAGGGCACACGTCAATGAAGTACATCCCATCAAACTGCAGCCGCAGAGGAGTGATACCACCAGGAATTCCCCTGTATATGTGCCTGAAGGCCTTGAGGAAGGAAGGCCAGAGAAACCTGCTACTAGTCCTCACGTTCGGTGCCGGATGGACATCAAGCCAGATGAGTCGGCCATGCAGCAAGGAGGCCGAAAGGCAGCTACATCTCATGTGGAGATACCGTGGCAAAAGTATCCCAGCAGTGGCAATCGGAGTCTGACAGTGCCTCGTCATTTCTCCAGTTCCAGGACACCAACTCCCACAGAATCCTTCACGGGAGACTACAGGCAGGCGTACCAGTATTCCCAAAGTATGCCAAATAGCTACATGCAGCCTATGGAGATCCCTTTACAAAAGGTGGTCTCACCACGGGAGCCAAGGGAACACTATGGACGAGAACGAAGGGCTCATTCGAGCCCCAACGTGCCAACTAAATTCTTCTATGCAGAGGATTTGGGGAAATATGGAACTTCAGCTCCTTCAAGGACTTATTATCAGGATGACCGATACAGCATTCCTAGCCAACCCTACTCACCTAAAGTACAATATGTACAAGATCCAAGGACTCACATTGTTCATACTGTACCTTCCCGGTCATATTTCGCAGAAATCGACCCTTATCATTACACTGGACAGCCTGTGTACCCTAAAGCCTATGCTGCAAGTGAGCCAGGGGCGTATATAATACAGACACCTCCAGCAAGGACTTTCTACGGCGAAGACCCAAGGACATATCAGATTCAAACGGCCCCTCCTCGGATCTTCTACATGGCCGACCCCTACACTCCAACAATGGAGCATCATATTCCCGCAAGGGCGTATTACACCGAAGGAAGACGGCATGCCCGTGTGGTGCAGCCGCAATCAGAGGACTGGTATGGCTCTGAGGCGTCCGGCTACTCTAGCCACTACCCTTCCTCGTATGTCTCACAGGTTACGCCCACAAGAGTTCGACAAGAGCCAAAGCTCACAACTTGGTATGCCAACCCATGCATGGAGCCAGCAAGAACCGTAACAGACCCAAGACCGTACTCAAGATCTTGGGATAACATCCTCGATACCCACGTCGAGCGGGAACAGCCCGTACCTCGAGGTAAAAGCGATGAGAATCTTCTTTGTCAGGGGATACAAACCTCAAGTGAACGACCAAAACCAGTGGTTGTCAACCTTTCCAGCTCACCGAGGCGCTATGCTGCACTGTCCTTATCTGAAAACTCTCTAATTGACAAAAGTCCAACTGAGGCAAGGAGCTCTTCAAGTAAACTCTGGTTTGTCACGCCTGAGATTACCATCACAGACAATGATATCAGACCAAGCAATCTTAGTAAATCAGAAGCGCGCTCTGCAAGCTGGGATGTGCTGGATTCAAAAAGTGCCCCAAATCTTGAAGCCCCTCAACGTGAAGCGAAATCCCGCTCTGGAGAATCAACCAAAGAGAAAGCACACAGCAGCACATCCCTACAGCAAAGTTTAGAGCAGCTCGATGAGCTTCTAGCTGACCTCGTCATCGACTACAAGCCTCCAGCCAGGAGGACAAGCGAAGACTTGCTTGATCAACTCAAAAAGCTCATCGATGAAGAAGAAGCAGTGTCTTCAGCGAGAAGGGATTCTGAAAGTGGCATGCCCCTTGACAAACAACCCACTTCGATAAAAATAGATCCTGACACATTAAGAGACACTGATGGGAGTTGTGACGGCCTGAGAAGTACGGAAGAGTGCTCCCCTGACCAGAGTCCGGATGAGGACGACACAATGATGTGTTCAAACAATAAATGCCGTCGGACTGAGACCTTGTTTAATGCCTGCCTCTACTTTAAGTCCTGCCACAGCTGCTATACCTACTACTGCTCCCGCAACTGTCGTCGCGAAGACTGGGACATCCACAAGGAGAGCTGCCTCTATGGGAGAATCGGTAGTGTGTGTCGCCACATTATCAAGCACTGTCGAGAAACCACAGAGGTCCATAAAGCTTTCTCCCGTATAGCCAAAGTGGGATACCTATCTCGGGGCAGGGGTGTCTTGTTTTTGGGATTTCCAAATCCAGGTTCGTCCACCAATTTCCTTCAGTTTGGACTTGAAAGTCTACTCATGTCGCCAACGTACTTATCTCTCCGCGAGCTGGAGAGCTTCAAGGATAACCTTGGGGAATATTGCAAGGAGCTCCAAGAGGCGGGAAAGGAATATGACCCTAATGAATGTTTCCTCTTGAATGTATCCATCGCTGTTGGTGATCAAGTGCCTGACGGACCATCGCCAAGGGTCCAAGCCCCAACCGTCCGGAAATTTGCCAAGATCGCTCTTGCCTCCTACAGCCCAGAAAAAAAGGTCCATCGGAAGGAAAGCGACATGGAGACGTTGATCCTGACCCCGCCGCCAGGCATGGCCGACATTGACAAGGAAGGTGAGGAGGGAAGAAAAGCCCGCGAGATCTGCTTCATCAACATTCAGCGGGAGTTGAGGATACGTGGAGTGTTTCTTCGCCATGAGTATCCCAATGTCTACCAAAAGCTCTGTGAGTTTGTGGAGAACAACAGGAGGTTCACTCCCACTACTATTTATCCTATTGATAAAAGGACCGGCAAGCAGTTCATGTGCATGATAATGGCAGCCTCTGAGCCACGAACTTTGGACTGGGTAGCCAACCCACATCTCCTAGATGACATTATTTAAAAAGTGCACCTTTTATATATCAAAGCATAGATCTCACTATAGTACATATCTAAATATATCAAGCTTATTTGTTATACATGTTTGTAGATATGTATTTTGTTAACAAGAAAAAAAAAATGTATTCATGTCCGCAAGGTCAGTATTATTCAATGTTGGAATATTGCCCATCAGATATTGAATATGAGTAATTCACACTGTTTATTCATCGACTTGATATCTAGTCCCAGGATTTGATCATTTATGCTTCACTGGCAATTACTGCCATTCGTTTCTTTGTAGCAATTCTCTTTTGATATTCCTTAATTGTTCATGAAGAAAGAGAGAAAACAAAACAATCTTTATTTATTTTGGCAGAATTACGTACGTATTTACGTCAGAGCTGAATATTTTTTCCTATGCAAAAAAATGACCAACATTGTCCCGCAAAAATGTTGAAAAAGTTTTGGCTAAAGAAATATAATACTGTATTTCTTTTTATCACAAAAAATAATGTGTATTTTTATTGATATGTTAATATATTATATTATATTTATTATTTTTTTATTATATTATATTATATGTGTCCCTGGACCACGAAACCAGTCATAAGTCACACATATATTTGTAGCGATAGCCAAATGGGTTAAAATGATTGATTAATAAGTGAAGATCATGTTCCATGAAGACATTTTGTAAATTTCCTACTATAAATATATCAAAACTTAATTTTTTATTAGAAACATGCATTGAACTATCGACTTCACTTCAGCTTTAAAGGCGATTTTCTCAATATTTTGATTTTTTTTGCACCCTCAGATTCCAGATCTTTCAAATAGTTGTATCTTGGCCAAATATTGTCCTGTCCTAACAAACCATAAATCAATCTAAAGCTTATTTATTCATCTTTCAGATTATGTATAAATCTCAATTAAACAAAAATGGACTCTTATGACTGGTTTTGTAGTCCAGGGTCACATATTATATTATATTATAAACATACAATTTAAAAAAAAGTACTTAATGCAGAGTAGAAAGTAGAAACCGTACATACAAGGGGCCGTGGATTATCCACGGTCTATTAAATGTACTTTGAGGAACGGGTTTAATTAAAAAGAGAGCTGCTTAGAATTAAGCACCACCTAGAATTTCGTGCTCCAACCTGGTAAACTCATTTTCGTGAATGGTTTACGTAATTTAGGTTCTGATTTAATGAAGTAATTGGTGCTTTTATATATGTTTAGTAGAATTACTTGAGCAATAACGAACTTGAAGACAAAACCTGGAAAATAGTGGTATCAGTGATGTGCTGCACATTAGGTGTTGGCCGGTACTGTTCCATCAGAAACACTGTGAACTGAGATATCTCTTATATGCGTGTCATTGATAGAGTTTCCTTGTGATCTCCTATTAGACTTGGAAATATTTTAGTAGTTGTTAAGATTATGAAGGATACGATATGATGCGACTAGTTTCGTCTGTAGAAAAATGGTATCAGAGTTGCTGTATGCTACATTGGTTATTAAGCTTGAAAAAATAGTTTTTGTGTGTGGTTTTGTTTTGCACTTACTGGTTCATATTTAGATTTCAGATGCTACAATACAAATGCAACGTGGTAGCAAAACAGCACTGATTCTTGAGTTACTGCACAAAACGGTGCACATTTTTATCTGCCTGGAAGAAAAAAATGAATACATGCAAAAAGACAAGCTCAGATGTTTAATTTCTGTCAACAGATGCACTGACAATCTGTTTAAAACCATCCTGTATTATCAATTCATTCATAAAGTGTAATGCTGGATTTATTCAAAAGTATTTGACCTAACAGTACATGTTTTTATCTGTTGGTGCTGACATTGGAAAAAAAAAGGTTCGTGTAACCTGTTTTGTCCCAGTACTTAAGAATCAGTGCGCTGATACCTGTAAAACTATCATGCACTTGCATTTTGCTCCTATTTCATGTCCAAAGCGGATTTTTCCTTGAATGTCCCAGTTATACTTTGCTTGACAAATCTGTTTGGTTTACTTGATGAATTCATGTCACAGCACAACCCTGCACACAAGTCTGAACTCAGAGCACTGGCAGAACTACTATAGCACACATTCAGGTGTTTTTTGTCCTGGCAGAGTGTACATATACAGTGGTAAACCGAAGGAAATGATTGCATGTGATTCTATTTTTTCTATATCATTACATTAAAATAATTAACCTGCCTGAATATTTGATATTTGAAAATATGCTGTATATGAGGGATAAATTATATAGTAAAATATATGAATATATATAAATATATATATAGTAGGAGTGATATTTTTCAAGATCAATGTGTCGACCATCGCTGTTATGCTGAAAACAAACGAGACAAAGACACGGTCTCACAGAGAAAAAGAAAAAACGTAAAAGCTTAAATAAAAAAAGACGTGTCTTTGAAATAGTTTGAGCTGATTCTGATCTTGTGTGATTCTCTCAATGTTATGGCTCCATCATGTGGTGTGTTATAGGATTTTACCTTTGCTGTTCTTTTCGGGATTCCTTTCACCATGTGACACCTTACAAACCTTTTAGTCAGACGAGCGCCATGTTTAATTTTTGACAGGAATGAAAATGAGGCCTGAAGAGAGACTGAAATACAGAACGTTAAATGGATTGTACATAACAAAAACAAAACAAAAATGGACTAAACAAAAACGTTGTGAGTTAAAATTACATGATCTATAACGTTTATACAATGCGCGCCATTATAAACACTAACGTGTTCGTCCGTGTTAAATTCAATATGGCGTCTAACGTCTAATCTGAGTAAGGCGTATTACAATTCTTTTCTTAAGAAAATTTAGTTTTTATCTGTTAGTATTTTTCCATTTTTTTGTCTTTAGTAAGAAACTTTAATAGGCTACAAAACACCTTTTTTAAGCAGAACACAAGTTCAACAGTTGAAGCCATGACGTCACTTGTTATTGTCTCAGTGTTTGACCTCCAGAGGGCAGCGAAGCGCAAGTTAAAATGCTTAGTTGTTTACATGAACATTTGACCAAGGCTTGTGTGGACCACTAAATATAAAGGCTATGTTTGGAATAGTCTACAAGAGAAAATAGTAGTTGGATTTTAAAAAATGACCCCATTCAAAAGTTTTCATATGCTTGATTTTTAATACTGTGTTGTTACCTGAATGAGCCACAGCTGTTTTTTGTTTGTTTGTTTAGTGATGTTAGTTGTTTACGAGTCCCTTGTTTGTCCTGAACAGTTAAACTGCTCACAAATTCCCAAAATTCTGCATTTTTTTTTTTTTTTTTTACCCTTTCCATCAATCCATCTTTTCACACTGAGGACAACTGAGGGACTCATATGCAACTACAAGAGAAAGTAATAGTTGATAGTTTGATTCTTAACACTGTTTTGTTACCTGAATGATCCGCAGGTGTTTTTTTTTTATTTGTTGTTGTTTAGTGATAGTTGTTTTTGAGTCCCTTGTTTGTTCTGAACAGTTAAACTGCCTGCTGTTCTTCAGAAAAATCCTTCAGGTTCCACAAATTCTTTGGTTTTCCAGCATTTTTGTGTATTTCAACGCTTTCCAACAATGACTGTATGAATTTTGAGATCTGTCTTTTCACACTGAGGACAACTGAGGGACTCGTATGCAACTATTACAGAAGGTTTAAATGCTCACTAATGCTCCAGAAGGAAAAAAACATGCATTATGAGCTGGGGGTGTAAACTTTTGAACAGAATGGTGTGTACATTTTTCTTTTTTTTTTGCCTGAATATCATATTTTTTCGTTTAGTGCTGCCCTTCAGAAGCTACAGAAGATACATGTTCCCAGAAGACAAAATAAGTTAAATTTACCCTGATCTTCAAATTCCAAAAGTTTTCACCTCCCAGCACTTAATGCATGGTTTTTCTTTCTAAAGCATCAGTGAGCGTTTGAACCTTCTGTAATAGTTGCATTTGAGTCCCTTAGTTGTCTTCAGTGTGAAAAGACGGATCTCAAAATCATACAGTCATTGTTGGAAAGGGTTCAAATACACAAAAATGCTGGAAACCAAAGAATTTGTGGGACCTGATGGATTTTTCTGAAGAACAGCAGGCAGTCTAACTGTTCAGGACAAACAAGGGACTCATGAACAACTATCACTAAACAAAAAAACACAGCTGTGGATCATTCAGGTAACAACACAGTATTAAGAATCAAGCGTATGTAAACTTTTGAACGAGGTCATTTTTATAAATTCAACTATTATTTTCTCTTGTAAACAACTTTGATGTGAAATATCTTATTCAGGTCAGTACTAAATAAAAAAAAAAATAACATGCATTTTGTATGATCCCTCTTATTTTGGTAAAATAATTAACATTTTGTTTTCAATTCTAAGTGCATAATGCATGGCATCCAAGATTTCTCCGGTCAGTGTGTTCAAAAGCGTATGCACTGCAAAAAATGATTTTCTAACAAGTTAAAATTATCGTCTTGTTTTTAGAACAAGCAAAATAATCTGCCAATGGGGTAAGCAAAAAAAACTTATTTCAAACAGAAAACAAGATTATTTTTCTTACCCCATTGGCAGATTATTTTGCTTGTTTCAAGCAAAAACACACTTAATTTTGACTATTTTTTTTTCTGAAAACAAGACAATAATTTTTACTTGTCTAGAAAATCCTTCTTGATTTAAGAATTTTAAGATATTTTGTCTGGAAACAAAAAAAAAAAATTATAAAAGCATTTTTGCAGTGTGTGCTTGCAGAAGTAAATATAAACACCTGTTCAGTTTGCATGTGTCGCCTCTAGACGGCAGTCAGTTTCCGTCTGAAGAGCTGCTACTGCTAGAAAACCGGAGGACATCAGGGAAGAAAATGACTACGAGAAAATGCATTTTACTGCTCCAGGCTGCCTGATATAAATCAAACGAACATGTGGCTTTATGAATGTGGCTCTTGGTCTATATTGCTCCATGTTTTGCTGAATGGCCCTGGTGCTGTATTAAAACATTCAGAGTCACAAAGCCTAGTGCAAATCACCACACAATATCAGACTATTAACCTTGTCATTTTTTTTAGTTTATTTTAATGAAAGACACAATTACTGACACAATAAATTATATATTATTGTGTTTTGGTAATGACAAATTTGATTCAAAAATACAACAAAATCTCATAAATCACACTTGAAATATTGTTAAAATTATCATTATTATGATTTACTTCTGAAAATGTCTTAATACAATAGAAAAAATATATTTACAAGGAAGATCTAAGGAAAATCTTAATAGGTCAATATAACCCTTCTTATTAAATTATATATTATTGTGTTTCAGTAGTGACAAATTTGATTTAAAAAACAAAATCTCATAAATCACAATTGAAATACTGTTGAAATTGTCTTTATTGTTGATTTACCTCTGAAAACTTTTTAATAAAATAGAAAAAATATATATTTGATTTAAATTATAGTTTGATTTAAATTAAATACAAATTTGATTCAAAATACAACAAAATCTCATAAATCACACTTGAAATAAAAATGTTCTTCTTATTATTAATTTACTTTTGAAAGCTTCTTAATAAAACAGAAACTATATATATATTTATATTTATATATATTTAAGGCGGATGTAAGCAAAATCTTAATAGGTCAATAAAACCCCTCTTATTAAACTATATATTGTGTTTAGGTAGTGACAAATTTGATTCAAAATACGAAATACCAAAAAAAAAAAATCTCATAAATCACACTTAAAATATTGTTAAAATTGTAATTATTATTGATTTACTTCTGAAAACTACTTAATGGAAAAAAAAAAAACATTTACAGGATGTTTATAAGATGTACGGAAAATGTAAAATTTGAAAAAAGCAAAATGTAAGCAATTTGATTTAAAACAAAATACAAAAAAATCTCATAAATCACACTTGAAATATTGTTAAAATTGTCATTATTATTGATTTACTTTTGAAACTTATAATATATAATATATATAATTGATAATTGCAAACATTTTTTGTATTTTGAAAATGAGCCATTATTTAATGAAAGCTGTCACTCCATAATTCAAAAATGCTTAGAACAGACAGAAAATAATAGATTTTTTAAAATTTGGGGGGAATAAAATGTATAAAATCAAGCAAATTATAAATAAACAAATCCCTCTGTAAAATCCTTCAGGATATAGACAGGAATAAAAGTGTAAATTTTGGTGTGTGCTACTGAAGTGGAGATTTATGGCTCATTCTAGGAGAAAAAACTCATTTTGAGAAAAAGGCCTTTAAAAATTTGGATTGTAATTCAAATCTGTTGACACAAATAGATAAAGTGCTATAAAAGGAAGACTTAACAGTGTCTTTTGGATGTTTTCTTTCCGCTAGTCTGAAAAAACACTTTAGGAAAAAGCAAAAAGCCCAAAATCTCAAACTTGACAGGTGCATGAAAAAACTGTTAAATGAAAACAATGACACTAAGACTGAGTGCATCAACATTCAAAGCGAGTGGATTGAAAGGCAGACTACCATCAAAGCAATTGCACTCGGCAGAACACAAAATGTACGGTGTGCGAAAGCCAAACTGACACCGTCTGGAAAGAGTCCAGTGAGGATGCAGAGAGACGCCGCAGTGCTGCAGAGCCAAAACAAGCATCGTGACAGAGCCGAGGAGATGTTCACAGCGCAGACACCGGAGAAAGCAAAAACAAGCCTCTTTTCTCCTGCAACAACTGAGAAAATCCATCCCCGGCTCCATGACTTGTCACTACGCGTTAAGTTTATTGTCTCGGTTGTGGCGAAGTCTCGGGATATTTTTAACCAGTGTCTATCTCCGTTTCTCATGGAGGGCAGAAAAAGATCTCTCAGGGGCCACAGCTGCAGAGGAACCTCAAGACAGAGGCGTCTGTAAGGATGTGTCCTCTGCCAGCTGGGCTCTGATTCCCAGTGTTTAACCCCAGAGGCCAGACGTTACCTGTTGTTGAAGTGCTGCTGCTGCTGCTGCTGCTGCTGCTGCTTGCATCCTTTCTAAACGAAGTCGATTGGCTCGTTGGTCTTTTTCATTGCACTGCAAAGTGAAATACAATCTGTGGTTTGCTAAACAGCATTCATGCAGCTGATCTTGGGGCAAATACAATGGAGGTCTTCATTTTCTGATGAATTTCCAGATCCTTGTTTAAAATAGAAACTGTGAGGGAAAGATAAACTCATTGATCAAAAAACAGATATTGGAAATGCAGACAAAAACAACTGAAAAAAATGTAAATGTTGAATCTACTGCAACAACTAATATTTGCAAACAGAACACAAAATTAACATCAAAACAAAAACATTGACTTTTGCGTTACAGAAAGGTAAAAACCAAACAAAACAAGACTCAATGGCATCAACATGCATTTTATATTTCTAACATATAGCCTAATTTTAATCTATAAATATATAGTAAGTACCTTATAATTTTTTCATAAATATGCTATACATATCAAATTTACAATTGCCACAAAAAGTTTACAATTTAATATACAAAAGCTATACATACTATAAATGATACTATAATTATGTGAAAAAAGAAAAAAATAACATGCACATTTTAATTAATTTTAAATAAATTTTGATCTACAAATATATATATAAAGTAATTTACAAACTTTACAAACATTTACATACTACAACGTACTACAATTATAAGAAAAAAATAATATATACATTTTAATTACTACAAAATAAATTTTTATATATTATTTTATTTTATTTATATTACAGCATTAATCATTTGAATTAGCTTAAGTTTTTTAAATATTTTTACACCAAAATAAAACTATACTAGTAAAAAATATATAGCCTAATTTAATCTATAAATATAAAGAAAGTACATAATTTACCAACTTATATATAAATATATGATATACAAATATAAATATAATTTATAAAATAATATAAAATATAATAAAAAATATAATTTTAATTGCCACAAAAGTTCACAATTTAATCTAAAAAAAGCTTCACATACTACAAATAGTATTACAATTTGAATGTGAAAAAGAAAAAAATAATTACAACAAAAATATATAAATACAAATGTGTGTGTGTGTATATATATATATATATATATATATATATATATATATATATATATATATATATATAGTAATTTTATTTTGTATTAAATTCTTTTTTTACACCATAATAAAACTATAGTAGTACCTGTAGAAAAAAAATAGTATGAGTATTTTTTGTAAACAATTTTAATAACTGAATTAAATTAAAATGTAAACATTTTGTAGTGATTTTTAAAAAATATTATTTTATTTATTATTTATATTACAGCATTAATATTTAAAATGAGCTATTTTGTAGTAAATTCTTTTCATATTCCAATAAGTCTTATTTACAACAAAAAGTCTAATTCTAATTTAATGTCACACACACACACACACACACATATATATATATATAATTTATATTACAACATTAATATTTTGAATTGGCTTGTAGTATTAGTATTAGAATGTTACCTTTGTTTAGTTGTAAATAAGACTTATCGGAATAAGTTTTTTAACTATTTTGTTGTAGTAATTGAATTGATATTTATATAATTTATACATTTAATATATTTGACGAGAAATTATTTTTTCTACTTCAAATTTTTATTTTTCATTTAGCGTTTCACTTGTCAAATCTTTGTACTTATTTGTGCAATTTCAAACCAATTTAGCTTAGAAATTGCTAGTAAATTAAATCCTACACCAAATAGTTTTTTGTGTTTCACTGCATATAAATATGAGCTGAAGCACTGAGTGCCGATGACTCCTCGTTCAGTTGGGTGTCTGGCTCTCTTGAGGCCTGTAGGGTTGGTGGAGCAAAGCAAACAAAATGTGACAGAGGAGAGACCCACACTAGCCGCAGGCTAACAAACGTTCTTGGCTTTGTATTAATGTGCAACAAAAAGATTTCTCTACATTATACAGAGACCAAACTCATTCAGTGATTGAAAGGAAGTGAACACCTTCATAAAGCTTTGCAAATAAAAGAAAATAGACGTTTTAGAGACTTTTTTGCTGTATAATCTTCATTCACTGATTGGGAATATCATGGTTGCTTCCTTGAAGAAGTGAAACTAACAACTTAACAGCACAAAACTTTATCCAGTACCCACTGTTATTATATAGTATTATTTTATTTGTTGTATAATTTTACTTATCATGATCATTTTATTTCTATTATAGTTTTAAAATGTTTGTATTATATTATTTATATAACAGCATTAACTAATATTTTGAGTTTACAAAGTTACAATTTGAGTTCATTTTATTGTAGTATGTTTTAGTTAAATTATGTGCTTGACATTATTTGTAATATTTATTTTTATACTTTCAGTCTTTCGGTTTTAATTTCAGTTTTAGTAATTTTAGAACTTCAAATTCAAAAATGAATATGAGAAAGTATTTTAACCACAAAAAAATTAATTCTTTTTTAAATAATTACTTGTGTTTGCTACTTACGTTACTAAATTTATTTTGCTAATTTACAATTTAAATGTTTAATTAAATTACATTTATTTTACTTTGCACCAAGTAGACAAAAAGTAACAAAAACGGTTTAATTATTTATCAAATTAGTTCAATTAGTTGCCATGGCAACATTTTAAATTTATGTTGAAGTAAAATTTAAATATAAATTTCAGATTAATTTATTCCAATTACTAAAAACTAATTTTATTATTATTTTTTTTTATTTTAATTAACAAAAACGCACATCAAGCCAAGTGCTTAAAAAAAGACAACATTTGGTAAATACAGGGTGCGCTGGACAACAAATCTTTAACGTTTTATCTTTTTTCCTTTTTTATCTTTTTTTAAATTATTTTATCTTGTTTTATTTTTGACAATAGATTCTTACATTCAGCAAAAAAAAAATAAATAAATAATAATAAAATAAAATAAAGACCACCATAGTTACATAGCATACAGGGACTGTATGAGCTAACAGTATTTGTTGCATTAAAAAAAACATTTAGGACATCCATTATTTTATTTTTTCAACTAAAAATTATTCTAAAATATATAACAATAATTAATTTTAATAATTAATTACATTTAATAATAATATATTTTTTGTACTAAACAACCAAATATTTTGGGAAATTTTCCATTATTTTGGAATCAGTTTTCAGTTTAAAAGTCAAGGATATCAAAAATGTATTACTTTACTGAAATATAAAATCAATGAGTAAAAAAAAAACATCGCATTTTTAATAATTGAGAAATTAAACTACTTGTCAAAAAAATATATTTTTAAAGAAATTAATGGTTTTACTTAGGATGCATTACATTAATTAAAAGTGACATTTATAATGTTTCAAAAACAGTGATTTACTATAAGTTCAACAAAAACAAATTTTTAAGGTCCTATTAAAAATTATTTTTTTTCCATATGAATAGTTTCATTAAATTATAAGTCAAGTCTAAACTAAAGCTAAACCAAGCTATTTTGAATCAATTTACGTTTGCTAAATAAAATACCTGATTACTCATCTGCTCTCTTGAATGAGCTTTATGTAAAAATGCATTCTGAGACTAGCTTATCTGTAAAAGATGCATGCAATGCTGCATTAGAATTTGTGCAAAAGAAGCGATCTTAAATGAAAACACAATTATGCTGCCTACCTTATGCAAAAGAAGACAAAATGATGAAAACCCAACAAAACAACACCAGGAGCAAACACATTGTAGTTCAGTCTTTAATTAGAAAATCTACTTATATACAGTATACATGTACTGTAGCAAATATTGATTCCATAGGCCGCATGATAACCCCCCTCCAGGTCATCGGAATATAAATAAAGTTTTATCTGAAATGTCTATCCAGCCGCTATCCCCATCATGGGAAAACGCACGCGCTCTCTCTTTGTCCATCCGTCAGCGCTGAACTGAGTATCAGCCATCGCTCTCCGGCTTTGACAGACGTAAAAAAAACGAAACAAAACAAGATCAGTCAAGACAACATGGCAGTCGGAAACCTGAGTCAGAACAGTTTTGGATAGAATGAACACCCTGAATCCAGTTTAACAACAGCAGCGTTTGAAGTGGAGTTATAGAGCGAGAGTTGGCAGGTTCGAAGCCTACGGACGCGGATGAAATGAACCTTTAACATTTATAAAGAAATGTGGCGAAGACAGTCATACATTCCCATTGCAGCCCGAGAGGACAGTCAGAATAAACCAAAACATCCGTCTAAAAGAGAGAGACGGCGATCGGTTCGTTATTTTAGATATATATATATGCAATCCAAAGATACAATGCAGAGGGGAAAAAACACATCACAGTAAAAAGTAGTTATTATTTCATATTTGATCATTAAAAATCTGTCATTTCTTAAACGAGTAGTTCACATCCAGAACAAACATTTACTGATAATGCACTCACCCCTTTGTCATCCAAGATGTTCATGTCTTTCTTTCTTCAGTCGTAAAAAAAATTATGTTTTCTGAGGAAAACATTTCAGGATTTCTCTCCATATAGTTTGAACTTCCAAAATGCAGTTTAAACGAAGCGTCAAAGGCCTCTAAATGATCTCAGCCGAGGAAGAAGGGTCTTATCTAGCGAAATTAGTTATTTTCTAAAAAAAAATAAAAAAATAAATAATAATAATATTTGTTTACTTTTTAACTGTAAGTGCTCATCGTGGTCTAGCTCTGTGTGAACCATGTATATTCCCGTTTATAACAGTTAGGGTATGTCGAACTCCCATCTCATTTTCTCTTTAAATTTAAAATTGTCCTACATCACCGTTTTACCTTTTTTTTTGGAAAGTGCGTTTGACCTTCTTTGCATGTTCACATTGTAAACACTGCGTTGGCACTTCTGCAGTGATTTTGTAGTTGGTGGAGCAAATGAGATGCGAGTTTTTCGACATACCCAAACTGTCTTTAACCAGAATACACAGAGTTCACGCAGAGCTAGAGGAGATGAGCATTTGAGGTTAAAAAGTATATAAATTGTCTTTTTTTTTTTTTTTTTTAGAAAATAACCAATCATTTCACCAGATAAGACCCTACTTCCTCATCTGGGATCAAGGGTTAGAGCCCTTTGAAGCTGCATTTAAACTGCATTTTGGAAGTTCATACTCGGGGGCACCATAGAAGTCTATTATATGGAGAGAAATCCTGAAATGTTTTCCTCAAGAAACAATTACTTTACAACTGAAGAAAGAAAGACATGAACATCTTGGATGAGAAGTACATTATCTGTAAATTTAAATTACAATTTATGTACTGTACTTTTGCAGCGATGTAGGACAATATTGAAGTTGAAGGAGAAAATCAGATGGGAGTTTTTTGACATACCCTAACTGTCCTGAAGTGGAATACACAGAGTTCATGCAGAGCTAGATTTGACATGCATTTAAGTTAAAAAGTATACACTAAAAAATGCTGGGTTGTTTTAACCCAACGTTGGGTTAAATATGGACTAACCCAACTGTTGGGTTAAATTTTTCAATTAAATTTTTTACCCAACAGTTGGGTTAGTCCATATTTGACCCAACGTTGGGTTAAAACAACCCAGCATTTTTTAGAGTGTATAAATAGTTTTTTTTAAGGAAGTTGAAACTCGCAGGCACCATAGAAGTCCACTATATGGAGAACATTCCTGAAATGTTTTCCTCAAAAAACAATTTCTTTATGACAGAAGAAAGAAAGGCATGAACATCTTGGATTACAACAGGATGAGTACATTTTCTGTAAATGTTGGTTCTGGAAGTGCACTCCTTCGGTGGTAAAAAGAGTTTCCTGACTTAAAGAAGTAGTTCACTTCTAAAACAAAAATTTACAGATAATGTGAGTTGTCATCCAAGATGTTCATGTCTTTCTTTCTTTATTCATAACGAAATTGTTTTTTTTAAAACATTTCAGGATTTCTCTCCATATAATGGACTTCTACGGCGCCCTGAGTTTGAACTTCCAAAATGGAGTTTAAATGCAGCTTCAAAGGGCTCTAAACGATCCCAGCTGAGGACGAAGGGTCTTATCTAAAATTTAAATACTTTGTAACCTCAAACGCTCGTCTTGTCTTGCTCTGCCTGAATTTTCCCGGTTTAAGCCAGTTAGTGCATGTTAAAAAATCTGCATTTTATTTTCTTCCTCAACTTCAAAAATTATTTCAAAATCATCCTACATTGCTGCAGAAGTAGCAAACCAGTGTTTGCAAAGTGAAAATGCAAAGAAGATCAAACACCCTGTACAAAAAAAGGTAAAACAGATGTAAGACGATTTTGAATTTCAGACCGTTTCTCGACATACCCTAACTGTCTTAAAAACAGAGTTCCAGCAGAGCAAGACAAGATGAGTGTTCTGGGTTAAAAAGTACATAAATTGTAATAAAAAAAAATAAATGACCAATCGTTTTGCTAGAGAAGACCCTTCTTCCTCAGCTGGGTTGGTTACAACTGCATTTGAGACCTAAGCCGCATTTAAACTGCAAAGTTCAAACTCGGGGGCACCATAGAAGTCCACTATATGGAGAACATTCCTGAAATGTTTTCCTCAAAAAACATTATTTCTTTGTGAGTGAAGACAGAAAGACTGAACATCTTGGATGACAATGGGTTGAGTACATTATCTGTAAATGTTTGTTCTGGAAGTGAACTACCCCTTTAACCTACTATCCTCCTCCGGTGGTAAAAAATAGTTTCCCGACTTAACCAGCGGACGCTTAAAATCTCAAAGAACGCATTAGCCTTTATTGATCTGTAGCAGGCACTGAAGTACTATGGCCAAAGAGGGTTTGTCATCAGACCCTGAATGCATTTGCTATATACAGTTTCGTTAAAAAACAAAACAAAACAAAAAATTGCGATCCCTTTATGCGTCAGTTTTTCGATGCGGTTTAAGTTAACGTCTTTGATACGGCTAATGCGGTTCGCTTGCTCTTTCTGGCTTGTAAGGTTCCGACTGCGTTTGTTTGGTGCGTGTTTTATGTACAGTTTGTTTGTAGGCAGTGGAAGTAAGTCTTTGACGCAAACAGCAGCAAGTTCTCGGTCCTTGGCATTCAGAGTCCAGCCGATGGTTTTGTCTGCTCTGGGCGATGGCTGTGGCTTCAAACGTTAATACAATTGTTCAATTAGATTGTTGGTTGGTTTTGCTAGTACATTCGAGTGACAGCAGAGAGCATTAGTGCTCTGATATGATTAAGGACCGTCAGTCCAGGAAAGGCCGACCTTGAGAGGCTGATTTCTCCATCCGGATGAGACGAACACATGTTTTCCTCTAAACTTCTCTTTGTATTTTCCCGTCTATCTCTTTGCCTCCGTTCACACAGGCCGTTTGGTTCAGAAAATGCTGATCGGTTTGGCCGCCAGCCCTACTGGCCCGACTTTTTGTCCTTCTGGAAACTGAAGCTCGTGCGACGGTTCAGTTTGCGTTGTTTCTGGGCAAAGTAATCCGCCCTTGATGTGCTTGCACGCGACTCCAGGATGTAGTTCACCTGGGAGAGGAAGAGGAAACGACACACTTCCTGTGAATGGGATCAAATGTATAAACAAAAATGCAGTAGGAACAAACCTTACCTTGAGCACAATCTCATTGACAGTAGCAGCATCACACTCGAAGTACAGGGCTTTGTAATCGTGGTTGCTTAGATATGTGAGCTTAAATATTGCATGACCTACAAAGAAAGAACAAAGGAATTATATTTAGCAAACAAAAAGACGTTCAATATACGTGTATGTGAGCTATATATGTTTAATAAAAAAATATGATACGTTACTTTTCCATATACATTTATGACAATTATGATGATGAGGATTTATTTATTTAAACAAACAAAGGTGCATTAATCATTTTAATAAATTTTTATTTTTGGAAATATTCCATTACGTTTGAATAACTTTTAAATAATTGAGGAAAATAATGATAATACATAAAATAAAATAAGATGAGGACAATCATTACTAGGGCTCTAAGAAATCTTTTTTTTTTTTCTAAATTCCGTTTTATTTTTATTTATTTATTTATTTTTGTTCAAATTTAGTTTTTATCCATTTTAATTTTTCTGGATTCATTTTTTTCTGTTTTTTTTTTCTTCTAGACTCTGTTTTAATGGTTAAATAAATAAAAAACAATGAATCAAAAAGCCTTTTTCCCCCTCTCAAATTTAATTTACCAAATTTTCCATTAATGTTCTAAGTGGATTTTAAATGCAAAAACAATTTTTTGTCTTGATAATTAAGTTAAATAATTTAGGTTAAAAAAATTATAAAATAGAATAAAATAAACAAAAAAAGTTTAAGTCAATTTTTTTTTTTCAAAATTAATTTTAATTTGAATTAAATAAATGTTTATTTTCAGGTTTTTTGTTTTTAATTTAGTTTTTATTTATTTTAATTTTTCTGGAATCCTTTTTTCCTTAATGTTCTGGATTCCATGGTTTGATGGTTTCATTAAATTATAATAAATGCATATTTAATTAATAAAAAAAAAATTTCACCAGAAATACTGTGTTGCCTTTAATTTTCTGTTTGTATATGAAATAACAGATAGATTTTTCTTAAAAGTAAGATTTTAATGATTTAAAAAGAAGTCTCTTATGCTCATCAAGGGTGCATTTACTTGGTCAAAAATACAGTAAAAACAGTAATATTGTGAAATATTACTACAATTTAAAAAACTGTTTTCTATGTGAATACATAGCAAAATGTAATTTATTCCTGTGATCAAATCTGAATTTTCAGCATCATTACTCCAGTCTTCAGTGTCACATGATTCATCAGAATTCATTCTAATATGCTGATTTACTGCTCAAGAAAATTTCAGATTATTATCAATGTTGAAAACAGTTGTGCTGCTTCATAATTTGTGGAAACTGTGATACATTTTATTCAGGATTCTGTATATAATTAAAATGCAACTTTTTTTTATATCAAACATAATAATTAATTTAAATATTTACTGCATCTTTGAATCTGAACACACAGGACACACAGAAATAAATGGCCCCGCTCCAAAAACGAACGGCATATCCCGACTGTGAGACTGGAGCGTTTCCAGGCGTAGTCGGAGCATCGGTGTGCGGCGCAGCGCCTGTGAGCAGACTTCAGCAATCTGTCTGCACTTCATCAATCACCGTTAGCAGCACGCGTCTGGAGAGCTGCGCTCGTGTCCCTGTCATATCCGCTAAGAAGAGATGTCTGCATCACTTACCAATGCAAACCTTACAGAAAGGCTGCGTAAATAGATTTTGTTTTCGGTAACGGAGTTCCCTGTAAGTGTAATGCAATATAAATCCCTTGGTGAGTTTGCAGCGCTACACTATATCTGTCAGTCGCCGGTGGTGTGGGACATCAAAAGAGCTTCTACATAAAACAGAGACACTTTCACTGAGGAGCAAAGAGAGGCAGTGCCTATTACTTTACTGAAGAGTACAATACTTTATATCTCATTTTTAATAATAAATCAATATATATACTTATTTGTCAAAAATATATATTTTTAAAGATATTAATTTTTATTCAGTAAGGATGCACTGATCACTGATTTAAAATGACATTTATAATGTTACAAAAATTTCAAATAAATGCTGTTCTTTTGAGCGTAATGTTTATCAAAGAATCCTGAAAAAATGTATTTATCCACAATAATATGAAGCAGCACAATAGTTTTTAACACTGATAATAACAAGAAATGTTTGCTAGGCAGCAAATCAACATATTAGAATGATTTCTGAAGGATTATGTGACACTGAAGCAGGGTTATTATAGTTAACTTTTAATAAAAAAAATAAAAATAAAAATGTTACTTAAAATAAATGTTAACCAGAATAAAATAAAATATAAAAAACTTTTTTTTATTTCAACATTTTTAATTTAACTAAAATAACCAAAACAGAAAAAAACTACTAAAATGACAAAAACTCAACAAAAAAAAAATACAAAATAAAAAAAAAATAAAAAAATAATAAAAACTTTATAGAAAGAAAGAAAAAAAAAAAACCTAAAATGACAAAAACCCAACAGAAAATATTAAAACTTTAACAAAAAAATAAAAACTAAATATAATATAAAAATATAAATAAAAAAATAACTACATAGCACTGCATCTAAATACTGACATAATGGCTGCAGAAAATTCAGTTTTGCCATCACAGGAATAAATTAAATTTAAGATATATTCAAAAAGAAAAGAGTTATTTTGACTTGTAATAATATTAGTGTTTTTACTGTATTTTTGATCAAATAAATGCAGCTCTGGTGAGCAAAATGACAAAATTAAAAAATAAATAAAATAAAAACTTTAACCAAAACTAAAACTAATTTAAAATTAATAAATTAAATTAATAAAAACTATATAGACATATTTTAAAAAACATCTAACCAAAATAAAAAAAAATAAAAACACAAAACACAAAAATAAAAAATTCAAAATATAAATAAAAACTATAATATCACTGTGACTGTAGACTAGCATTATGGCTGCAGAAAATTCATCTTTGCCATCAGGAATAAATTAAATTGTAAGATATATTCAGAAAGAGAAGAGTTCGTTTGACTTGTAAAAATATTTCACAATATTAGCGTTTTTACTTATTTTAAAACAAATAAATGCAGCCCTGGTAAGCAAAATGACAAAAACTCAACGTAAAAAAAAAAATACTACAACTTTAAACTAAAACTAATAAAAATAATAATAATAATAATAAAACTATATAGACATATAAAAAAAGAAAAACAAAGAAAAAAGAAAATGACAAAAACTCAATAAAAAAAGCAATAAAAAAACTATATTGACATATAAAAAACTAAAAATGACCAAAACACAACAAAAATACTACAACTTTAGCCAAAATTAAAATGAAAACAACAAAATAAATACCAATTCAAAATATAAATAAAAAACTATAACAGCACTGCAACTGAATACTGACATAATGGCTGCAGAAAATTTAGCTTTGCAACCACAGGAATAAATTAAATTTTAAGATATATTCAAAAAGAAAAGAGTTATTTTGACTTGTTTCACAATTTTATTATTTTTACTGTATTTTTGATCAAATAAATGCAACCTTGGTGTGTAGAAGAGACTCATGTACATGTACAAAACATGTATAAAAAAAAAACAGTGACCCTGAAACTTCTGGTAGTGTATATAAATAAATAAAGATTTCATGCATATTTTACAAAAGTATGAGCAGAACTGACTTGGGCTCTTCTCCTCCACCAGGTCACAGGCACACAGCAGATCCGAGTCTATGGAGATTGGCTTCTGTCGGATCCAGAACTTTGTGCTTGTCTTCTGATTGGTGACAGGATCGATCTCTACCTTTTCACCAGAAATTCCTGAAAAAGTGAGAAGGATTTATCTTAAAAATCTCTTATAGATCAATTTCAACCGTCAGTTTTTAATCAAAAGAGTTTACATAAAAACAACGTTGAGGTTTTAAAGATGGGTTTATTTTTGCAGTTATTTAAATATGAAAGGAGAACTGCCCCAGACTGACACCGATTCTGTAACCGTGTGAGAAAGAGAGGGGCCTGGAATATGATTACAGGTCTATCTCAGAAGCACACACACACAGTCTATCCATAATGGATGTGACAGCTGTCAATCATTCACATGACTTAAAAAATATAGCATGCAAACATCAGTGTGCCAGAAAAAAAATTCCAGGCTGTCAATCAGAGTGAAATTCCTAAAGAGATTCCATGACTAACACAGGCTTCCTGCGCCTGGAGCGCTGCTGTAATTGGGATGGAGCTGTGACTGGAGCAACTGTCAAGTGTGCAGGAATATTTTTTGTGTTTTCACAAAACAGTACTGTGTTTGATCTGAAGACCATCTGCCAAACTTTTGTTCATGAGTTGAATCATGCGCTTTGAGAGTCAGGAGAAGCAAGGGAAAACTGGAGAGACTTTCTCAATGAAGTTCTAAGTGTTAGAGTCTAGTATAGTATTTTGTGCCAAACTAAACTATATCAAATATGACCATTATTTCCAACATTATTATATATTTTATATATACAGTTGAAACCTGAAGTTTACATACACCTTGCAGAATTTGCAAAATGTTATCAAAAGGATCATAGAATTTGTGCGATTTTCAGGATTTTTCTGAAGAACAGCGGGCAGTTTAACTCTTCAGGACAAACAAGGGACAACTATCACTTAACAAAAAAACACATTAAAAAAATACATTAAGAATGAAGATAATTTTCGATATTATAAGTGTAGTATAATATAAACTATTACTGTTTATATAACTATAATACACACACACTTTAAAAAAAATTATTAGCATTTTTAAAATGAATAATTGAATATTTACTTATATATACTATAATTTAACTACCTATATATTAGTTATTATACATGGTATAAATAAACATACATACATTAAAATAGATGCAATCTCATAAGTTTACATATATATATTTATTAGGGATGCACCGAATATTCGGCCACCGAAAATTTTCGGCCGAAAGACTTTTATCGCCGAAACAACACGGCTGAAACAGTGTTGACACAAACAGAAACCACAGCCTGCACGTGCTTGTCTGACAGCAACACGTCTGCGGTGTGGACGTATATCAGTAGATCTGTGAGAAAGACCCACGGATATCGATTTGCAAAACTTGTAATGCCAAAATTTCAAGAGGGGTTTTGTCTGCTGTCGTGTGTGCAATGATGAGAACAGAGAACGGCGCATTGCGCGCAGACATATGTGGCTTTCAGTGAGTGAAAAATAATGGCTTTACGTTGGTTACGTCGCAATATTTTAAAGATATGTCTTTTCTATATACTGTATTTTTATAAATATTTATTATTTAAACCATGGAGGTGAGCCAATGGATATCACACAAGCAACGTGAAAACTGCGCTAAATGTGAAAGTGAAAACTGACAGTGCTTTCAGCATCTGACGTGCATTCTCTCAGAGACAATGAGAGACGACTATACTTCATATGCTGATACTAATTTAGTCACCTAATATTTTTCTTGTGCCCCAAACATGGTGGGAAAAAATACAAAACGTCTTTTGTGTAAAGTTTGTTTTTGAAAGTCTTAAATAAAGCTCTTAATTTTCATTGATGACTGCAGTGTTATTAGGGGTTAAGAAAGTCTTAATTATGATCCTAATTATGATTTCAGGTGGTCTTAAATGTGGGGACTGAAAGACAAGAATTGCGATGAAACTTCAAAAGGCTATCCATTGAATAAATATGAGCGCTGCATGTTTCAAAATCATTTGTTGCGCTGCTTTGTGTACCATTCTGACAGCGCCTCCTGCTGGAAGAGAAAGACGTAGACTTGTAAATGTGAACTGATGGATCCACAAGATAATGTGTTATAAAAATTATTTTTTATAAATTATTATATAATTATTATTATATGCTTCTACACTATATTATGCCATTTCATACTACTAACACTACAGTAAAGTACTCTATTTTGTCCCACTGAATCTGGATGTTGGTCAGAAATAGAGCTAGATATTTCATATTTCATATCTAAAACACAGGGATTTAGAAACCATACCTAGCTGCACGTCTGTGGTGAAGCGGAGCTTGTGGATCATGCTGATCTTAAAGGACTTGTAGTGGTGGCTGCTCAACATGTCCTGTACCGTAGTGATGTCTATAGGCGGGTCCTCCTCTGAGCTCTCCTCGCCTCGAGAACCTGCAGATAAATATGCGTTAGATGTGCATTTGTGCACTTTACATTTAATGCTGCTGTTGTTTGCAACAATAAAGGTGATCAATAATGTAATCAATTTATCTAAAGAAAAAAAACCCTGTAATGTGTGTTGAAGTGGAAGGAGCATCAGAAATGTCATCAAAGCTCACTGTTTTCTCGGACCAAGCAAAACTCCATGGTTCCCTGGCTCTCCAGCGTACTGTCCAAATCCACAGCCACATTCGGTTCGGTTTGCTTCTCCAGTCGATACATGGGGCCTGAAATAAATCACACAAACACTTAACGTTTGATATGAGCTGTTAAGAGTTTGGTTTATTTGACTGTGGTTGCACATGAGCTACAAAATGCATTTTACTGCACTGGTCGAGCTCAAAGATCACTACAACCATAATAACAATTTTCAAAGATCAGGTGCTCCTGCCCTTAAACTGAACTATTTAATGAAACAAGCCAAATGAGTAGACCACATACTTATAGAAATAAGTGTTTCATTGCATTTATTTTCAATTAATTATCATCAAAAATACTAATTCAATACTTAAACATTCTGATGGGAGACAATTGCAAATACCATCATAAATTAAAAAAAAAAAAAAAAGTTCATGCCTGATGTAACATATTTTAGTTTGCATTATAAAACACTACCATTCAAAATGTTACAAAAGACTTGCATTTTAAAATAAATACTGTTCTTTTGAACTTTCTATTTATCAAAGAATCTTTAAAAATCTTTAATGGTTTCCATTAAATCATAAACAGCACAACTATTCAACATGGATAATAATGAGAAATGTTTCTCAAGCCGCAAATTAGCATATTAGAATGATTTCTGAAGGATCATGTGACACTAGAGTCTTCAGTGTTAAATATTATTAATAATAATAATAATAATAAAAAAAATTCAGTAGTTCAATACCAATACGAGTAAAATGTCACTGTTCTCAATAGTTTTAAATAGTTTAAAACTATTTAAAAATAAAAACAAATAAATAAATTAAAAATTTAAGATTTAAAAGTGGTTCAAAAAAAATTTAATAAAAAAATAATTCATTCATTCATTCATGTGACACTGCAGACTGGAGTAATTAAGCTGAATATTCAGCTTTGCATCACAGAAATAAATTTTATTTTACAATATATTCACATAGAAAACTGTTATATTATATTGCAATAATATTTCACAATATTACAGTTTTAACTGTATTTTTGATCAAATAAATACAGCCTTAGTGAGTAAATAATCCTACTGATCCCTGATTTTTCTTTTCTTTCTCATAACATTAATCATCTCTACTATACTGACCATATATGTACTTTGAACGGTTTTATACAATAATAGAGGGAGCCCTTGAGAGAAGGTAGCCATCATAAATGACTGTTAACCAGAGCACTGTTAGAGACAATATGCTGGGATTTACAGCTTTAGGCTTCTGTTTATAACACCGTTGATTAATATTGCTCACTGCAAACAATCTAATTTGACTTTTTATAGTCCAATCAGACGATATCTACCCATCTATCTACCTATCTAGACCTAAAGACCGATTCACTTTGAACCATCTTCAAATAGGAGAGAGGTTTGTGAAGATAAGTCAATAACTATTGCCTTGCAGGAACAATTGATGGCTATAAAACACAAAAATGGCTGTTTATTTTTTGTCAGAAGCAGGAAAAAATGCCCAGAGGCATGATCAAGTCTTTCCCTCGTTTTTTCACCAGAAAAGAAGGGGAAAAAAAACAATACAGAGAAGCTGCCAATCTAAATAGGGCAAACACTTAGGGCGATATTTACCCTTTTGCAAATACCGAGGTTTTCCAAAATGTCACCAGAGCCTCCGAAAGCTTACGACCTCTATGGAGAAAGAAATATGTTCGAGGCACAATGCGAGATATACAAGAACGAAAGCTAACGAGTGAATCAATTCTTTATAACACTTTAGTTCTGGGGCTGATGTGGAAGAATTGGACTAGTTGAGGTTATGAAAGAAGGTAAAAGCATCTTTCTGAATCCCTGTGACCGCTGTGACACTGAAGAGCAGGAGACTGTGACTAATTCAGAAACACGCCATCTGACCTTTACAAGCTTTCCTGCGACCCTGCGCTGATCTCAATGAGGTTTTTATTCATTTTATCATCCGTCAGGCGAAAACTGTAAGTCTGATCACTTAGTAAAGTAACAGCACACCTCTCACTGACAAGATACAATATCAAATATTTAATATTTAGAGTTTATGGTTCAAAGCCCTTGTCACAAGTAACAACACTATTAATAATGAAGCAGGACTTGGCAAACATCTTTAAAAAGGTATAAATAAGGTACAAAATGTAAAAAAAAAAAAAATTAATTTAATTTATTTGCAAATAAATAATTAAGATGAATTTTTATTTCTAAATAATTTGGAAAGAAAGCAATTAAGTGCATTTATTTGATCAAAAATACAGTAAAAACAATAATATTGTGAAATATTAATATATTTTACTATCAGAGTTCCTATTTAAAATTCAACAATTTTCCAGACTCAAATTACCAAATGTTTTAGATCATAAGATCATATTTCATGTTGAAAACAAATGATTAAGGGTAAATAACAATAAGTAAACACTAAATAACAATGAGTAAATAAATGATATATATATAAATGATATATGTGTGTTAATCATTACACACTAATTGTGTAATAATTAAAGATTCAATAGTGGTTCAAAAATTAAATATTATTATTATTAAAAATAATAAAAGTAATAAAAAAATAAAATTTTCAGTAGTCCAATACCAGTAAAATTTTACTGTTCTCAATAATTGAACTTTTTGAAAATAGTTTAAAACTATTTAAAAATAAAAGATTTAATAGTGGTTCAAAAAAGTTAAAATAAATTAATAAATTAATTAATTCAGAAGTCAATACATGAAATACATTAAAGGCATTAAAAATGAAAGATTCAATAGTGGTTCAAAATTAATTAAACAAATAAACAAACAAATAAATAGATAAATAATTCAGAAGTTTGTACCAATACCAGTAAAATTTCACTGTTCTCAATAATAGACTTAATTTTTTGAAAATAAAAACAAATAAACTAATTAAAAATTTAAGATTCAACAGTGGTTCAAAAATAAAATAAAAATTCAGTAGCCTGTACCAATACCAGTAAAATTCCACTGTTTTTAATAACTGAACTTTTTAAAAACGATTTAAAAATAAAAAACAATTAATGAGTTAATTATTAATGCTAATAATACAATAAATACAAAGCTGAATTTTCAGCATAATTACTCCAGTCTTCAATGTCACATGATCCTTCAGAAATAATAAAATATGCTGATTTGCTTCTCAATAAATATTTCTTATTATTACTAAGGTTAAAAACGGTTAACTTAATATTTTGAGAAACTGATAAAAAAAAATATTCAGGATTCTTGATTAATAAAATATCAAAATATCAACATTTACTATCTTCTGCCTTAACTGTCACTTTTGATCGATTTAATGCACCCTTGCTGAATTAAAGTATTAATATCTTCCAAAAAATCTTTCAGTGATAGTGTATATGGCAATAATCATACATAATAAATGCATTTTTATAGAATTTAACTGAAGTGCGGTCACAGGTGTGTGTATATATATATATGAAAGACTTCAGCGATCAGATTTCAGAGCCGTTTTATGATGAATCTTTAATAACCGCAGAGCAGACGTACCATGTGGAGCTACAAATCCAATCATTTTGTGCGCATGTGTGTCATTAAAATATGAAGCCAAGTACTAAATAAAACAGCTGATACTAAATACCCACAAATCCACACAAATACAGCGACTGCTGAAAATGTTCAGCTTTGTATCATGTCTCAATGCATTGGCCCTAAGCACATAAAGCATAACAGTCACGGTGTTTCTCTTTCTTCTGAGCTCATCTGTAGTTCACACACAGGCACACCGACCTCAAACCGCAGTCATCGCTGCCTCCCAAATGTCACCAACATTTACCCTGATAAGGCTCATAGGAGGCATTCAATCGCGCTTATCTCCCCCAACAGACCCACCGAGCTTTACAAACCCTGAGCCGCTCATAAAACTAGTCATATTTTACAGTGCGCACCCCTTCTGGTGTCCACAAGTCCTACTGTTATATATTCACTCTGTTTAACAGCAAAAAAAACAATACATTTTTTTATTATTAGATTTATATATTTTTTTAAACACCAGTAAAAATCTTTAAACTTTATTTAAAAAAAGTATACTAATTAACATTAAATAAACTCAAAATTATATTAATAGCAACAAATTAATAAAAAAATATTTGATCCCTGTTATTATGCTTTAATTATATTTTAACATTATTCTTTTTATATTTGAATTCATATACATATGTATGTTTTTATTCATGAATGTATGCATAGATAGATAAATATGTACTATTATATATATATATATATATATATATATATATATATATATATATATATATATATATATATAAAATAGATTTTTTAAATAAAAATAGACAAATTAACAACAAGAAATAAATATGTATTATTTGTCCATTTTTATTTAAATATATATATACCTAAATTGTTATTATTTTTTTAATTAAAAATAAATGTGTACTATTATATATAAGACAGTTTTATTTATGTGCACGTGTTTATGCATTTAATAAATGTTAATATGCTTAATTATATTTTAATTTGTATTTTGAATTAAAAATTAACATATAAAAATTTAATCATAACACAATGTAACATATTTCCTTGTTGTTCATTTGTCTACTTTTATTTAAAAAAATTAGATACCTACATTTTTATGTTATTATATTTTTAATGAAAAATAAATATGTGCTACATATATATATATATATATATATATATATATATATATAAAATAGTACATATATATTTTTTTT